>NW_004955454.1:3048041-3083640 GCF_000276665.1 Chinchilla lanigera
AAATAAATAAATAAATAAAACAAAACAAAACTGGCTTTCCTCCTGGGCTGCCCTAGGACCACTGAACCCCCTGGAGACTGGGCCAAGCCAGCTTCTTCTGGCCACCCACTGTTCAAACTTGTTTTTGGCCTGGGCTTAGCAGACCAGGCCTTCCTCTATTTCTGTGCCAAAGGAACTGCTTGAGTCTTTGATGGGTTATACTCAGCCAGCCCTCCCTGAGGGGGCTCTAGTGTTGGTCCACAGCTTTTCTGGGGTTTTTTGGTGGTGGTGGTGGTGTTTTTTTTCCCCAGTACTGGGAATCAAACTCACAACCTTGCACTTGCCAAGCAGGCACTGTGCCACTGAGCTAAATCCCCAGCCCCAGCTTTCCTGTTCTTGATTCATGTGTTCCCACCTCTCCCAGCACCTCTTTTCTAGCTCAGGTATCCCTAGCTTCCCACACATCTGCCACCCACACCAGCAGCCTGGGGCTGATTTTCCTCCAGACACAGCTGGTCCTCTGAATACCCTCTGTCTTCTACAACTCTGGGCTGATCCTGCATTGTCCCATCAACCAGGAAGCTCACTGTATTTGTCCCAAGTATAAAACTAGAACATAAACTCATGTTCATAAAGGCATTATTTACAACAGTCAAGAGTTGGTGCTGGGTGTGTTGGCGCATGCCTGTAATCCCAGCACTCAGGAGGCTGAGGCAGGAGGATCCTTGCAATTTCGAAACCAGCCTGGGCTACAAAGTGAGCTCCAGTCCAGCCTGAGCTGCATAGCAGGACCCTGTCTCAAAAAGACCAAAAAAAAAAAGAGTTAAGAGTCAAGCATGGTGGTACATACCTGTAATCCCAGCACTTGGGAGGCTGAGGCAGGAGGATCCTTGCGAGTTCAAGACCAGCCTGGGCTACAAAGCGAGCAACTGAGCTCAGGGCCAGCCTGAACTGCATATCAAGACCCTGTCTCAAAAAAACCCAAAACAAACAAACAAAAAAAGCAGCAGATTATTAGCTAGGTGTGGTGGCACACACCTGTAATCCCAGCACTCTGTAAGGCTGAGACAAGAGTTGCAAATTTAGCAGGGTGTGGTGGCGCAGGCCTGTAATCCCAGCATTTGGGAGGCTGAGGCAGGAGGATCGCTGTGAGTTTGAGGCCAGCCTGGGCTACAAAGTGAGCTCAAGGCCAGCCTGAACAGCATAGCGAGACCCTGTCTCAAAAAAAAAAAAAAAGACAAAAAAAAAAAAGAATTGCAAATTTAAACCTAGCCTAGGCAACTCAGTGAGACCCTGTGTCAAAAAGGGTTGGTGAGGGGCTGGGGATTTAGCTCAGCGGCACAGCACCTGCCTGGCAAGTGCGAGGTCATGAGTTTGATTCCTGGTACTGGAAGAAAAATTTAAAAGAAAAAATGAAAAAAAGGGTTGGTGATACAGCTCAGTGTGAAGGCCTTGGGTAAACAAATGAAGGAATGTAACACATTGAAAACAAGTGCTAGTATTAAATTCTACCACGTGTCCTCTGCAGAAGAACACCATGGCCACCACAATGTGAAACAATGTGCCTCTGGGTGGTACTGTTTGCTATTGTTTCTGGAGCACTGAGCATGAAGAATAAGGTATTACAGGCTCCGACAAGTGTCCACACAGCTGTGGCCTCTGGCCTGTGAGTGCACAGGTGTGACACCCTGGTGGGGGTGGTGGCAAGTAGCCACATTGGTCACCAGACTCTAGGCATACTGGGACCAAGTGGAAGTTTGTTCTCCAAGTCAGTGCCGTGGAAATTCACACAGGTAATGATACCCACTGGCCCTGAATGAGACGGACTGTGTGTGGAATGAGCAACAGGGCCATGCCACCACACTGGTTTGGGGGCCAGTAGCTGGAGGGGCTGTATCAGCGCCTGGCCCAGGAGCCAGGTCCCTGCCAAGTCAGGAGGTTGAACAGACCACAGCAGGCAGGAAGATAGCATCTTTATTGGGGGTGAGTCCTGACAGCACAGGGGCAGGCGTCTGTGGACATCAAGGTTCACGGAGATGTCCTGGGCAGGTGTACACATTGCAAAAAGACACCATGAACCATCCCTGTTAGGCTGCTACCTCCACATCTCCTGTGAGCCACATGGAGGCTCAGGAGTGCAGGAAGCGGTTGAAGGCGTTGTAGGCTGACTCCAGGTCGAAGAGCATCTGGCGTACCTGGGCGTCATCCAGCTCATCAGAGGCTGACATGCCACTGAGGGTCTGCAGCCTAGGGGCATAGCAGTGCCTGAGTGAGGGTTGCAGGCTAGGTCGCAGCAGGAGTAGCAGCAGCAGCAGCAGCAGCAGCAGCAGCAGCAGCAGCAGCAGCAGCAGGTCTGCAGCCCTGAGAGGCACTCACCATTGGTTGACTGTCTGGCGGCCCTCAAAGTCTGGGGGCAGATGGCTCATGCGATGCATAGTCTCCATCAGCTCCCTCAGGTCAGGCTGGATCTACAGAAACAGGGATAGAGCTGAGACCCCCACCTTTCCCCTCCCCCTGACCCCCACTCTTACCCTGGTCCTGTACCTCATCCATGGCGCGAATCTCCAGGCGTAGCTTGTCCATGACTGTGATGAAGAGCTGCAGGGGTGGGTGTGAGGCATCTTGGACCCGCTCAGGTTGCAGAGAACCCCTCACAGCTCACAGGCCCAGGGTTAAGCCCCTACCCCTTCCTCTTCAACCTCTTCCCCACACCCTGCTCCCCAAGCCCAGGGCTCCTCCCTGCTGGGGTAGGGGTGAGTCTCCTGAGACTGTAGGAGTTTGGGATCCTGATTGTGAGGGGTGATGTATGGAACTGGGTGAGGGGCACCAGAGTAGGCCCTGTGCATGTCCCCCTCACAGGCCCTGTAGGCAGCCAAATGGGCCTGGGAAGGGGGCTCTGAGCGCTGCCTACCCTCATCCACAGTGAAGTCCCTCCCCACCCTGCAACTACAGCAGGAAGGCCTCTCTCCTAACTGCCACAGGTCCCTCCAAGGAGGCCGGGCGTACCGAGACCACATCTGCGATGCAGCGGTTGAGGTTGCCCTTGTCATCCTTGATGGTGATGGGTCGGTCCTCTTTAATCCTCTCCATGGCCAGCGGGCAGTCCAGCTGCAGGGAGCCAACATGGGTGCTGGGGCTCTGGGGCCTTGCTGCAATGGCCCCACACCTGAGCCCAACCACACCCTTCCAGCCGAGTGAAGGGACTGGCTCACTCACGCGGAACTTGCGGCAGAATTCGTCGATGGAGCTGATTTCTGAGCCTTGAACCTGCCTGAAGGCAGCTTTATACTGGACCAGGAGACGGGAGCAGGCTGCAGTATACCTAGGAGAGATTGACAGCTGCCCTAAGCTGGGACAAGCCCTGCCAGCCCATCCTGCTCTCCCTCAGCTTTGGCTGTTCAGACACAGGACAGCTCTAATGAAAGACTGGTTGACAGGTCACAGGAAGCTATTGTGGGTCAAGGGCTCTCATTAGATTTGTACAAGAGCTCTGATCAAGAACAGGGAGAAAGTCAGCCGGGCATGGTGGCGCACGCCTGTAATCCTAGCACTCGGGAGGCTGAGGCAGGAGGATCGTTGCAAGTTCAAGACCAGCCTGGGCTACAAAGTGAGCTCACAGCTGGCTTGAACTGCACCGTGGTTGAAGACCAAAAAAAAAAAAAAAAGAACAGGGAGAAAGGACCAAAATATGACCACCACATAGACGGTGCTCACTGACCTGGACATCAACAGTGAGCTGAGGCCCAGTGCCTGCCTGGCCTCTGGACCACAGTGTTGGCATCCACTAGAAGTTTGTCACCTCAGTGAAGCCTCTGTATCCATGCTGGGCACCAGGCCTGGGCAGTACCATCCCTCAGGTTGGGCAGTGAGGTTCCCACTCACCTTCAGAGGTCTTTCCATCAGCAAGGTGAACCAATCTATGCCTGGGGACAGGACCCAGCCACACCCATTTGAGTGCCTGCCCTTTAGCAACAGATACTTCTCTATCCCTGCAAGGCTTTTCAGGCTAAGGCAGTGCTAAGGCCACTCCCTAGAACCTCAGAGCACCCCCAGGATGGGCACCCCTATCTTAGGCAACCTATGTAGGGCAAAAGCAGGCTTTGGAGGATGGGTGGCTCCATTCTGGCCATGGGCTGTGAATCACTCACTCATTGGGGGTGACGCAGTCCTTTATGTATGCTTTCTCCAGTGCCTGCATCGTCTTCACCACTGCAAACAGCTCTGCCATGTTGTCATACCTGAGACAACCTGTCCATCAGGCCACAGCCATGAGACAGGGAAAGCCAGGTTTCTGGAGCCCAGGAGGCTAAAGGGCATGGGGACCAGGGGTACAGATATGGCAGAACTGTCAGCCTGCCTCTCACCCCGTCCCTGGCAGGTGGTCCTTAGATACTCTCTTTCCACTCAACCATCAATGTGGCAGTGGGTTTGGGGGAAGCTACTCTGGGGTGGGAGGGTGGGCATGAGGCGGGCTGCCTGGATGCTGACTTACTTCTCCCGCTCTCGGGCATTCTTGTACAACTTCACTTCCTGTTGGGCAGAACAGCAGCATATCAGCCAGCGTGACTGGGTGGCTGTAGGGCTTGGTGAGATCATGTGGGCGCCCACCATGGGCCAACACTGACCATGGGTACCTGCCACTCACCTCATACAGTTCCGGCTTGTTCCCGGGAGCTGCAACAGAGCAGGAAGACAGCTAGCAGCCTGGCTACAAAGTCCCAATCCAATTTCAGTTCCTTCCTTGAGGCCTCCCCACTGCTGTGTCCTGAGGCGCTCAGAGGGAGCTGGAGGATGGGGATTCCAACCTCATCCCCCATCTGTGAGCAGCAGTCTGCCTCTGAAGGGCTGAGCGCCACATGCCAGGCCGAGCTGCCCACCTGCACCTTGCAAACACTGCCATAATATACATGGTGCAAAGAAAGCTTGTCACACACAACTAAGCTCAGTGACACAGGGGTGCCCAAGATACCCGGGTTTCTGGCCACACTGAAGCCATCACCTCTGTGGCCTGTAGTGCGAAGCCCTCAGTGCTCTATCATACACCACCCGGCACCCCAGCCCCAAGCCATTTGAGTGTGGAGTAGGGGTAGGGACATACAGCTCCCCAATACCACCCACTTCAGCTCCTTCGGCAGATAAGTTTGGTCCTTCGGCCACCCTACTCACCTCCCATGCCTGGGGTGGCTGGAATCCCGTGAAACATCCTGACGGCTCTGGTGCCACAGCACGGAGACCTGGGGGGCACAGCCAATAGTATCTCAAGGAGGCCAGGACACCACAAGAACGGGGGTCCCTGGGGACCAAAGCCTCATGCCCCCCCCTTCACACAAGCAACAGCTAGGACACTATGGGGCCACCAGGAGGAAGTGAGGCATGGACAACGAATGGTGAGCAGAGCGATGGTGCGGGGCAGGTCTGCCTTGCCGTGTGGCTAAGGCAGAGAAAAGAGCAGGTGGTAGCTGATGGTGGACCTGGGGGTAAGAAAGCATGCAAAATAGGGTTTGGGGCTGAGTGCGAAAGTGCAGAGTCCCGCGGGAGGGTCCTGCCTAGTGAGGAAGGGGGCGGTGGCTGGTGCAGTCCCAGCATGCTCTGGACGTGGAACCACAGAGCCACGCAAAGATGTGAAATAGGGCGGAAATTTAAAAAGGAGGTAGGAATGACACCCTTGTTTTCGGCCTGGTGGCACCACGACCATAGGCGAACTGAGACTCGGGGCTGTCGGCAGATGGTGGGGTCCAGGTGGCGGAAAGGCCGGTGGGCGCGGCAGGGGGCCGAGTTGGAGGGCTGGCCCACTACCGTGGCGGATGCTCCTTGCCAGAGACCGGGAGAGAGTGAACACAAGCCCTCGACAGCGCCAAGCAAGGCGCGGGCAAGACGCTGACGCGCTGGTGCCGGCCGCCCTCCCGGCCCCCGCCGCGTTACCTGGGGCTCTCTCCGCCGCTCCCAGAGACAGCCACAGGGTGGGGCGCGCCCGACCTGGGACCCAGCGATCCCCAGCGCCGCTTCCGCGCGTCGGAAACAACTCGGATCCACAACTCGGCGCTCGATCCGTCCGCCTGCGTCTT
Organism: Chinchilla lanigera; assembly: GCF_000276665.1. Classification (NCBI taxonomy): domain Eukaryota; kingdom Metazoa; phylum Chordata; class Mammalia; order Rodentia; family Chinchillidae; genus Chinchilla; species Chinchilla lanigera. The sequence continues at coordinate 3,054,086 of NW_004955454.1, forward strand.
TGCGACACTTCCGACTCCTGGCCACGCCCCCCGGAGGGGGGCCACAAACCGGAGCTTAGGGGCGCTAAGTGGTTGTGGGGAGTGGTTGTGAACCTCTGGTACGCATGCTGCAGCGGACTATTTGTTGTGGTTTTTTTCTTTTTTTTTTCCTTTTTAGAGACAAGGTCTCGCTGTGCAGTTCAGGCTGACCTTGAGCTGGTGGTCTCGAACTCAGAACAGTCCTCCTGCCTCAGCCCCCCCACCCCACCCCGCTGGGATTACAGGCCTGCGCTATCACGCCCGGCTGTTTATTTATTTATTTATTTATTTTTGGGGGGGGGGTCCAGTACCGGGAATCGAACTCACGACCTTGCGCTTGCCAGGCAGGCGCTGTGCTGCTGAGCTAAATGCCCAGCCACCCCGACCGTTTATTTTTGAGACTGTGTAGCTGTGTAGTCTAGGCTGATCTTGAACTCACTTTGTAGCCCAGGCTGGCCTCGAACTCGCAGTGCCTTCTCCCGCCTCAGCCTCCCAAGTGCTGGGTTTATAGGCTCGCGACACCACACCCGGCTTGTTATCACTGAAAGCTCTAAAAGTAGACCTGGGTAGAAGCAGAACCCAGTCTCACAGATCTCACCCATCCGCTCACCCACCCCTCAGGCAGCAATAGCAAGGGAGGTAGCAGTAGCTCTGTTTATTGAGGCTTCTGAGATGGGAAGGGTAGGGCGGGGGTCAAAGGCGCTGGAAGAAGAGCTTGGGGCCTCGGTCCAGTAAGCATGGCCCCTGGGCCGGCAGTAGTTGTTGAAGGGCATCACGGTCCTCAGGGCACAGGCGTCTGCTGCACAGCCGAAGCTCCTGCAGTTGTGTGATGATTTTGTCCCAGAGGCCAGGGGCCAGGGGTCCCTGGATTGCACAGCCTGCACGGGGCAGAGAATAGCTTTAACCTGTAGGAAGGAGCTCCCCGCAGGCTGGGGTCAGGCGCACAGTGCTGTGCTCATAAAATGGACTTCACAGCGATGCTTGCTCATCTACATCGTGGGCCAGAGAGGTTCAGGAGGTCAATGAACTGCCAGGGCTTGATCCTCAGGCAAAAGTCCCTCTAGGCTCAGGACCTCAGGGAGCTGGGGGAGGAAAGTGAAGTGCCAGGAATCCAGGTGTGTGAAGTACAGGGGATGAGGGAAAGAAAGAACTGAGGCCTCCCCTGTGCACAGCCTTTGTCCCTTGAGGCTCTCCGTCCAGACCCAAGCTGGGCCTGCCAGCGGTTGGTTCCTAGTCCACCAGATGCACCTCTCCTAGAGCTGTCCTCCAGACAGCTGAGGTGGGGCTGCTCTGGTATGGCTGGGGAAGAAACTACATCAGGCCACAGCTTGGACAGATAGGATCTGAGCAGTCTGCCAGGAGATAGGGTCCTTTGGTGGTAGTTTTCACCACCTGGGCGCTGGGCTTCCTCTTCCTCTGGGCTTCCTGCTACTAAGTATGAGGAAATCCTATGGAATAGGGTCCTTCCTACTATGGTATATACACCTTCAGGGTCAGGCTGGATGAGCCTGAGGCAGAGATCCCCAGGCTCCCCTGCCTCTGGCTTATACCCCTTCCCTTCCTTCTCTTCGTACTTTTATCCCTCCTGCTTTCCCTTCCTTCCTTTGACGGGGGTCAAACCTAGAGCCTCAGGGATGCTAGATAAGTGCTCTACCGTTGAGCTTCATCCCCAGCCCTCAGGTCCCTTTCTTGTCTTGCTGCATGTGGCCTCTCACCATTTAGCCTCATGGAGCCTCACCACCTAGCTAGTGGCAGTGACAGCTCCTTAGGAGCAGCAACCTGGCCTCAGGCAACCAAGTTGTGTGGCAGGCTGGGACACAGCAGGGGTGGCCAAACCCAGCCCTCACCTGACATGCCAAGGAAGCTGAGGCCTTGGGACCTCTCCTGGAGGGCAGAAAGGAGCTCTTCCAGGCTGGTACAGCTGATCTTGGGGTTGGCAGACAGGTCCAGAGAGATGAGTGAAGGGCAGAGAGGGAGACACCTGAGAAAACATGGGGAGTAAGGACTTAGCTCCCAGGGCAGCCCTCATGCCATCACCAGAGATGATTACCCAGCAGGCTTTGCCTGGCCTAGCATGAGTGGAAGCTCCTCAAAGGCTAGCAGCACTGGCCAAGGCTCAGGACTGTAATAGCCACCTTTGGATGTGCCTGGCCAGGCTTGGGCACCACCTGACACTCCTCTGCAAACCAGCCAAGGTTTTAGGGCCATAAGGGTAGTGGCCCTTGTGTGGGTTGATGCACAAAGGGTGACAAGAAAGGACACACAAGAGGAAGGCTCTGAAGAGCCCCAGGAGCGTAGATGAAAATTCAAGGAAGGTAGCATGCCTACCAGGGGCAGCCCGGGTCAGGGTGGAAGCAGAACGGACCCAGCACTACCTGACCCAGCTTGTGGGAGGTCCCAGGCCTTCAGATCAGGCCCATTTAGGATGATGGCAGTGGGGTGGGGGTGTTACCTGCTCAGTTCTCTCACAGCCTTGTCACTCAGGTAGTTTGAAGATAGGGTCAGATGGGCCAGAGCACAGCCTTCCTGGAAACAAGCACAGTCCAAACCCTTCAGTTTGGAGCCAGAAAGCATCACTCCTTCCAGGTATAAGTTATACTTGGGATGCTGTCATGTGGAAATCATAGGGACGTACCCTGTCTGGAACCCCCAGAAGAGGGCACAGGGTGTGTGTGTGTGTGGGGGGGGAGGTCCTTTGGAACCTCCTGAAGAGGACATAGGGCGTGTGTGTGTGTGTGTGTGTGTGTGGGTCCTTTGGAACCCCCAGAAGAAGGCACAGTGCGTGTGTGTGTGTGTGTGTGTGTGAGGGTCCTTTGGGACCTGCCTGGTGTGGGGAGGACATTCTAGTCCTAAGTGTCTTTCTAGTGACCAGGAAGTCACAGCCCACAGCAGGCTTATGTACAGACGTGCCAAGCTATTCTTCCTAAGACTTACCCTCTCCCTATATCCCTTCCCAGGCCCCCAGGGCTTCAGCTCTGGAACCATTGGCCTCTGGTCTCTAATATCCCCCTATTTTGGCTGGGCAGCACATTCCCCAACTTATACCTTGGTTAGGTATCTGACTACAGGTTCCATGAGGCCCAAGTCACTCTTGCCAGCTGCCACAGAGTTGAGCTCTAGATGCAGAAGGGTACAGGTGGGCAGGCTCTGCAGGGTCCTGGCCAGGGCGGGGGTGCCAAGTGGGTTGTACGACAGGGACAGGGTCTTTAGGCGCTCAGCATCTGCAAGTGCCAGAACCTGTCAGCCTCATGTGGCCACCACCTATCCTGAACCCCACAACCAAAGTTCCAGGCCCAAAATCTTTGCAAACCCTTTGGAGAAACTTATCCCTGAATTTTGTGTGGGGAAACTGAGCTGAGAAAAAAGCTTTATCTGTTTCTCCTGCTGGAGATGGGGCCTTGGGCCAGAACATCTGTCTGGAGGCCAGGGGAGCATTGCCACCACAGCTGCCCAGTCCCAGGTACCTCCCCTGGGTGGCCCCAGTTCCCATCTCTTGGCCCTGGGGCTGCTGTCTTAGCATTCTGGTGAGCTCATGGTGGAAATGCTTGGACCTGCAGAAGGTTCAAGCCATACGCACAGGAAATCTTCAGGGGCAGAGACAGCCTTCCTGGCACCCTACTAGGTGTGGTGTAGCAGGGGCTAGGGTGAGTTTTGGGGGGACAGCCCAGGCTGGGCACACACCACATGCTCCTTAGAGCCTAGACAGTTCTACCTGTGTGTTTGCAGAAGCTGAAGAAGCCACACTTGACACGCCTGATATCCCAGGGCCTTCTGCTCAAAGCCCACGAGTCCCCTCACCTAGACTCAAGGAATAGACCTGCCTGGTCAGCTCACCTTGGAAGGCACTACCCAGGGCTGCCTGGTGGCTCAGGAAGAAGTTGGACCCAAAGCCACAGGCCTGGAGACGCAGGGTACTGAGCAAGGGGCAGGCCCGCAGGATGGAGGCCAGGGCCTGGCCAGAGCCATCTCCCAGAGGGTTCATGCTTAAGTCCAGCTCCTCCAAGTTCTGTGGAAGACATGGGTGGGCCCTGAGCTCCCAGTCCCCTCAGAGGGTCTGGTCTCTTGTACAGGCCTGCACCAGTGTGGAGCAGGAGCCAGCTCTCCAAGGCAACCCAGTGACTGGCGAAATGAGAACCCTGTTGCTTCCAGGCTGCTGAGAATGTCCTGGGCCTGTACCTGCAAAGTGCCCTGTCCTGTAGGGCCTCCAGCAAGCTGGCGCAGACCTTCCGGGCTCAGGTGGTTGGAAGAGAGGTCAAGGAGGACGAGGCTAGGCATAGTGGCCAGGGCAGCCAGCAGCTCAGTGGCGCATCCATCCCCCAGGCGGTTCCCTGCCAGGCGCAGCTCACGGAGCCCAGTGTGCATCTTGAGAGCCCGCAGCAGAGGCGTGAGCTGGGCCTGGCGCAGGGCTAGGGAGCATGTGCTGAAGGAGGGGCCTGAGCCCTGGCGCTCCATGGCCCGCAGCACCTGCACATGCTCCCCTAAGGAGGGAGATATGGGTCACTTGGGGCAGAGACAACACTCTTGTCTCTGAACCCTGTAGGGAAAGCAGGCAGCCTGGGAGCTAGGCTGAGCCCACTCCCACAGGCATAGGAGTCAGTGCCATTGGAGCCCCCTGTGCGGGCTCTGCTGCGGGCTCTCAAGATGCACACTGGGCTCCATGAAGCTGGTCTCCTCATCCCAAGACAAGTTTCCTGCTGAGGAAGCTCGAGCCCACACCAGCCTCTTTCCTGGGCTTCACTTCTGCAGTGTGGGTTACTTTACAATATCCCACCCATTCTTCCATGAGCTCTGGCCTGTCTGCCCCACCTGTTGCCCTCATGTATGGCAGGTGCCAGGCTGGAGGGGTGCCCAGTGGACCTGGGAGTAGCATGGGTGGGTAAGGCCTGCATGCCCAGACCTTCAGCCCAAGCTTCCACTTCCAACCAAATCTAGGGTCCTCCAGGGCCCTTACCTTGCCCCAGGCTCTGGCAGGCCCTGTGGTAGCGGTCCGTCAACGGGGGGAGGTCCCATGAAATTACTTCAGCCAACACCTAGGAAGCACAATGGGTGATTATCCTAGCAAGGGGAACAGCCCATGCTCGTGGCCCGACTGCCCACCTCGTCATTGCTCTGCAGGACATCAGGGATGGGGTCCTGAGGGGCTAGCAGGGCCCCCTCCTTCTGTAGAGTGAGCTTCGGCAGCAGCCCAAAGGTCTGGTAGTAGCGTTGGGCAGCCTGTTCCGCCAGCCAGGCCACAGAGTGGGCCTCACTGCTGTGGGACAGGTTACACACTGAGTCCAAGAAATGCCCTGGGGCATTGCCATCCCTTCGTGCCTACACCATCCTCATCTGGCTTTTTCTGTCTTTCTTGGACCCTGGACATTCCAGGGACTTGTGCATGAGCCTGTGCAGGACAAGCTCACTCGGCACTCTGGGGCACAGTAGGGGTGGGGGTTGTAGTCAAGGGAAGTCTTATCATGTGTCCCATCCTGACATGCACACACACAAGGGCCCTGTGTCTTCCTGGAATAGAGCTGCAGGATAGGCATGGTGCTGCAGGATAGGCCTGGGGGCTGGGGCTGGGACAAGGCAAGTGACGCCTTACCTGTGTGGCACAGGGATGAGGAAAAGGTGATCCTGAACTCGAACTCGAACTCGGAGAGGAGCGGGTGGAACCAGATTCTGGCAGGTGGGGGCAGAGAAAGGAGCAGTCAGAAAAGACAGAGGCCTCCACCCCACTTGCCCACACTGGGATGCCAGCTCCACTCCCACCTGGTGCACCCACCATGGACTGGCTTGCTTCAGGATTCTCTCCACTGGGCCCCGAGGCCGTGGGCATGACGGGATTCCCAGAGGGCTCTGCAGCCACACTTCCGACTTTGTTCAGAGGACTCAAACGCTTGAAACAGGTAAGGCGGCTCTGTTTGGTCCGGACCCCAGGTCTGATGGGGCGCTCCTCGTCTGACCCTGAGGCACTGCTGCCACTGTCCCCACTGCCCTGAGGGCAGGCCAGGCGAGATGGGCGGCTGTATATCAGGGGTTCATCCAACTCTAACCAGTCTCCAGCCAGGCATTCCTCCTCAGGAATGAGTGCTGCCTGGGGCATTGGGCCTTCACTTGTGTCCCTAAATGGGCCAGGTCCCTGGCAGCGGCTCTGAGCACTGCCTACACCTCTGATGGCCGCCTGGTAGGCTGCTCGACTGGTGCTTGCTGTGGCTGCCTCCCTACTGCTGGCAGGACCAGATGTCCAGGCCTCATCCTGCTGTGCCAAGGCAGAGCGCCTCAGCCTCTTCTGGGATGGCCCATGGGGGCTCACACTGTCCTTATCCTCTGAGCTGCTGCTGCTAGCCAGCCTGTGCCTGCTCCTTCGAGGCCTGGCCACAGCTGATGCAGTCTGGGCTGGTGAGATCCTAGCATGGGCTGGAAAGGCTAGGGGTTCAGAGCAGGGGCTCAAGGGAGGAGATATCTCAGGGTCAAATAGATGGTTACTCAGGACAGTCCGGGGAGCCGGAGTGTTGTGAGAGGCTGTAGGAGAGAGAATCTGTCATGAAATAGTGTTCAGCACCTCCCACCCTGCTACTTACACTACAGTGATCCCTTGGAGCCAGACCTCAGGGCCCAGTGGTGCTGTCCCAAGGGACAAAGGAGATGCTACTTGCCTGAGCCCAAGGAGGCTGCTTGGAGCCTCCTCTCCATGGCTGCTGCCTTCTGTCGTGTCTCAAGGTCCAGGTCCTTGCAGTACAGCTTCACCCACTGCTGCAGTGTCTCCAGTGGGCTGTGGCCCTGTGTAGCACCTAGCTGAGCAAAGCACAGGTAGCCCCACCTGCCAGCCCTGCCTCCACCCACACCAGGCTCACCTTCCTGGTTTGGAGGGTGACAGACGCCCCTCGCTCAATGAGCAGCTCAGCCACCTCAAAGTGGCCACAGGTGAGAGCGTCATGCAGAGGGGTGATACCCTCACACCCTTGGCCGCCAGGATCATCCACTGAGGCCCCATGGTCCAGGAGGAAGCGGACAATCTCTGTGGGCCAGACGACATGAGCCCAGCTCCCAGCACCAAGCTCAGGCCCCTCCTCACCCCCCACACCCTCCCCATGTGCCAGGTCCTACCCGTCCTCTGCTTACCCAGGTGCCCATAGTTGCAGGCTTCATGCAGAGGCGTCCAGCCACAGTAGTCCCGAGGGTTAAGAGGGTGGCCCTGTGACCAGTGACAGAAAAGACCCAGCCTTTCATGCCCGGCAGGCTGGCCTGGTCCCAGGGGCTTTGTGGCTTGAGTAAGGCTGGGCCCCACAGTCTATTGCTTTGTTGGTCCAGCCCTCTTGTCCTCTGGTCCTGGGTCTCAGCAGTAAGAGCAGAGCTTACCCTATCCCCCTGCCTGGGTGAGCAGCCATCATGCCTCCTCCAGCATCTGAGCTCCCCAGTCCCTGGTGGACTTGGGCCCATAGGTCCTACTCTAAAGATGATGGAGATCTTGGCCAAGCCCACAAATCCTCTCGAATGGAACTAGGGCCAGCCCACCTGCTTTACAAGGTGCATTTGGGGTGGCAGCTCACCTGCTTTACAAGGTCCTGGACACGACGCAGACGGCCTTCGATGCAGGCTCGGTGTAGCAGGGTCTCACCCATGTCATTGCGCCGGTTCCACTGTACGGATAGCAGCCCGGGCCCAGGCAGAGGTGTGAGGGGTTGGTGGTGCTGCTGGGCCCGAGGTGGGGTAGGGAGCACCATCTCACCTTGTTCACCTTCCGCCGGCCCAGGCAGCCCTGACGCTCCTCATCCTCCTCTGCCTCCCGGGATGGGTCATCAGCATCATCCTCTGGAACAGAGCCAGCCCAGCTTTGAGCCTGTGGAAGGCCAGCAGAGAAGCCCATCCAGACTCCCTAACTGCTAAGGAGAAAAATGAACTTTGGGGACAGTGGGCTTCAGGGCTCCTTAGCCAGGTGAGGTCAAAGCTGACTGTCTTTCCCCAGCCCTCCCTGACAACCCACTTCCACCCACGGCACCCACCCCGGCCTCTCTGCACCACCCAAGCCTGCCTCTCTCTGTCCAGCCTGTGCTGGCCTCTTACCCCTGCACCCAAGGAGCACAGTAGGTGACCAGTCTCCATCCCCACTTGCCCACCTCTCTTCTGGGACGCACTCTTATGAAGATAAATCACCCCTTAGGCCAGTGCCCTGCATGCACCTGGATTCCCAGCATCCTCCCCTGCATCTGGTGATTCTTGCTAGACTCCCTTTCACCAAGTCCTCTCTTCCTGACTGGCTGCCTCTAGCTCCTTTCTATACCCTTACAACCCTTATACCCTTCTCCTTCACTGGCTTTTCTCTCCCCAGACAGCGTATTGCTAAGTCACTACTTTACCCAGGGTGGGCCTGTGATTCTCCTGGCTCAGACTCCCAGACTGCTGAGATTATAGGCATGTGCCACCACACCCAGCTCACTGGCCTCTCTTGCTATGCCTGCCTGCAGAGTGGCATTCCCTGAAGTTCCAGTCCTTGGTCCTCTCTTCCCACACCACGTACACACCAGTGACACCCAAACTGACCTCTTCTACAAAGTATAGCCCCAGCTTCTTTTTTTTGTTTGTTTGTTTTTGAGACAGGGTCTCACTATGCAGTTCAGGCCAACCTTGAGCTCACTTTGTAGCCCAGGCTGCTCTGAAACTTGCAACGATCCTCCTGCCTCAGCCTCCCAGGTGCTGGGATTACAGGCATGCGCCACCACACCCGGCGAGCCCCAGCTTCTTCTGGCTGCTAGGCCACTTGCCTTGAGATTGTGGAAGTCCATTAAATTCATAACTGGAGGCAGGGTCTTTCCAGAGACTCATACCCCAAATCTTTTTGAGTCTTTTTTGAGACAGGGTCTCACTATGCAGTTCAGGCTGGCCTCAAACAACGATCCTCCTGCCTCAGCCTCCCGAGTGCTGGGATTACAGGCATGCTCTCTCATACCCCAAATCTTGTGGACAGGCTTCCTACCACCTGCTGCTCAGGTGGAAACCAGTCTACATCTGCATACCTCTCAAACTGCTCTCAGCCCCCACAATCTGCCTCTCCTGCTCTGTCCCCACAATCTAAGCTCTCTGTTCCAGTCAGTGTCTCGTATTCACCCTCTGCACAGCTGGCTGAGATGGCCTTTTTTTTTTTTTAAATCTGTTTTTATTTTTTATTTTTATTTTTATTTTTTGGTTTTTTTCTCCAATACCAGGAACCGAACTCACGACCTTGCGCTTGCCAGGCAGGCACTTTGCCGCTGAGCTAAATCCCCAACCCCAAATCTGTTTTATTTTTGCTTTTTCTTTTTGTTTTGTTTTGGTTTTGGTTTTTTTGGTACTGGGAACTGAACACATGACCTCACACTTGCCAGGAGGCAGGCACTGTGCCGCTGAGCTATATTCCCTGAGCTGGCCTCTTGAGTGTGTGTACTCTGGCCCAGGACAGCAAGGCCCTCTGTGACATACTCTTGTCTCGTTTGCCCTGGGCATTAGACACATGCCTCTACTGAGACCATCTCCTGGGCTCTGGTCCCATGTAGCCTTCTCTGGCTGATGCCTACTCAACCTGGCCACTGGGCTTCCCCAGGCTCCCCGCATGCTGTCAGCCTCCTTCATCCCCTGCCACAGAAGGACTTGTTGCCCTGTCTGCCTGTGACTATTTCCCCACCACAAGTTCTCAGCAGGTTCTGTGAGGACCTAGAACCAACTCTCAGCATGCTAGCACAAGGCCTAGCTCAGGCCAGAGGAATAACACTGGGTGTAGTCCCCACAGCAATCAGGGCAGCACTCAGCACTCACCACTCTCTGAGAGTTCCAGCTCGATGGTCTCCAGGGCCTCGATGGTCCCTTCCTCCACCTCTTCCTCCTCCTCCTCCTCTTCCTCCTCTTCCTTGGCCATACTTAGCTCCTGAAGTTTGGTTTCAGTGCCAGGAGCATCTTGGGGCTGCAGCCTCAACTGCACGGTGTAGAGGTGCTGTAAGACCTGCCTCTGAGGAGCAGAGGGGGGATGTCCTGCTCAGGGATGGGGGCACGGGCATGGAGGGAGATGTGAGTGTGGAATAAGGGGGACAAGCAAGCTACAAGGATGCTGGGCTTGTTGGGGACCCAGTGTGGGTAGGACCAGCTCTTGTACCTCAAGCTGGGGCCGCTGCACCTGCTGGGCACAGTTGAGAGCCTTCTGGAAGCACAGTGCCAACAACTCATATGCATCACCAGCCTCCTCACGGGATAGTGCGATGTTGAGCCAGGTCTTGGCTTCCTGGAGCAGAGCAGAAGGGTGAGGTTGGGGGTTGCTGCCCACCACAACCACCGGCCTCAGTCATACGCTGGCTTGTCCAGCTGCCCACATGGAACAGAAACATGGGCCTTGATCCTGCCCTATCTCCTTGGAAGGAAGTGCCTGCCCAGTGGTGGTATCCAACCATGCCTCCTGGCTGGACAGCAATGGCCCCACAGCAAAGTCATGGGGACAAACCTGTTGGGAGGATGGGCAAGGGGGGATATTTACCTCCAGGGCATTGCCTTTGCGCAGCCTCAGTTCCTCTTCGTAGTGGTGCACAGCCTGGCGATGGTCCTTCATGTCTCCCAGCGTGGTGGCCAGGGACACGTGGATGATGGCCAGCTCAAGGTCTGGTCTGTTCAGCCGCTCAGCAAAGTGCAGCTGAGGAAACCAGTATGGTGAGGTCCACACCCACTCAGCACCTCGCCAGCCCTTAACTCCCACTCTAGCCAGGAGCCACAAACCTGCTTCTGATAAGCCTCAGCTGCCTTGGGGAAGTCGCCTGCTTTGGAAAACAGGTCTCCCAGCTGCTCACAGATGGCCATGGCGCCCTGAGGGTCACTGCCCTCAGCTTCCTCCAGCTGTTGCTGCAACTGGACCACTGCCAGCACTGCTGGAAAGAGTCTTGTGGGAGGGGCAGCATGGCACAGCGCCCTGACCCAGCTTCACCCTTACCACTCAGTTCCCTCTGGCAGGTCATTTAACCCCACCATGTCTCCCGCTGGCCGGTAGTAAACCAGAACAGTAGGAGAATCTGCATGGAGCACCTTATGGATTAAAACAAACATGCACAACAGCCTGGAATGGAGGCTGGCTTGCAGCACAGGCCAACCACTGTTAACTACCTCTGTCACTGTGGTTAGTGTCTGAGCCACACGCATGCCACCTGCTCTCCCATCCCAGTAGAACAGTGGGGTGAGTATGGTCTCCAACTTGTCAATAAAGATGCTGCCTCATGAGTACAGACCAGGCCAGGGTCCCCCTCACATTTCAGTGCCCCTTGTTAGGCTCAACTAAAAGCAAGAATCTCCTCTGCATAGGGACCTGCCCCTCTTGCTTCAAGAGGCCCCTGCTAAAGTTGCTGCTTCCCCAAGGACCTGTGCTTGGGCCTCCTCTGCTGAGGGAGCAGAGCCCTTCCCACCCTTTCAGGCTATTCAGCCCTCAGCCTTCTGTCCAGCCTCACCATACTTGAGGCTCTGGCAGACTGCTGCCCTCTGTGCAGGCTTCTGGGAACCCAGCTTATAGGCCTTCTTCAGAGCTCGTTTGGCAGCCAAAAAATCTCCCAGATCTTGGAGGACCTGGGGAGCAAAGAAAGATGAGCCTGCACACTCCCCAAGGCCCACGCCCACCCAGGTAATACACCTAGAGTTGGTGAGACTACCTGTGAGACTACCACACAGCACTCGCTCTCCATGAACCGCTTCTTCATGGCACGAGCGCACTCCCGGGCCCCCTCCAGGCAGCGCATGGCCTGAGAATGCTGCCCAGCACGCCAGTGGATAGCACCGAGGTTGTAGCGGGCACGATACAGATCCTCATAGAGGTGGTTATGCCTGCAAGGGGTGAAGATAACAGGTGCTAAGAATGCCCAGGACCCTCTAGCTTTGGAAGAGTGGACAGAAAGCACTCAAGCATTTAAGATGGCACTGAGGTGGAGGGAACATCCAGCCAGTTACAGGTACCAATGTCATGCAGACCCCAACCCTGCCTGCTACAGTCTTGGGGCCCAACTCTGCTTGTCCCTAGCTTCTACTGCACATGTGAGAGGCCTCTCTGTTCATGGAAAATCAAGAGCCCAGCCGGGATGCTCTCTCAGGGGGATGCTGGGAGCTACCCTCATGACAAAGCTACCCTTCGACTCACGACGAAGCTCACACTCCCTCCTGGGGTGGGGCTGGGGACTCACTCAGCAAGAAAGATGCTCTTCTTGAAGTAGGCATTGCACAAGGCCATCTGCTGCAGGCTCTCAAAGGTAAGACCCAGGTTGAGGTACAGCCGGGTCCTCATCTCACTCAGCTCTCGCTGGGTCAGTGTCCCTGGAAGATGCCCCCGGCCCCACAACCTTCAGCAGATCCTCCCCAGATGGGAGTTTCCAGCTTTGCCCCCACCCTTCCTTCTGCCTCTCAAGGTGAGAGGCACGGGGCTTGCTACAGACTGTGTGAAGAGCACAGAGAGTAGGTGCCTGTCAGATTGGAGTGGATGGCAGCATATGACTTTAAAGAGGGAGGGGCCTGAGAGGCAAAAGGCAGAGAGGCTGGGGCAAGGCCACCCACCCTCTAGCTTCTCATCCACAATAGCCAAGCTCTTCTCAAAGGCAGCCTGGGCCTGCAGCAAGGCCTCCCTCGACTGGCAATGGTCATAGATATCCAGGTGAGTGCGGCCAATGGTGGCCCAGGCTCTCTGCCGCTCCGTGTGGTTGGACAGGGAGCCAGCCAGTTCCAGATAGCGGTGCTGGTGCTGGTGTGGAGAAGAAAAGCCACTGAACTGACCCCACCTCAAACAAACCCACAAGTTCTGACCCCAGGGGAAGCTACTCTTTCCCAGGAGAGCTCCCTGTTACCCCAAAGCCCCACAGAACTGGTCACATATACCACCTCTGCTCTGCACCAAGGGCTGTCTGTGGTGATAGCAGCTCCATGCTGCAACTAGCTAACGTCCTTTGTCACAAGAGAAGACCGGAGGGGCTGGGGATTTAGCTCAGTGGCACAGTGCCTGCCTGGCAAGGGCAAGGTCGTGAATTCGATTCCCGGTACGGAAAAAAAAAAAAAAAGAGAGAGAAGACCGGGAGTCGCTGGTATGCTGCCCATGGTCCCCAGCAGCAATGGGTCCCCTCGATTCTCCCAATACAGAGATCAAGTAATAGTTCCCCTAATGGCTCTTGCCACCTCCCTCCCCTCCAGGGAGGCCGCAGTGCCTTACCTGCAGGGCCGCAGAGTAGTCCTGCATCTCGGCCAGTCTCTCTCCAATCTTGCGGTGGGCCACCGCGCAGCCCAAGGGGTCCTGGGCGCCCTCCAGCAGCCGTAACTCTTGCCGGTGTTCCTCCAGGGCCTCCGCGTAGCGGCCTGGAGAGGGGCACGGCGCCGTCATCGGCCGGGCATCCCGGAAGGGTAGGGTCCCCACCGCACCAGGCGCCTGCGTGCGCTCACCATGGCCGGCCAGCAGTTCCCCCAGCTGGTGGCAGAAGGCCGCCTCCTCCCGCGGCTGCCCGCTCCTCTGCGCTCTGGCCTTGGCCTTGCTCAGCTCTGCCGGGAGGAAGGACAGTGGGGGGCTCAGCCGAGGTCCACTCCCCACCCCAAGCCAGGCACCCGCGCCCCGAGGGACTCACGACGAAGCTCACGATCCAAGATCATGATCGCGCCGAAGCCGCGGTCGCAGAATCCGGACTTCCCGCGCTCGGCGCCGAGGACCCGCCCAGATCCCGCCTCTCCCAGCCTCCGTGTTGGCCACGCCCAGATCCCTGCGCCTGCTCCGTCCTGCCCGAAGGCATAGAAGCCGAGGCCCCGCCCTCTCACAGGGGTTGGGTCTTAGCGGGTGCCGGGGTGCGTAATGCCAGACCCCAGGTCTCAGTCACGGGTGTCAGTCACCCTCGAGGCCTGGGCGCAGAGAGGGTAGCTTCTGGTGCAGCACCCCCGTGATGGGGTCTTGTGGGTCATAGTCTGCTGCAGCCACTGGCTTGGGCACCCACCTGGTTGTCTACAAGTCCACCTGCCCTTTTGTTAAAGGCATTTTGTTTTATTTTTGTCTTTTTGAGACAGGGTCTCCCTATGCAGTTCAGGCTGGCCTTGAGCTCATTTTGTAGCCCAGGCTGGCCTCAAACTCACTGCAATCCTCCTGCCTCAGCCTCCCCAGTGCTGGTATTACAGGCATGCGCCACCACGCCCAGCAAATAACTGATAAACAGACTTTTTTGTGTGTGTGCCGGGAATCGAACTCAGGACCTTGAGCTTACCAGGCAGGCGCTGTGCCGCGGAGCTATCTTCCCGGCCCTGTTAAAGTCATTTTGTAACGCTGTCTCCACTTCCCCTTCTGATTAAAGCACGCACCACTTACACTTGCAATTTTTTGAAGATACTTAATACTGTGCTGAGGAAATAAAGTGATTTGTAGCCAGACATGGTGGCCCACGGTTGTGAGCCCAGCAGCACTCCAGAGGCCAAGGAAACAGAATTGCAAATTCAAGGCCAGCCTGAATTACATAGGGAGATCCTGTCTCAAAAAAAAAAAAAACAAAAATACAAAAAAACAAAGTGATTTGTAGTAAAATACACTTGCAATTTGGGCACGTGAACTTAATTGAGGAATGAATGCTACTGAGAACGGCCTGCTTGAGGTGGACACAGCCAATCACATTCAGAGATTCAAACCCCAGCCATATTGGTGGGGCAGGGGTTGGGACGCCGGGGGCAATGTTTTCCAAACTGAGTAAAGTAGTTTCTCATTCTGTGTGCTGGCTATGGTACTGGAAGATCCAGTGAAGGCACATTAAAACTGCAAGGCTGCTTTGTGTTGAGAGGTAAGAAAGAGTCTAATTTGAGTTTATTTTCACTCAGATTTCTCAGTTGCACCAGGGACTTACAATTGTCTGGCATCCCTGGGATACTCCACCACTCTTACCTTGAGGCTAAATACATGCTGTGTCTTGGGGCTGTCACCCCTGGCTATGCAGCAAGCCTAGCACTGGGCACCTGGTACTCCTGTGTACTGAAGGACCCAGAGGAGGATGGGTTAAAAGTCCTATGGAGGACCCCAGAGGAGTAGAAGATGAAGAGGTTTATTTTCTATTGTGATCAAAACAGACTCAATGGTGGGCTGCGCATGGTGGCGCATGCCCATAATCCCAGCACTCAGGAGGCTGAGGCAGGAGGATTGCAGTGAGTTTGAGGCCAGCCTGGGCTACAAAATGAGTTCAAGGCCAGCCTGAACTGCATAGTGCAACCCTGTCTCAAAAAGACAAAAACAAATCAAAACAAAACAGACCCAATGGGGTAAAAGTCCCAGCCAGTGGATGGACAGCGAGGCCTAATGAGGAGATGTAGAAGGCAGGTGGTTCCAGGAAGGGTTCCAGGGACAAGTTGATGTAGCCAAGGAATGGCCTCCTGGTGCGGGCTGGGGCTGGGCAGATGTGAGACTGCAGCAGTACAGTGAGGTAAGCCTGTGCAGCTGCACACGAGGAGAATGAAATGCACTTAGCCCTCCTTTTGAGGGGTGAGGTGTTCTGACAGACCCTCAGCTGGGCCTGGCAGTACTGGGGCTGAGATTTGGAGGCCGGTACCACCAACTCTTTCCCCATCCAGAGTGTGGCTCTGAAACCAAAGCAGCTTTGTGGGGCACAGTGAGAAGAGGAGCAAGGCACAGAAGCACAGGCTGGCTCAAACAGTCTGGGAACCGTGGCTCAGAAGACAGAAGCTTCCCCCAGAGCTGCTGGGAAGACCGTGAACTGCCTCCACTCCTGGGTCAGGTTTCACAGGACAGAGCCCAGTAGGCCCACCCACGAGGCTGTCTTCTAGTAAGGAAACACAGACAAAACACGGTTTGGAATATTTTTTTTAAACTACAGTTACATACAGAAAATATCCAAAGAAAACGCAGACCACAAAAGTGACATGACAGTCATTTCCAACAGCCATAAAAACACTTCTTGCTCTGCTCTTTAAAAAATTATTTTTATTATTTTTGTAAATGTCTCACTTTGGGCAAACTGAGGGATACGGTGCTCACAGGGATTGGGGGTAAGACCTGTGTGGGAGAAGGGGAAGGCGTTGCTTAGCCTATGACCCCCAGGATACCCCCACATCTGCCCAGGCTAGGCCCCCCATTCGCAGAGATAACAGATGAAGAACCAGGTTGGGACAGCAAGATGACGGAAGGTTCTGGAGACAAACCAGTAGAGGTGGCACCCCCAGTAATAAAGGGCCCACAGTGACAATGCCACAAGGTTTGTGGCACCAGCTCCCAGCATGACTGAGGAACACGCCAGTCTTCTCAGCTGCCTGGTTCCTCTAGGCTGCAAGGCTCAGCTGGTGCATGGGACAGTCACAGGCAGGTCCATGCTGCGATAGCACTGGGATGCCTAATCCCCCGAAAAACCACACCTCTACGAGGCCCTTGCCCGAGCCATGCCTTGGGCTGGCTCCTTCTATTCCTTGCCCCACACACTGGGCTGGCATTCAGGCACTAAAGAGGCCACAGGACTGCCAACTAGGCCTCTGTCCCCCTCATGGCCTCCTAGTCCCCGCAGCCTTTGCCAGTCCAGTTCCCCACCTTGTCCCAGTTTGGCTGTGCCTGTGAGGAACAAGCCTCCCACCCTGATCTGTACTAGGAGTTCACAGTGTCTCATACACACCCAAATACAGGTGGATAAGCCAAGCCGGCCATGCCTCCCATCTTAGAATTGATGGGACTTTCCAGAAGGCCTCTGCCTGTCCTCCTGAGGTCCTCTGTGTGCCTGCTAAGCAGACATGGGGTGTTACCTGGCTGAACTTGAGCGGCCACAGACTCCACAGATTGCTGGGACCTGGGCTGGGTCTTTGCAAAGACCAGAAAAGCAAACGGGCCTTCCCAATCCCTCCACCCCTGGCTCATTAGCATTACAGGAGAGAAGGCTCCCCAAGGGACACTTCAGCAGGTCCTCGCCCTGAGCTGAGAACAGGAACCCAAACAGGGTTCTCAGAAATAGCTCTGAGAGGCTTTTCCCTGTGAGGAGGGCAGGAGAACTGATTCAGGCGGACAAGCTGGCCAGTGTTGGCCACACTCAGAAAAATGGCTAGAGCTTACACCCTATTCTATAGTCCCTTCCCACTATTTCTCAGCCACCTGACCTTGAAAAGCAGGGTGGGAGGAGCCCCAGGAGGGTCAATGGCCTAAGCTCTGTACCCAGCCAGGACTACCTGCCCCTCAGGCTCTCAGGGCAGAGTAGTGGGGACTCAGGCCAAGGCAGCCTGCAAGGGCCAGGTGGTGGCTGCTCTGAGGCATGTGGCAGACTTTGCCAGGGCAGAGGAAACCAGTTCTTTGGTATTAAAGCAACAAAAAACTATCACAGACGAGCCCATCTCCTAATTAAGTACCACCCTTCCTCGTACCTCTGAGGGTCCCAGGGAAGAACAGACCAGAACCCATCTCCTCCATGCAGGGCTGCTTGCCACCCTCTGAGCCCCAAGAACCATCGCTCAGAACATCAGAGGACTGCAAGTCAAGGTAGGGTGGGCCCACCTTTCAGTCAGGAAACCACACTGTGGCCAGCAGTCTCTGACAGCAGACCTTGCACTACCAAGCTGGCATAGCCTGTGACTGCTCCTCTATATCCTCAGGATACTGTACCCTCCAGGCTGAGTAGAGTGAATGGATTCTCTCTCATTGAAATTGCATCAATTATAGAAGAGCCTGTGAAGAGTTTAATTTTTTTTCCTGGGAAGAGAATTTCACCCTGCATTCCGAAAACATTTTGCTGAGCCCTGGTGGCAGAGACCTGTCTCCCTGGGAGCGGCTGGGTGGCTGGGTGAGCCTCAACCCTTCCTGGCTCTCTCTGCCTAGGCCTGTCCTAAGAACCTTGTGACAGGCTGAAGGGGAGGCAATGTCTCCAAGTCTCTCCTGGGGGGCATGCACGGGTGCAGTAACAGAGACATGGTGGCCCCTGACCCCCAGGCCAAAACAAAGCTCCCACGGCGTCCATTCACAGCCATGCCTTCCCCTCCAACAAAACATCAAGTAGGAAACAAGGCTGCCTTTTTAATCACAATCAAATATGCCGTCTGCAGTCAACGAGGGCCCCTGAGCCCAGCCAGGAACCAGGGCAAGAAGTGCGACCAAGCTGAGGATGCGATTGGAAGGGGCCGCAGGCTTCTCACCCTCCATGCTGCTGGTCCTGAGCCTGAGGAGCCCAGAGCACGGTCTCCTCTGAGGTCAGCCCAGCCTCCAGCTGCCCTGGAGAGGGGGTGGCAGGGGTGAGGGGGGAGCTGGAGGTGGGGACTGCATCACACACACATGCAGACTTTCCCAGTGTTTGATTTTGCTTGTTCTCCTCCTTCGCTAAAATGATCAGATAGTTGTGTGAAGCCACTGCCAAGCCAGGGGTGAAGAGGAAAGTGGTGCCAGGCCACGGCCCTCTGCTCCTCAGGAGTCTTGGGTCCGTCCTACTTCTGTATCTGGAATAGGAAGAGCCGCAGGTTGATGTTCTTGGCAGCCAGCAGCTTGTTGCACTCCACAGAGTCGATGATGGGCAGGGGCACATAGTCCGTCTCATTGCTCTCATTGGTGAAGACGAAGTGGTAGATAACGGGACTGATCCTCACGTCATCGTATGGGCCCTTGAGCAGCAGGAAGGAGCATTCCAGGGGCGCTGTGACTTTACTCTTGAGGAGGAGCTGGAAGGAAAGTGTACGCTTGCACGACAGGTTGGGGTTGCGCTCTGAGTCATTCACACGAGCCTTCAGGACCCATGTCTGGTTCAGCACTGTGAACCGTGGTGTCTCATAGTAGAGGCGTGTGATAAAGTCGTCTGTGCGGTATGGCCGGAACTGGACTTCTGTGGAGACAAACAGGGCCAGAAACAGCCACCAGTTAGTGTGCGGTAGGGCTGGGTGGCAGCGCCTTCCCCGACCAGGCCGAGGAGAGGCTCAGCCCAGGAGGAAGGCAACTTACCCAGACACAGCAAGCTCTACTTGTCACAAGGCAAGTCAAACACGATTATGGCAAACGGAGGCGCACAAGCTTTGGGGGAACAACTACAAACAGAATTAACACCAATTAGCTGGAGAGTCCAGAGGCTGTGGGAGGTAAGACCATGTCCCAGGTGTGGCCAACCTATAGGGCCACCCTCCTCGCCCTCAGCCCTGTGTCCTCGCAGGGGCAGGGTAAGCAGACACACAGACAGGATGCAGTTCTGAGAACAAGTGCACTTTATTGGTTCTGATACAGAGCTGCCAGAAAAGCTGGTGATGGGCAAGTGGTACCCGGTCCTGCCCGAGGGGACTGTCAGGTCCTTGGGCGTTGGGCTGTGACGCGGGCTCTGCCTGGCCATCGGTGGGGCCATCAGTCAGCAGGCAGACCTGCTTTTGTAGTCCTCTTGCGAGCCCATAGCCTGTGGCTGGCAAGTCTCTCTGTGGAGGCGCAGGCTTGAGGGCAGCCAGTTCGTCCTGCATGGACAGGGTGTCCTACCCGTCCACTGATGGAACCACATGCCCCAGCCTACCCAGACCCCATGGGGCCACCAGGATCAGCTGAGGCTGCTCTAAACAGGGCCATGACTTTCTGTTGCGGCAGCCCTCAGGCCCTTGGCCTCCTGGGCCTGGTGGGCCCATTTAGCTAGGCCCAGGCTGGGCAGCACAGCATGACTGGCTGCCACATTCGCCCTCGGTGCTCTGGGCTGGCTTCCTGGTGTGCCTGAACAACAGAGGGATGGAGTCTCCCTGAGTGGGCCCAGTGTCAGTAGGTGCTTCTTGCTGTCCTCTGGACCAGGCTGTGGCCTGGCTCCTGTTACTCAACAAGTTCAAAGGCATCAGCAGTGGCCTGGGAGCACAGATATTCGGTGGGCCTAGGCCCAGTCCAGTCTGCCCGTCTGTGGGCCTTCACTCCCAGTTCTACAGTCTGAGCTGGGCACCCTCAGCCCTGTTACTGAACAGCTTCATGTCACTTTAGTGACCATTTGCAGGCAGGATCTGATTTGACCGAGTGTTCTTCTTGTTCTAGGCTCCGAGGGTCAGGTCTGAGCTTCTAGGCTTCCCCAAGACACAACCCACCTTCCAGTTAGACCCCAACCATACCAAAGCTGTCAGGCCCCATACATTTTGCTGGGGTTGTATGCCAAATAGGGAGGTCCGGAGGGAGGGGCTGCTGTAAGAGCCACGAGCTGCACCCTGGGGCCCTGTGAGCCCCTCCCTCTGCTTAGTCTCCAATCTGTCTTCTTTCCTGAGGCATCCTCCTGTCCACCTGGAGCCTCTCCAGATCCTGGCCACTTGGCGCAGCCTGTGCCCATGACCAGAGCCTGCCCAGCACTCCCCTCCAGCCCACCTGTGCAGCATGCAGCAGGTGGTGAGGCACCTCACCTGTGTAGCCGATTTTCTCAAAGCTGAGCAGGCTAAAGATACTGTTGTAGAGCTGCATTTCCTTGCGGTGGCTCTGGTCCATCTCATCTAGTATCTCCATCAGCTCGTTGCCCGTCTTGGTTGGATGGGCACACGCAGCCTCGTGCACTGTCAGCTCATGGAAGGGGCCATGCCATGGACAGCCGATGCGCTTGTACTTGCACTGAGTCACCCTGAGAGGAAGTGAGCACAGCAGTCACACCTGAGTCCAAGTGGCTGTGTCCAATTGTTCTCCAGAGGCAGTTTCTGCTAGCCACAAACCTCTCCCTGTAGGACACATTTTGCCCTGAGCTTAGCCACCATGGCAGGTTCAGAGAGCACATGTGCATACATGTGTGTGAAAGAGAGGGAAGAGGTAGACAGAGAGGAAAGAAAAGAAGAAGGGAAAAAGGGATGGGGAGGAAGAAGGACCGAGAGAGCTCTGGACCAGCGCGCCTCCTGCACTCACTGCTATGGTGTCTCTCCTCAGCTTGGCATTAAGTGCCTACCTGATCACGGACCTAGACCCCTCTCATTCCAGGAGAGGCTTAGTGCTAGGGGCCTGCCAGCCGAGTGGCCATGTCCACTTCCAGGGACTGGACTGCAGAGCAGCCTCACACCAAGCTCCCAGACCTCCTAAGATGGCTACACTGTCATGGGCCTCCAAGGACTACTCACAGAGAATTCTGCAGGCCAGTGTCAACATGTCCAGATAGCAACTAGGTAGAGCCTCCATGCCATGCTCTGTGGAGCCCACACTTCCCCTCTCCTGGGGTCTACAGGACTGTTGTCGGGCTGGACCAGCCAGATCACCCTGTATGGGGCTGTGCCTGCACCAGGGTCTCCACCTGTGTGATCATGCCCCCAGCCCCAGCAGTCACCTGTCCTGGCATTCCTCTTTTTGGTGCCTCTCCAGGAGGGAGCGGGGAAACTGGCGTAGGCAAAAGCCACACTCTGAGGGCAGCTCGCTCACGGCTTTCTCCACGGCCAGGTTCCGGCAGCAGAGGCTCTTACTGATCTCACAACGACAGTTGGGGCACGTGGCCTGCTCCTCCTTCAGCCGGGCATCTGCTAGTAGGTGGATAAAACAGCCAGCGCACATCAAGTGACCATTAGTACACTGCGAAGAAGGAAAGGGAAATGAAGCTCACAGACCTGTAGGATGGTGCACACACACGTGCCCGCCTGTGTGCACTAGCTCCAGCCAGGCCAGGCCAGCTGTCCCAAGGGACTCTAGCTGGTGAGGAGAGGAGCACATGTAGTCCCCAAGTTGTGCTGGTGTCTAGCAAAACCTGAGAGCTGTTCAAGGGGACATGGCAAGACACTGCCAGCTTAGGCTCTGTGGAAAAGTGGGGTCTCATCAGATCCTTGGGGTCTCGGCTCTTCCCTGATCCAGGCCCAACTGGTAGTGATTAATTTGACTCTACCAGGGACTGGAAACTGGCATTTTCCTGTTCTACAAGAACACCTGGCTCTTGACCTGGCATGGCAGGGCACTCAGCCAGCAGCTGCCAATGGGGGAGGGGACGCTGCTTCCCCACACTGAAGCAGGCACTCTTTCCTTAGCTTTTGGAAAGCCTGCTCATGAAGGGGATAAGGGGATAGGGCCTTAGCAGACATCAACACTGGCCCTTCAACCCTAGCCTTGCTGGTGAGCACAGGTGACAGCTGCCAGCCACCACCACCCAGGGAGAGTGGCCACCTGCCAGAGCCATTCCCAGACCTAACTGCAGGCAGGAGGCGATGTTGGCCCAGGACGAAGGAAGGTGGGAATGGGGCTGCAAGTGAAACAGGGCGCTCAGCTGGGCGGATCTAAATGGGTTAGCAGTGGGCAGGTCTCTCCTTGGGGGTCCTTCCACACATGGAAGGTGGGCTGCCAGAATCATTCCTATCTTGGATCTCAATATACATCGCCTAAGCATCACTTGGTGCCATCAAGAGACACAGAGCGGGCTGTGGCCTTGGCCCTCAAGGGGCTCATAGTACAAGAGAGGCCTAGATACTAGGCCCACTATGCTACAACCTCTCTGCAGCATTCACAGGGAAGTACACCATCCTAAGACCAATGCCTGGTTGTGTTGCGGGCCATGGCTGCACATGTGGGGTCCTTGGTAAACCTCAGCTGCCATCGTATTACTTCACCAGGCTCTCTCAGTCCCCAGGGGCCACGTCTGGAGCTGTGAGTGTTAGAACCTGCATGCTAAGGACTTGGCAATAGAGGTCTTCCACAGACTCCTGCTCAGCATGAATGCCATATATTATCTGCATTCAAATCTCAAGTACTAAGTTAGGTTAAAAATTAAAATGAGAGAATGACCTGCCTTGGTTGGGCCTGGATAAACAGGGCCTGGCAAGGGCAAGTCAGCATCAGGTACTAATGTATGGGCTGGCTGAAGTGGTACATGAGGCACATCCTGGGTGGAAAAACCCGTCTGCCCTATCACCAGGGGTGATAGAACGGACTGGGAATTAGGGGTAGGTAAGATGTGGGAAACATGCCAGGTGTGGTGGCACATGCCTGTAATCCCAGCAATCAGGAGTTTTAGGCAGGAGGACTGCTGTAAGTTTGAAGCCAGCCTGAACTACATAACAGGACTCTGTCTCCAAGAAAAAAAAAAAAAAAAGATGTAGGTGACATAGACCAAGGCCTAGGTCACAGGCCCTTTCATAACCCTCGCCTGCCTGTGGACTGCTTGAACCAAGGACTGCTGCTGCTTTTAGAAGGAAAGGAAAAATACAGCACAGCAGTGAAGTAGTAAATGGCCATATATTCCAGGGATAAAACCTCTGGGGTGTCTCCTCAGAAGTGATGACCAGTCACACAGCATATGTAGCAGTGCCCAGTGAGGAAGCCCAGTAGGACACCAGCACTGAGACCTGCTCAAGACCTGGTATTCCTACACATGTGGACAGCTCTAGGCACCTCTTAGTCAGAGGTTACCTGGGCCTTATCCAGGTCCTGGGTCCATTTCCACAAAGTTGCCTCTAGGGTCCACCAGCCTGAGCAGAGGGCAATCACATTTCTGGTTGCAGCCTGGCCCTTCTAGAGCTTCTAAGCAGAGCTGAGGATACAGGCCCTATCTCCAGGGCACTAGCCCTCTCCTCCTGGCTCTAAATGGCTGAAGCAGACTCAGGAAGGAGTTCGTGGGCGCTTCAGAGGGGGCATTGAAGCTGACAAATATATCATCACTTTTACTTCCCAGTACCAGCCTAACTACCCATCTGGGAAAGTCACCCCAAGCCTGGGCTGGTCCAGCCAAAGGACTATACACAGCCCCACACCAGCTGTTCAAGGGATGCTCTTCAGGTAAGTTCCAGATCAACATCCAGCCCAATCCATCTACCCACAGCAGGGTGGTCACCATGCTCCAGAACCTTCTCCCCTCAGGCTCCCCAGCAAGACCGGACTTCCCATGCAGGACTGGTCAAAGAGTGGCCACACACTCAGCCTCAGCTGTGGCTGGGCCAGACTGTATCTGCTCCAACTTGTACCCACTGTTCAGTAAGAAGCTAGGTGCCAGTAATTCCACAAGTGCTAAACATACTGCCCACTCACTAGATCCAGGCCCACAAGAACTCAGATGCTTCCAGAAACAGCCTCTGCAGTGCCAGGGTCAGGATGCCCTACGATTAGATTGGAAGATGCTGGACTCACAATCCAGGACTGCTGGATTGCTTTTAGAAGGAAAGGAAGAATACAGCACAGTAAGTAGTAAATGGCCATGTATTCCAGGGATAAAACCTCTGGGTGCCCCCTCAGAAGTGATGACCAACGAGGAAGCCCAGTAGGACACTAGCACTGACCCCCTCCAGATTGACAAGGTGGAAGCCACAGGCCCTCCTAGGATGGGTGTTGGCTTGCAGCCATAGTGTGAGACTCAGACCTCAGCCCACAGGTCACTAGCAGCATGACTCTGGGCTCATCACCTTCTGCTAAGGGCCTAAATCTCCGCATGTGCATATGGTGATGAGTATGATGTGAGAGAGACAATACATCTGGCAGCAAGGCTCAGCACCTACCATAGCAACCTCAGAACAAACACCTCCCATGCCCTCCATAGTCAAACCCCTGGAGATCCCATTCCCCGGGGGAGCTGAGACCCTAGGCCCCTTGGCACATGCTAAATACATACAAGTGGTCAAAAAATAGCCACTTCTACCTGTACCCCCAGAGTGGCACCCAGTCTCTCCCTCTACCCAGGTGCAAGCAGATTACATGTGACTCAGCCTATGCATACCCAGAGGGTCCATCTGAGTTGGCTTTTCCCCTGGTTTCAAGATTTTGTGTGTGTGTGTGTGGGGGGGTACTGGGAATCGAACTCAGGACCTTTCGCTTGCTAGGCAGGTGCTTGTGCCACTGAGCTATATCCCCTTCCCTTGGTTTAAGGAAGCCAACTGCACTGGCCAGACTCAAGTGAGTCTTAGGAAGCAGGCCCCCATGACTTGACTTCTAGTAGGTTACAGGCTCTCTGTGGTCAGCTAACCTTTTAGTACCTCTCTCAAGCCTGAACCACATGGTCCTCTCAAATTCGGGAGGCCCACTCATTCCACTATAGGACAGATGGCACCCAGGCCCATAAGAACAGCTCATTCTCCTGTCCTACTGGGCTTCCTCATTGGTCATCACCCTCAGGCCTTTGACAGAGGTCACCACTCCCAAAATGCAGCCAAGAGGCTTCCCCTTGGGCATTAACTGTAAAGTACTGCTCAGCTAGCTGGCCTCCCAAGTACTCTGTGATGTCCAGCATGTAGGCAAGGTTGTGCCAGGCTCACTGGCATACCCCATATGCTCAACCTAGTTTTCTTAACCTCCTTAGTCAAGCACTGGTCTGAGCAGAAGCAGCTTCTTGTCCAAGGCCACACAGCCCCTAAGGGAGAAATCTGGCCTTGCGACTTCCATCCAGGTTGGATCTGAAGTTCAGCGTTAGCCTGGTTGACCTTTCCTCCTGATGTCAGGACACCAGTGGGGCCCAGAAAGCCTAGGATGTGACTCTCACTCAGAAATAAATGCTGCCTAGATCCAAAAGTAACTCAAAATGGCAAGCTACCACCACAAAAGCACAACCTAGCCAGACTCCAGAAATCCTCCTTGCTCGTCTTGCATTTCAGACTCCTAAGTAGACCTATTTCCAAAGCTCTTTCCTGCCTTAACGAGTGAATCGGTGGTGCCCGAGGTTCCCAGGACATGGAGGTAGTCTTCTAGGACACCATGTGCTCTGAGATGGGGGTTTTGGGCAGAGGGAGTAGTCCCTGTTTCCTAGGCCTCTTATCAGTGGAAATGTCAATCAGGTAACCAGTCCTTTGGAACTGAGATCTGGCATAGAGGCAGAAGGCCTTGGGGTAAGATGAAGGTTGGACACAGTAACCATCCCAGAGCACTGAGAGTAGAAGTGACCTATTCAGATGAGGAGATGGGCAGGAGAGGGGAAGGTATCAGTGTGAGGAACATTACCTCAGGCCCAAAAGAAGGGGAGGCAGGGAATGTAGAGCAGATAGCTCAGGTGGAAAGCATGCAGGAGAAATGATGGGACACTGCCACAGGACCCTGGTCAGGGCTGCAGCTAGAGTCACACCACATGCAGGCTAGGCCACATCACCCTCTGCCCCCTGCCCAAGAGCTCATGAGTAGTGGGAACAACAGGTGGTGCCTTCCTCCAGATTCCAGCATCGAGGCTCCGGGCCTTGCTGACATCAGGGGTGGCTCTATCTTATGGAGGACTACACATGATCTCCTGTAAAGGGTTGCGCTGGCAGACTGGGACAGGGAGGTCAGGAATCAGGCTGTGGTTCCAAAACCGTAGTACCACCAATACTGGGTCTTCCCTGGAGATGGGCAAAAATATCCACAGGTCACACTGCCCTCAAGCTGCAGGGCTGGGTTAAGGGCAAGGTGTCTAACCTTCTCAGCAGTGTGGACTTGACAGAAACTATTTGGGTGTCCCTGCCATCCTTTCAGCACTCCCGCCACCCACCTGGGTGCCCGCCCAGCACTTCTGAAGCACCTGCCCAGGACTCAGGAGGGTGAGTGCTTACCTTACCAGGCCAGTTGCCCAGGACACACCTAACACCCACACAGAGAACATCAAAGCGTGCATCTGCTATACCTGCTGCAGGCCTTAACCTCACATGACACAAGCCGTAGCACCAAGAGCCACCTGCTTAAGGGCCTTACACTTAAGCAAGTTTCCTTACCTCTAACAAGTCAGTGTGGTGCACGTCTGCTCCTGCCACTACTCAGAGCTTCCTTGGCAGCGCAGGTGGCATCTGGTGGCCAGACAACACACTCTAGAGTTACTGTGCACCCAGCCAACTATACAGCCCTGTGGAGTTGTCACCACTGCCCAGCATGAGGTACAATACACAGCACAGCATGGCTTCCTGACTCTTCTAACCCAAGTGTAGGTATCTGAGTTAGCATCTAGGACACATGGAATAGCTGGTGCCCACCCTGAGCCATGTGCTCTGCTAGGGTCAGGCAAATGCTGCCAGTAGAAGATGGCGACTAACCCACCAGAGAGAGCCAATTAACATGGATCACCAAAGATCAGCAGAGCTAGGTGTGGTGGCACACTCCTGTAATCCCTGCTATTCAGGAAGCCAAAGTGGGGAGAGTCAAAAGTTGGAGGCCATCCTGAGCAACTTAAGAGACATCCTATCTCAAGTAAATAAAATTTAAAAAGGTCGAGGGATGTACCTTAATGGTAGAACACTTGCCTAGTATGTGCAAAACTCTTGGTTCAATCCCTAGCAATAGGAAAGCAGAAGGCTTGCACAAGATGAAGGGGCTGAGCCCAGGCTATGGCGGTCAGCAACGGGCCCTGACCAGGAACATGTCCCTGCTGTCTGTGTCCACAGTGTATGGAGAGAAGACCAGACAAGAGCCCAGGTCTTCAGGCCTGTCCTGACCCACAGCGCCTTGGCAGGGACATGGCGGGCAGGCGCCACAGGAGGTGTCCTTGGCAGTATTCAGAGGCATTAGGAGGCTTGCTTCCTTCTCCTGCCCTTACACACAGCAGGTTTATGAGCAAAGTGTGTGCCAACACTGACTCAAAGGCTTTCCCACAACCACAAGTTCTAGAGCCTTCATCCAGCCTCTAGACATGAGAGGGAAACACCTTTGCTCCAGGTATCACCTGCAAAAGAATGAGTAGGGAGGTGGAGTGGGGCTGGCAGCAGAGCCCATAGCTTAGTCTCAGTGCCCATGGCTCGCTCTGCTCAGTTGGGGCGCTCCAAGGAAGCCACTAGGGAGACCAGACTAGGTCCAGCCTGGAGAGGCACTCGTTAGGGTGGTACCTGCCTTCATGGTGTTAGAGCTGCTTGGCTGCCTGTGTCCGGCTTTCCAGGCCAGACCTCACTCCCAGCACACTGCAGGCCAGTTTGAGCTAGCCACGCTCAGAGGCCTGGTCATTACAGTCTCTGGTCAGAAGCAGAGGTATAGCTCTCTGAGTGGCCCAGGAGCCAGTACCATGCAGCCTGTAATCATGCCAGGCCCAGCTCCAGCCCACTCAGGGGAGGGGAGACAAGGAGCCCCTTGAATTCTCCTGCAAGGCCCCTTCCCTGGCTTGGTTTGCTGGACTCTCATGCCAGGCCCAGAGAAAGAAGTGCTCTTCCATCAGGGTATGAATTAGAGGTGAGGAGGTGGGCGACTAGGTCCTGATGGCACCCAAAGCAAGGAGTAAATGCTGGTGACAGGATCAGCGGTAGGAAATGCTTCCCCCACTGGCCCTGCTCTGACATCAGGAGCGTGGGTGCCCCATCCAGGATCCTGGGGTCCTCTCAAGCAACCTCAGGCAAGAACAGGACAGATATAGAAATCCAGAAATTAGGGAAATAACAACCCAGACTAGCTCTACACCACTTACTACAAAAGTGGCCCCCTCACCTAGGCCCCTAGTTTAAACAGAAACAAGGTAACAAGAGTCCACCAGCTACTTCCAGCTTCTAAAAGTACAAAGAAAGCTGTCAGGAACCAGGTGGAGTGACACGTATCTATAATTCCAGTGACTCAGGAAGCTGAGGCCAGAGGCTAACAAAGCCAGGCTTCAAAGCCACCCTGGCCAACTTAACAAAGACCCCGTCTCAAAATTGAAAGTAAGAACAATAATAATAAAAAAAAGGGGGTTTGGGCACAGTGGTGTGTGCCTGTAATCCGAGCACTAGGGAGGCTGAGGCAGGAAGATCCAAGTTTGAGGTCAGCCTGGGCTACAGAGTGAGACCTTGACTCAAAAAATGTGGGGAGGGGCTTGGGCACACAGTGCAGTGATAAAGAGTCTTTGCTTAGCACAGATTCAATCCTCAGCACTGAATCAAGAAAAAAAAAAAACTAACAGTAAACCTGTTTTGCTTCTCAAAAGGGCTGGGACTGAGGTAGAAAGAGATATGGGGGAAGGCAGACTGACACTGCCCAATGATTCTAGGTGTCAACCAGACATCTGCCCTCTGTTACCTGGGAGGGAATGGTGAATCCACCTGGACCGGGTACCCTGTCTGACAGCCCTGAGCTGGTAAAGAACCCTAAGTCCAGCCATACTGGGTCTTCAGATGGGGAAGAGAGACAGACCTACCACAACACTGGCAGCCAAGAAAGCCAGGTGTGGGTTAGGTTGGGGCTGGGCAAAAAATTCACACTGTGGGGTCTGTTGTGCGCAGTTCCTCCAAATCAGGAGCAAGAGAGTAAATGGAGGGTCGAAGGCCATCTCTCACTTCTTCCTGTCCTTTAGGGCCGGGAGAGCAGAAAAGATGCACACTCTGAAGTTCAGGAGCAGAGGGACATTGTTGGGGGTGTGGCTGCCAGAAGAGAAACGCTCTCAGGTAAAGAGGCCTCTGGCACTCAGCAAGCCTGGGAGTAAGGGGCGACGCTGGGCAGGGAGCTTGAGTACCTGTCCCCAGCCCTCTGCGGGGTCAGCTGGAGGGAACTGGGGTGTCAAGGAGAAACCTGGAAGAAAAGAGGCGGGATCTAAGATAGGAAACTTGAGACTGGTAAGTAAGGGGATGGGAACATGGAAAGAAGGGATCTGGAGCAGGAAAAGAAAACAAGGAGCTGGAGGTGGGGCGCCGGGGTCCCGCAGGCGCGGAAAGCGCGGTGAGGCCAGAGAGGGGCCCCAGCCGCCGGCCCCGGGCCCGGCCTCGAGGAGACGCGGCGCCGGGCCGGGCCGACGGCCCTACCTGGTACACGGAGGCCTTGGGCAGGTCCAAGCACACGGTGCAGCACAGCACCGAATAGAGCC
>NW_004955454.1:3084045-3098351 GCF_000276665.1 Chinchilla lanigera
TAAGGCCGCCGCGCGCCCCTGCTGGTCTCCCGCCGCCGCCGCGACCCCGCAGCCTGCTTGCAGCTCAATGGGCCCCGCCCGCGCGTAACCCCGCAGCAGCCGCGGCCAAAGACCCCGGCGCGGCCGCCATCTTTGTTTTCGCTGCGCTCCCCCCACCCTCCCGCACCACCGCCCCCTCGTCATCCCCATCACGTGGCTCCACGTAGGGCCAATGGGAGTGCCTCCTGGGGCAAGACGGGGTGGCAGCCGGAGCCTACGGACACGGGAGGGCTACTGAGGGCCCGCCTCCAGCAAAAGGTGGCAGGAGGGGGCGGGGCCCAGGAGGCTGGTAGAGGGTGCGCATCTGGGCAAGCTTTTGCGCGCCTCCGGGGTGGTATTCACTTCCCGCGAGCCAACAGGAGGAGTGAGGACCCTCACACCTCTAAATCGGGGTGTGCCTGTGCCTACGCCATTGTCCCCCGAGACTCATGCTTTCCTGTGCCTGGCGCTGGCCTAGCTTGACGGAGTGGAAGGGCACGAACTCGAAAGACCCCGCCCACCACCCCTCTCAGTGTGGTGCAGGACCGGATGTGCGAGCAGAGAGTCTGCGTTGAGAAGGATGTGTTCTTTTCTTTTTTTGTCTTTTTGAGACAGGGTCTCGCTATGCAGTTCAGGCTGGCCTGGAGCTCACTTTGTAGCCCAGGTTGGTCTGGAACTCACAACGATCCTCCTGTCTCAGCCTCCCGAGTGTTGGGATTACAGGCGTGCGCCACCGCGCCTGGCTTATGTTCTAGATCCCTAACCTACTGTTCTGTCCATTCCTCTTTCCTGTTCTTGGCTTTGGACGCTGAAGAGTTCACGCAGGAAACTGAGGGTCTTAGGGAATAGGGCTTGCCTGCTACAGACAGGAGGGCAAGCAGGTAGTAACTGAATCAACCCAGGAAGGAACCTGTGTTTCTGGGAAACCCTGTGGTATTGACCTCTTGTGCCTTTACCAACACAGCCATCAGCCCATGAGGGTCACTGTCCTGGAGGACCACCTACCAGGCTGAGCAAGGGTATCTGAAAATCCACCATGTCCCAGAAAAGCAAGGGCTGAGAACCATGTCTTCTTAGCGCAGGGGTCCTCCTGACAAAGGTGCCAGAAATAGGACAGGTGGAATGAGGCCCCATGCCCATTCCAGCACATTCCCTGTGTTGGCTCAAGGTAATCAGCTGACACCCAGGGATCTTAGGGAAGCTCTCTGAAGGTCCCTCAGTCCTTCTCAAGAACAGGCAGATTTCACTTTCCTGCAGATTTTCTAAGGTTTATTAGCGATCTAGACCCACAACTGTGTCCTACCCAGAAACATCTCAAATGTGCCTGTGACCCTGTCCCTTTCATTCTGGTCTAGATAATCCCTGCATATGACCAGAGAAGGGACAGCTCAAAGGCTCTTCAGACCAGCAAACCTGCCACAGGCCCACTTCAGGAAAAATAAAAAGCCTGTTTTTAGGTGGGGAATACCCAGGAGCAAGCAGGTGAGAAGGGAGATATAACCAGGGCAGAGCCTACTTTCTTGTGTCCACTGTCATTCCCACTGCAGGCGCTGTGTGTGCAAGGCCCAGCAGTAGGCCCAACTGCCTGCAGCCAAGGCCCAGCGACAGATGTCCTCCTTGGGCAACAGCAGCAGCCTATCCTCCTCCAACCGGCTCAGGAGGCCTGCAGCACCCAGCATGGCACCCCCCCACATCCCATAAGTGTTGCCTGTGAAAACAGCCACGATGAGGATGGTCACTGCGACCACTAACAGCACTGCCTGACCAGCCACAGAACAGCCTTCGGGGCCAAGATGGTCACCAGCCACTGCCAGGACCATGCCTCCTCCCAGAAGCAGGTTGGCAGAAGATCGGTCTCCGTTCACCCAGTGGAAATCAAAGGCCAGAAGGGGCAGGCCAATGACTGTGGCCACCCAGGCCCCAGCAAGACAGTCTTCATGTGTGCCCAGCCCTGGGACCAGTGTGGTGGCAGCAGCCAAGGCCTGGAGCAGGAAACCAGCAGCAGCTCCTCGACTTGACTGTCAACACAGGGAAGTGAAGACATGTGGGAAAAAGAGGCCAGGGCCTCACCTTTAGAAAGGAAAGGGTTTGGCATTCTCATGGACACCTGGCCCCAGACACACCTCCCACCACCATTTGGGTAATGCAGGAACTAGGTCCTTAGGGTGTGCGAGTGGGGATACTCACCTGCACAGAGCTCACAGCTGCATGCAGAGACACCACGCCAAGAGCAAGGTGGGACAGGACAGTGCTCCACTCACCCCTCGGCTTGGGGGCCATGGCACCTCGCGCAGTAGTGAGTTTGAGGAGACACGAAGGGGACCTTCAACTTTGGAGAGAAAGAAAAGCCGTGACCTGGAGCCCTAAGACCAGCTTTGCACATGACTGCACATTGGGATGGGTTCAGTCCTAAACTTTCTGCAGCCCTGAGGCCACTGACACACCTGTAGAGAGGAAGGACTAATTTGGCTAGCAAAAACAGGAAAACACGGTTTGGGGTCTGGGTTGGGCGGGTGTGAGCCTAAGTGGGGCACCAGGCGCAGGAGGCAGAACAGACCCTCACGGAGCCCTCTGAGTCTCAGCAATAAGGAGGCGCAGTCCTCGACGCCAGGTCCGGAGGAGTGACGGCGCAGGCCTGCCAGCGGCCGCCACCCCAACACCAGAATTGCTCACAGCCGTCGTCGTCTTCGGCAGCCCGGACGAGTGCGGCCTGGCGCGGCCACCAGCGAGAGGAGCGGAGGCTAGAGCGGCCGGGGCGGGGCCTGGGGAGGCGAGTGGGAGGCTCTAGGAGCGAGTGGGGTTTGATGGGAGCCAGTCGTGGCTAGGAGAAAGGGCTCTCTACCGGCCAGCGTGTGGAGCCCGGGACCGTGAAGGACTTGGGGCGGAGGGAGGTCTGGGCGGGCTTTCAGGCGGGGCGGGGCTTGGAGGAAGGGGCGGTTATCCAGGTTGTGGGCGTGGCTACAAGGGAGGGGCGGGGCATCTCCAGAGGCCGGGCTTTTAGGGGCGGAGTCCTTGCGCACCTGTGCCCCGGTGGTACCCTAACATGGAGTGGTGGGGGCTCTCCGCGAAGGACGAGAAGGATTCTGGTGGAGGTGGAGGTGCGGCAGCCGTGGGCGCTTTCAGCTCCGGAGTCCACGAAGTTGGGACAAGGGGTCACGAGAAGGGCGAGCCCGGGGGCGGCTGAAGGGGATGCCTGTTCCGGGGACCCTAGTCCTGTGCTCGCCATTTGGCTCACACCCTCCGCTCGCTGGAGCGGGGCCGTGGGGGCGGCCGCCGCGAGCATGCGCGCCGGCACTGCGGCGGGCGGGTGTGGAGTCGGGGCGCGGGGACGCGGGGCGGCACGAAGCGGGGCCCTCTGCCGCCCCGCGCGCCCATGTACGCCTTCTACTCGCTGCTCATCTACATATTCTACAGCCTCTTTCGCAGGGATGGCGGTGCAGCGGCGACCGCCGACCCCGGGGACCCCGCTCAGGTGAGCAGGGTGGGGCCTGCATCGTAGGTCGACCCCCGCCCCCACCCCGAAATCGGGTGGCGGCAAGCCGGTGTCCTCAGGGAGCTATGGACGACTCACGTTTCGGTCTGGGTATTGGAAGCGTAGACCTTGGCCCCCATCTTTCTAGCCCAGTTCCCGGAAAGGAGCCCCACAGGCTGCATGCCACCTCCTCAGGGCCACCCTCTTCCTCCTTTCTAGAGAGCCCACTGCAAGCCCAGGGGTCGCCGTCGCCCTGACCAGCTCACACCAGAACTGTGGACTGAGCTGACCGGTCTGGCCGGTAGGTGCGACCTGGGCACTGCAGGGGCCTTGTGGGAGCCTGGCAGTTGGGGAAGAGGGAGGGGTGTTGCAATCTTATCGGGAGGGAGAGGAGGCTCAGCCTATAACGTGTGACAGGGAATGCCTCTCCCTCCCATTACCTGACCTCACAGGCAGGTCGGTGTCCGAAGATGGGCGACAAGAGGGAGCTGAGGGGCCCTCAGCTGAGGTGTCCTTAGAAGAGGCTCTCACACGCCTGGCTGAATTCCTCTCAGTCCAGCTAGGAGCAGAAGAGAGCTCTGGGAACCCTCCTCACCTGAGCAAGGTGAGCCCGGGGAGGGACTCAGCAACCACTTCTCTCTCCCTAACCCTTGTGGTGCCCGGTTCTGCTCCCCAGTCTCTTCTGCTCTAATTGTTATCTCCTACACAGCCTACGGATGTCCCCCCATTGCTGACAGTGACAAGTCAGCTCTTGGCTCTTCTGGCATGGATTCGGAGTCCTCAGGGCAGACAGGTCCTGCTGCAAGGGACTCAGCCAGCCTCCAACCTGCAGCCTCCCATTCCAGATGGTTTGTAAGGGGTACCCTCTATGGAAAGACTAAAGCCCATCAGAACCTGGGTGGCCTGGAACCCTGGGTCCTAAGCCCAGCTCTGCTCATGAGGAGAATTCAGGCCAGACACCTCTTCAGTCCTAATTGGGCCCACTCTCTCCAGGATCCCCCTTGAAAGAAGAAAGCCCTTCCCCTGGGCCAGGAGAAGTACTAGGAGAAGAGGCCCAGGGTCAGCAGGCTTCCCAATTGGAGGAGGAACAGAGAGCTTGGCAGCGACTGGAGCAGCTCATTCTTGGACAGGTGAGGGATCCAGGAACAGCAGATAGTAGGGGGTATGAGTGCTGAAAAAAGAATTCCATCCTGTTCCCTGACTCCTCTGCAGCTGGAAGAGCTGAAGCAGCAGCTTGAGCAGCAAGAGGAAGAATTGGGTAGACTGCGCCTAGAAGTGGTGAGACTTGGGGTTGGGGGTAAAAGGAGTTGGATGCCAGGGAGCCTGCCCACAGGGAACTGGCAGGAGGACCACTTTCAGCTGGGTCCTGAGGGTACTTCTCTTTGCTAGGGAGCGACAGACTCAGAGAAAAGGGTTCAGCATCTCACACTGGAGAATGAGGCCCTGAAACAGAGTCTAAGTCTCACTCGAGATCTTCTGCTGCACTGGGGTCCCAGCCCCTTCACCAGAGCCCCACAGGTACCCTGCTCCTTGGCTATGCCTTCCTTGTAGCACAGACTCTTGAATACTCAACATCCATAGGGCCCAAGCCTCATAGGACTTCATGCTTGGAGAAGCAGGGGGCCATCTCTGACTATGGGCAGGCCCTGGGAGAAGCAGGGGGCCATCTCTGACTATGGGCAGGCCCTGGGAGAAGCAGGGGGCCATCTCTGACTATGGGCAGGCCCTGGGATGGTTTAAGGCAGACTCATCCGGGAAGTTGCCCATGGGAGAATCCCCTTCATGGCTGAGTGCCTGACCTCAGGAGAGCAGAGAGACGGAAAGGAATCTTGCATGGAGTTTGGAAGCACAGGTTCAGTGGTGCCTGCTACCTTGGCTTCCTCATCTGTGTAATGTGACCACAGAATGCCCCTCCCTCAATTCCCACCTAGCTCCATAACCTATCTGACTCCCACCTTCCTGCAGGAGGAAGCAGAAGCATTGTTGGAGCTCCAGGGCCGGCTTCAGGAGGCCCAGGATACCACAGAAGCCCTCCGAGTTCAGGTGGGGTTGGGGGCTGGGGTGAGAAAAGCGGGGATGCTGGGAGGAGGTATCTGGGACAAGGCCTGGTAAGTGCCTGTTTCCTCAGTGACAGGGGTGGGGTTGGGGGGTGGGGCAGCTGGGGGTGCAGGAGGTGCAGCTGCAGGGCCTTCGAGGGGCCCTCCAGCAGCTCCAGCAGGAGACGGAGCAGAACTGCAGACGGGAACTGCAGCAGGTGCATGGGCAACTAGCAGGTAAGGACTGGGGCAGAGGGCTCATGAAAGGGCCTGGAGTGTGGGCTTTCCCTCGCAATGGCCTTCCCCTTCCAGGACTACGGGCACGGATGGCCAGCCTGCGCCAAGGTTGTGGGGACCTCCGAGGATTGGTCAGCACCTTTACTCAGAGCTGTCAGGGTTCGCTGAGTGAGGCCAGGGGCCAGGTCAGCACCCCTTGCCTTCTAGGACCTTCTCTGTGGGAAGCCTATTCACTGTTCTGGGAGTATTTCTCCTTTCCCAGCTCTGGGGAGCTACCTATACTAGTGAGTCAGTTGTAGGCTCTGGGACCCGAACAACTTCTGCATGGCTGTCCGACCTCACTTCTGTCCGTTTAAGCTGATAATTCCTTAGAAGCCCAGAGAGACAGATGATAGGGTATTCTTACCTATTCTTATGTTCTATCCCAAGTCCACTGAATGATGTCCCCACAGGCCTAAGGTCACTGAAAGGTGTAGACTCCCATAACTGGTGGCCACACTATGGCTCCATTTTGCTCTCAATACCCTATTCCACCTGGAGCTGTTTGGACCTGTCTTTGCCTTTCTCACATCCTTGTTCTCTCAGGTATCCTGGGCCCTGGGGGCACTATCGGCTGGAGGCTCTGGGACTCAGCTCCCTGATGAGCATCAGGGGTCCCCAACTGGATGCCAAGGAAGGCTGCTGGAACTCAAGGGTATGGTGAACTTGGGAGGTGGTGCAATGAGAAGGTCAGACTGGAGGAAGTGGAGCCTTTCTGTGCTTCAGGACCAAGGAGGCAATTTCTGTGCTGAATCCCCATGGCAGGAAATATCCGTGTGCTGTGTCGGTTGAGACCAGGGACACCCTCCAGCCTAGTGAGTGTGGAGCCCGGACCAGGGGGCACTGTCACCACCTGTTATCGAGGGCGCCAACGTCGCTTCTGCCTAGACTGGGTCTTCCCTCCAGATGCCAGCCAGGAAGAGGTAAGAGCCACCTTTTGCTCAGAATCCCCTGAAATCTGGAAGAGGCTTATTTCCTCCTACCCTGTCTATAGGAGGAAGGGTGACTGAGCTCCAGGAGAGAAGGGAAGGGAGCTGCCAGAGGCTCTGGGAGGAAGCACTGATTATTTAGCTGGGTGGGGTGATACGTAGCCCTTCTGGACAGGGTTCTTCAACCCAGTGTGTCTGGTCAAAGATTTCTGTTACCAATCCTTTGTGTTCCCCATTTCTGCACCTCCACATCCATCTAGTCAAGGACTCAGTCCCACCTTGACCATCAGCCACGACTTCAAGCAGAGGTGACAGGTACATAGTTACCAGCAACTTTCTGGCAGGAAAGCTGGCCATGTTGTTTTTCAAAAGGTTGCTGTGTCCAGTTGCCAATGAGAGGAATATTTCTGTCCCATCCACAGCTCAGCCACTTTGCTGCACCTCTCAGTATGGGGCTAGAGCAGTCCTCAATGATCACTATCCCTTACACCCCTGGAGCCCGCCCTAGGCTCATCCTCTATATGCCAAGTGCTGCTGTGGTCCTCTCTCAAGAAGTGTCAGAGAGCTGGGCGCGGTGGCGCATGCCTGTAATCCCAGCACTCGGAAGGCTGAGGCAGGAGGATTGTTGTGAATTTGAGACCAGCCTGGGCTACAAAGTGAGCTCAAGGGCAGCCTGAACTACATAGTGAGACCCTGTCTCAAAAAGACCAAAAAAAAAAAAAAAAAAAAAAAAAAAAAAAAAAAAAAAAAAAAGCAGAGAGAAATGACACAAAAGAGAACCACAGGAAGGACGAGTAACTTGCTTCAGTCACACCTACCTTTGGATCAGATGGTCAAGCCCAGCACCTGGCCTGAACCCTGCTGCCCGGGACTCCTAAGTACACCTCAGGACTTCACATTCTCTGCAGTCTGTTTCCTTTTCATTTCCAAGAAGGCAGAGGGTGTTGCTGGGAGACCTTGTGATTTCTGGAGCCACCTTGCAGGGGAATTACTCTGCTCTTAACTTTGTTCGCTGAACTTCTCACCCTTCTAGATCCTGACTAGGGACCGGAGGGCTGGGCTCAGAGCACTTCTCCCCATCCCCCTGCCTCCAGGTCTTTAGGGAGCTAGAACCAGCTGTGCTGTCCTGCCTCCGAGGCTACAGTGTCTGCATCTTCACCTACGGTCAGACCGGGACTGGGAAGACCTACAGCATGGAGGTGGGGTGGGGGCCACACTTGGGGGGAAAGGCTCCAGGCGTGGATGTGAACCCAAAGTGGTACCCCACACTGTCCTCAGGGCCCACCTGAGGACCCTGGCATAGCTCCCAGGGCACTGCAGTCCCTGTTCCGGGAGATGGGGGCTGGAGGGCAGCACCGAGTGACCCTCAGCATGGTGGAGATCTACAACGAGGCAGTCAGGTCAGGCCTCTCCCTTTTTCCTTGCCCCTGGCCCAGCATCTCTTCAATTAGCCCTAGAGCCCAGGAACCAGGGTGTTTCCTTTTCTCCCCAGGGACCTTTTGGCCCCAGGACCCCCAGAGCGCTTGGCAGTGAGGCAGGGCCCAGCCAGCCAAGGGGGCATCCAGGTGGCTGGCCTCACCCACTGGGACGTACCAAACCTGGAGACCCTGCACCAGGTAGGGCTGCCTTCTAATCCTTCTCTCCCCCTACCCCCGGCCTGGAGCTATCCCAGGCAACCCAGTGGCTCCACCCTCCAGATGCTGAGTGTGGGGAGGAGCAACAGGGCCACCGCAGCTACTGCCATGAATACACGGAGCTCGCGCTCTCACGCTCTGGTTACTCTGACGCTGCGGGCGGCGTACCCCCCACGAGGCCCTAGCCCCGCAGGCACACTGCACCTGGTGGACCTGGCGGGATCTGAGCGTGCATGGAAGGCAGGGGTGGCCAGTGTGCCGCGGGGTGACCCGAACAGCGCACAGCGTCTGCGGGAAGCGCAGACCATCAACCGCTCACTACTGGCACTGGGAGGCGTGATGGCTGCACTGCGCTCCCGCCGGCCACACGTGCCCTTCCGCGACTCGCAGCTCACGCGCCTGCTGCAGCCTGCGCTCGGCCCGGGGGCCACTGCGGTGCTCCTGCTCCAGGTGGGGGCCAATGGAGGTGTGGGCATGGGGGACCGAAGCGTGTGCGCAGAGCCTGCCCACCAGTGCTGCTTTCTGCAGATCTCCACTCGGTTGGAGGACCTTGGGGAGACCGTCTGCTCACTTAAGTTCGCCGAACGAGTGGGTCAAGTGGAGCTGGGCCCTGCCCGGCGCCAGAAGACCCCGCGATCCGGGACACCCTCCTCCCTCAGCACTGATACCCCACTCACTGAGACCGCCTGCACCCCTACACCCTCTCCAGGCAGCCAAAGTCCCAGCCCCCATGGGGACTCTGGTTTGGTTCTTGCGCCCCCAGGGGACCTGCCCCCTTAGTTCTAGGCCGGTGGAAGGGGCCTGGGTGCCCCTCTGCTGGCAGAGGCAGCTTAAGAGCCCCTGTACCGCATCTCCCAGGACAACCTGCTTGACCTCTGGAGGACAATTGCCCCCCAATCTCCTCTCTTCCACCCCTGGCCAGAGAAGTGTTATGCCTGGAGAAATGGTTGTGCCCCACCCCATTGGGCCAGAGGCCCTCAGCTCCCTCCTTATCACCATTTGCTCTTATCACAGCACACAGCGGGAGATCCCAGAGCTACAGGAGCCAGACCCCAGCCAAGTGGCTTCCCAAGTCACCACCTCTGTCCCCAAAAAACCAGACTTGGCATTAAAATGCTGTACATTTCTTTACTATTATCTCCCCCATCATCTTCACCCCAAGACTATGTAGGGTCTAGTTTTTATTCCCTTACCCTTTTCCCAAAAGGTGCTACCTCCTTCCCAGACAGTTGAGGGAGGCAGGACTTCAGGCTGGACCTACCATTAGGCTCTCCCTCCCCCAGCCTGGAGCCAGCAAGGGGAGGGGACAGATGGTGATGGATGGATAAATGGATGGTGGTGGCCTGAAGGTGAGACCAAGAAGGGCTACTCCAGGCTGAGCCCTGTTCCTCCAGCTTTGCCCCTGGGTGTGGGGGAAGCAGGGGCATGACTGACCTGGGCCCGGGTCCTGAATAGTTGGGCTGCAACCCTTTCTGGGGTAGACCAATAAACATTGTGGACTCTCAACAAGGCTGGTATTTCAAGGCTGTTGTGAATTCTGTGAACATCCTCCTCCTAGCCGAAACAAGGCTCCCTATCAAGCTGGGGGTGTTGGGGTGGGGGCAGCCCCTGTCCTGGGAACTTCACAGGCTGTACCAGGAGAGCAGCCAGCCTGGGACAGGGGCAGCCAGGTCCCGAGGGTGGCTCACCCACACATCATAGATACTTTTGTTGGGTGGCACCCCCTGAAAGAGGGAGTCGAGATCCCACAGCAGCCCCGGGGAAGCTCCAGACTCAGGGGCAACCCCCCAATAGGCTGGACTGGTTGAAGGTGGGCATTGGGGACAGGAAGTGGGTGGCAGTGGGGCCAAGGGCATTACCACATTGGGGGTATAAATGGGCAAGTAGGAGGTGGGCAGCTGTCCCCACAAAGAGGTTCTGCATTCCCCACTGGGCAGCCCCCCAGGGTCTAGACTACCCTGTAGTACATGGAGGGGCCAGGTTGTGGGTTGTGGGGACAGTGTCGAGGGCCCAATGACTGTTCCTTGGGAAGTGTCCCCCTCCACTGTTGTGGGCCCCTGGAGAGGGCAGAGGGGCCATAGAGGCCTCTCAGAGGAGGGAAGTGGTGGAGTGGGCACCACCTCCTCCCCACTGCACCCCAGGCCTGCCTGAGCTGGGCTGCACTGTCTAGCTGGGTTAGGCTGCTGGGGCCAGGGTGCCTCCTCCTGAGGTTGCCCTAGCAGGGACTTGATGCTGAAGCCCTCGCTGGGCTGTGGCTGAGGACTGGGTGTCCTGTAGGGCCGGCCGTGCAGCACATAGGGGCTTAGGTCCTTGGCGAAGGCTCTGCACGTGCCCCGGTTCTGCCAGCGCCGGCACAGGGCGGTGTTCTGCAGGCGCAGTGCCTCCGCTGGGATCAGGCTCACATCAACTGCCCAGAAGTTGCCTTTGGCTTGGGGCTTCGAAGGGTCCTTGGGCACCTGGGGGGTGTTGGGCTTGGGTGGGACCGTCCAACCCCAGATGCTCAGGGCTTCCACAACCACCCAGCCCCCGGGCTCCGACCCTCCCTTGCCAAACCTTGTGGAAGCATCGGTTGGAGGAAAGGTTGTGGCGAATGGAGTCCTTCCAGCCCTCATAGTCATCCCTGAAGAAGGGGAAAACGGCCTGGACCTGCCGGATGATCTGAAAGCAGGCAGCGGCCAGCGCCATGAGCCAGGTGGGTGGCAACACTCACCCCTCCCCCACAGCGAGGCACCCCCCCACACACGGAGGAACACTTCTGTGCCTGAGGGTAATTTTTAGGGTTCCAGGGACTGAACCCCTCAACTCCCACACTGGTAGAGCTGGGTGTGGTAGGAGGCAGCTGAGGTTCAACCAAAGCCTGGGGCGGGTGGGTAAAGGGTCTGGGAAAGGGGCAACCAGGAATGTGGGGGAATGTGGGGATCTTCTCACCTGGGCCAGCTTCAGCCTGCGGGAAGGTGCAGCCTGAATCACCAAGGCGATCATGGCCAAGTAGGTGTACGGGGGTTTGTCATGTCGCAGGTATCTTTTCTTCCTCCTCTTGGGGGGCTTTGAGGGTGACTCTGCCTCCAGGAGCCCCAGGTGGGTGTTGCTGCAGGGCCCCATGTGGGTGTGGGGGCTGGCAGCGTGGTCCAAAGCCTGGCTTAGAGGAGGTTCAGGGCTGCCAGAGAGTGTGGCAAGTTTGGGCCGGAGCCGGAGGCCGGGTCAGAGCCGGCGGGCCAGACCCTTTATCATTCTTATGGAAGGGGGAGGGGAAAGAGAGGAAGAGGCTGTGGGGGAGGGGAGCATGCAAGGGCTGCCACAATTAGCAGGTTTCAGTTAATCTGAAAGGGAGGGGCAGAGAGGATTCCAGTGGGGACTTCTGGTGACCTCTTGAAGCCACCATCCCATTCCGGGTTGCCTTTGGGTGATGGCATCTCCTGTGAGGTAGGAGGAAAATCTTCAAGGGGCCTGTGGCCCAGGATTGCTTTGCCTGGGCCAGGGCTCCAGCTCCCACCTAAAGGCTGGGGAGTAACTTGCCCTTGTCAAGCTGCTGAGCATTCAGGAGCATCCTGAATCCTGGGGGCTGAATGTGATTAGAAGGCTTCCTTGGGGGCTGGGGATTTAGCTCAGCAGCAAAGCGCCTGCCTGGCAAGCGCAAGGTCGTGAGTTCGGTTCCCGGTACTGGAGAAAAAAAAAAAAAAAAAAAAAAAAAAAAAAAAAAAAAGAAGGCTTCCTGGACAGAGAGGCCATGAAGCCTCCACCCCAGGAGCAAAAGGGAGATACAATGGCTTCAAGTGATTTTCCCACGAGCACGGTACAGGAACCCAGGTGGGATTTTCATCTTCTCTTCCTGGCCCTCTTATCTGTGGCTCTGCCTGTGGGATCAGTCAGGATATGTGCTCTGTATCTGCCCCCAAACCACGGTTCTCTTCACACTGGGCAAGTTTGCTCAAGAGGGTATCTGGGCCAGAGCACCATCAGTGGTGGTTGGTGCTGGTAGCACGGCACGGCGCTCTCAGACCGCAAGGAGCCCTTTCCTAACCTGCTGCATACGGTGTGTGTTTAGCACCTGGACTCAGGGAAGAGAAGCACCCCTAGTACATTGGAGGACAGGGCTTGGGGCAAAAATGGAGGATAACTGTGGGGTATCACTGCACCTGCCCACCCATCCTTGGTTGGGTTGGGCCCCTTTCCTTGATGATCTGCGACTCTCAGAGACCCCCTCTGGCTCTCTCTGGGCTCCTGTCTTTTTTTTTTTTTTTTTTCCCCACTTACAGGGCTTTCTCCTCCCTTCCCTTTCTGGACTTTCTCTGAAGGGTCCTTGTGTCCTAAAGCCTTTTAGCCTCACTCTTGAGGGCATCACTCCTCGAAGTCGCCCCCTGCACTGTCCTGCCCAGCTCCTCCTCTCCAGTAGCCACTGTCCGCACCCACCTCCCGTTTTCCTGCCCCTACCCCAGCAGCTGCCCATTTCTCCGGTGCAGCTCTAGCCCTTCTGCCTCAGCACACGCCACTGCCTCCACCCACCCATGGTGTCTTTGCTTTGAACAGTGGATTCCTCCTACCCATCCTTCACAGCCCAGCATATAGACAGGAGACTACCCTTCTAAGAACATTTGACCACCTGCCCTTCCCGCCCCTCCCGGGCCCAGAGGAAGTCTGCGCAGCAGAGAGGAGCAAACGACACGCTCCCGAAGCCTCCTAGACTTTCCCGGGATAGGTTCCACCCATGGCGAGCGCTCCCCAAAGTCCCTCCCGCCTCCCGCCTCCCGCCTCCCGCCCCCCGCTTCGGGCTCCCACAGGTCACCGCGGCTTCCGCTGCGGCCCGGAAGTGTCGCGTTGCCATGGCGAGGCTCCGCGCGGGGCCCGCCCCCGCGGTGCCTACTGAAGCAAGGGGCCGACTGACCAGCGTGGGGGTCCGATCGAGCGCCCCGCCTGCGAGGTTGAGGTGAGGCTCGTCCTGCAGGCGGGCGGTGGGGAGCAGGCCGGGCCCGGCGGGCTACTGGGCCGGCGAAGGCGCGAGCGAGGGCGCCGGAGGAGCAGGCCGGGAGGGCTGAGAATGCAGAGGTTGGGAGACGCTTCCAGAAGAGGCCGCTCTTGGAGGCTCCCGGATCTAAGCGTGAAGACGTTGTGTTCTTGCAACCTGTTGGTCAGGTGGGCATTGCTCGAACGGACTTATTTTTAGGTGAGGACATTCAGGCCGCAGAAGAGAAAGGATTTGCCCAGGTGTGGGGGGAGTTTGTAGTTAGGCGAGAGGATAAACTGGAGCTTCTCGGGGATTGAAGTGCCTGCGCTTGTAGGTGGGCGCTGAGGCTGCACCTCGTAGATTGAGCTGATTTGGGCCGCTGGCTGAGCCTCAGAGGCTCAGGGCATGATGGAGTTAATTTCCACGGGATTAAAGAGGAGAGGGCTGTGTGGAGGAGTTACCCAGGCTGTGGGGGCCAGAGCAGGGCTAGCCTTCCCCACAGCTAGGTGCTTTCCCGTCCTCCTGGTCGTACTTGGAGGTGCAGGTGCAGGAGGTGGTTTTCTCAAACTTTCTGTAGCCCAGCAGTGAGCCCTCCTGGACGCTCCCCCACCTTACTTTCTCTGGCCGGATTGGGATTTCCCAGGGAGGTGTGTCTTACCTGTAGCAGCCAGGTTCTGCTAAGGCCCCCTAGTTTACTTCAGGGACTCAGAGCCACCACTGGCCCAGCTCGGGAGCTCCAGCACGGGGAGGACGGAGGTCACTTTCTGAGGGGTGGTGGCTGACTGGTGGGATCTGTACAGATGTTGGTTCCATCTTTGTCATTGTGACAAAAGTTGAGGGCCCTGAGGCACTATCCGCCAGCCCCTGGCCCAAGTCCCCAGTTTTCCCCAGGGCTGGGATGGAGATATTTTAGCGGGTTCTTCCCTCCTGATGCCTGGGCTGGGTTTTCCTCCTTTTGGCTGGGGCCTTCCCTCTTGTCTCTTTTTTTTTTTTTTTTTT
>NW_004955454.1:3098548-3099458 GCF_000276665.1 Chinchilla lanigera
TGGACTCTGCTCTTTCCAGAGGGTTGCCTGGGCTGGCAGGCAGCTAGTGAGGGGGACTCCTGTAACTTAGGGTTCAACTTTGCTGAATCTCTGGAATGTGTCAGTAGCTATGTGGATGTCT
Source organism: Chinchilla lanigera (assembly GCF_000276665.1). Classification (NCBI taxonomy): domain Eukaryota; kingdom Metazoa; phylum Chordata; class Mammalia; order Rodentia; family Chinchillidae; genus Chinchilla; species Chinchilla lanigera. Next base: position 3,098,670 of record NW_004955454.1, read on the forward strand.
CTGCTGCATGCTGCTGAGGAACCTTAGTCTTAGGTGACCCAATGACTGTCTCAGCTCCCAGATTCCACACTTACTGGGTCCCAAGTGTGCCCAACCCCAGTACCCGAACCTCATTCACCCGTTAGCCAAAATAAGTCATCTGGGTAGCACTTGCAGGTTCATCCCTCATCTTCAGGCGCTCTTACAACTTCCTCTAGGATGTCTCTGGCGCATGGGCATGCATACCTAAGTGAACACCTTTCTGTGTGCCATCTCATGTCCCATTCTGGTTATTGTTTTAAACTGGGACTCTCTATTGTCTAGAGTGGCCTTGAACTCAGTCCTTCTTCCTCAGCCTCCCAGCTAGCTGAAATTATAGGCTTGTACCACCATGCGGGGCTCTTCCCTTTTTTGTTTTGTACCCTAAGTGCTGGGCTGGCCTATGCAGTGGCTGTTCACTTGTTTATCCATCAGTTGTGGGGGTTGTTTTGTTTTGTTTGTACTGGGCATTGAGTCCAGAATCTTCACACTGTGACAGAGTCTTGTTGAGTTATCAGGCTGGCCTTGAACTTGAGATCATCCTACTTCAGGCTTCCAAGTAACTGGGGTTACAGATATGTGCCATCACTCCTGGCTAGAATGCGCCTATTTTATTTTCTTAATTCTCTTTTTTCTTTAATAAAATATTTATTTTGCGTTTTGTCTGCTCAGAGGGGTCTATGGCATCTCCTGTGTCTTGTTTTTTCCTCAAGAATGACACAGAGAGGGGAAAAAGAAAAAAGTCAATGGAATGGAAGGTGGTCAGTGTTT
>NW_004955454.1:3099816-3102483 GCF_000276665.1 Chinchilla lanigera
TCACACACACACACACACACACACACACACACACACACACACAACTTGGCACATTTAAAAATTATCTCTCTTTTAATAACATTTAAAATGTATATGAGTATATATGTCTGAGAAGACAACAAAGCAAAGCTTTTTTATTTTTTATTTTTATTTTTTTTAGCAAAGCTTTTTTAAAGAGACAGAATAGCCTGGTAGGTTCTGATCAGGACAATGGGAAAGAGGGAGACACCCTGGATATACCTCCTGATGATGAAGCCATTCAGGAGGATGAAGGGAAGAGGGGACTAAGAGTGAAAGAACATACTGTCTCTTGAAGAGATGCATATGACAAACTACACAATTAAGAAAACAGCATAGTTTTTCAATTGATAATCTACACTTATAACAAATACTCTGATGGGTGAATTCTGCTGAACAATTTATGCAGTGACTTCTGTTGCGGGGAGGAGCTTAGAGAGTTTTTTTTTTGGTACTAGGAATCTAACTCAGGACCTTATGCTTACCTGGCAGGCGCTTGTGTCACTGAGCTATATCCCCGGCCCCTGAATTTTTTTAAATGTAGTTTTAAAAATGAACTTATTTTGAAATAAGTCTTCATTTGTGTAGCACAGCAGACATAAGAACCGTAGTGCATAAAAAACAGTGTGTGTGCTGGCAGGGACTTGACTTCCTCAGAAAAAAACATTTCTTTAGGTTATGAAGGGTACAACAAAAATAATTACAAGTACTGCCCTTCCGACACCCTGTGGGCCTTCCCTATCCCATGATTCCATTTTGGGGGGTAGAGGTAAGGAGAGGGCAGCAGTTACAAGTGCTTTGAGCTGTCAACTCGTGTTTTACTTTGACCTACTTGGGCATAAAAGGAGCGAGAAACTTTCCTAGTTTAGGAACTGGGAAGAGGCCCTAGCAACTATCTCTGTTTTAGGTTTTTGGGGTAGCTCTTAGAGTCAGTAGAGGACAGATGGGGTAAGGCTGGGGATCCTGGCCCTTTCCCTTTCGATTCGGAGTTATACCTGGGTATAGGAGGCAGCATCTTAGCAGTGCCTGTGGGATCAGAGGATGACCCAGAAAAACTCACGCCGTGGGGAAAGGCAAGTCCTGTAAAATTCCAATAGGTTGTGGTTATCCCCAGTGTGGTCCTCCCTCTTCTTTACACTCTTTCTTTCTGCATTATTAAGTCTTTTTTTTTATTGTTGTTGTTTTGTTTTTTTTTTGAGACAGGGTCTCACTGTGCAGTTCAAACTGGCCTTGAGCTTACTTTGTAGCCTAGGCTGGTCTTGAACTCGCAACGATCCTCCTGCCTCAGCCTCCTGAGTGCTGGGATTACAGGCGTTCGCCACCACGTCTGGCTACATTATTAAGTCTTAGGGTGAAGCAATGGAGAGGGAATTAATTAATCTTGAGCTGTCTCAGACAGATCAAGGGGATCTTCCTCTGGAGAATGTTCTTATTTTAAGTGGATAGTTTGTTGAGTTTTGTAAATGTCACTATAATCCAGTTACAGAACAATTCCATCAACCCTAAAAGTTTACTCTATGGTCAGATCTCCCCATACCCAACCACGTATAGGCACTGATCTTTCTCTGTCTCTTTCTTTTCTTTGGGAGGGGTACCCAGGGGCTTTGCACTGAGTCCTTTTTATTGTCTTTTTTAAATTTTTGAGATAGGGCTTCGATAAGTTGGTAGATTGCCTAGGCTGAGTTCTAAGTTGTGATCCTCCTGCCTCAGCTGCCAGGAGTGCTCGTAGTACAGGCTCTATGCCTAGCTCCACATTCTCTTTAGATATTCTCACCTTTTTACCAAATTCCCATTTTCTTTTCCTTTTTCTGGTGGTAGGGATTGAAGCTGGGATCTGGTTCTGGTAGGCAGATGCTGTAGCACTGAGCAGTTCCCTCACCCGCAGTGTTATAAAGTTTATCCATTCTCATGGATCCATGTGTGATGGTAGCTTATGGCAGCCTTAACTTGCATATCCCTAGATTTGAAAGGTGTTGAGCACTTTTTCATGTGCTTATTTTGTTGACTTTATATCTTCTTTTGTGGAGTGTCTGTTTAAATCTTGCCCTTAAAAAAATGTGTAGCCAAGCTTAGTGGTGCATGCCTGTAATCCTAACATTTAGGATGCCGAGGCAGGAGGATACAAGTCCTTTGCCAGGTATATGTATTGTTTTTTTTTTTTTTTGGTTTTTTCTCTGGTACCGGGAACCGAACTCACGACCTTGTGCTTGCCAGGCAGGCGCTTTTGCCGCTGAGCTAAATCCCCAGCCCCTGGGTATATGTATTGTAAATACATTCTCCCAGTCCATGGTTTGTCTTTTTTCTTTGCAGTGTCTGAAGAACAGATGCTTTTAATTTTGCTGAAGTCAAATTTATCAGTTTTTTTCTTTGTGCTTTGTATTTTTATGATACAAGTGGTGGTGAAGGTCCAGTGTTTTCTCTGGACATTTAAGGTGCTCCAGTCCCCCACCTCCTTTTTTGAGACAGGGTCTTGCTAGGTAGTGCAGGCTGGCCTCTAACTCACAATGATCCTCCTGCCTTTGCTTTGGAGTGCTGGGATTACAAGCATGTGTGCTGGCTCTACCCCCACCCCCTTTTTATGACATTGAGGATCAAAGCCTTCTCTCACACAGCTCCAATCCTTTTTTTTTTTTTTTTTTTTTTTTTTTT
>NW_004955454.1:3102583-3104573 GCF_000276665.1 Chinchilla lanigera
AACTCACAATGATCCTCCTGCCTCAGCCTCCCCATTGCTGGGATTACAGGCATGCGCCACCATGCCCGGCTCCTTTTTATTATTTTAAAATTTTGCAAAGTTGCCCAGGTGGGACTCCAGCTTGCAGTCCTGCTGCCTCAGCCTTCCAGAATGGTGGGATTACAGGTATGTACCAACAGGCCCTGATTTTTTTATTTTTTATTTTTTTTATGGTACAGGAGGCTTTACACTGAGCTAAATCCCCAGCCCCAACTGCTCTTTCTTTCTTTTGTCCCCTTTTCTTCTCTCCGTCCGTCCCTTCCTTCCTTCCTTCCTTCCTTCCTTCCTTCCTTCCTTCTTTTTTTTGTGGTACTGAGAATTGAACTCAGTGGCCTTTGCACTGAGCTAAATCTCCAGCCTGCCTGTTTTCTCTCTCTTCCCTCCCTCCCTTCCTGTCTCCCTTCCTCCCTCCTTTCCTTCTTCCCTTTCCCTCCCTTCTCCTTCCCTCCCCTCCCCTCCCTTTCTTCTTTCCTCCCTCCCTCCTTTCTTCCCTCCTTCCTTCCTTCCCTCCTTCCCTCTTTCCTTCTTTCCTTCCCTCCTTCCTTCCTTCCTTCCTTCCTTCCTTCCTTCCTTCCTTCCTTCCTTCCTTCCTTCCTAGACACCGTCTGAGTAAATTGCCCACCACCCTGGCTCGCATTGACATTTTAACAGTGTAGAACATGGTCTGTTTCTTTTCTTATTTAGGTCTATATAATAAATCATCATAAAATGTAGTTGCTATACAATAGACATTTATTGTCTCAATGTCTGTGGATTAGGAATTCAGAGTGGCTTCATGAGGTGGTTCTGGCTGTCTCCTGTGGTAGTGGTTAGGGTGATCAGCAGGATCCCCTGGCAGGCTGCTGTTTACAGAGCTATGATCAGGAGTGCGCGCTTCTTCAAACTCAGGGTGCTGCTTGAGTGTCTCACAACATGGCAGCCCATCTCCAGTGTGAGTGTCCAGGAGCGTGAACAAGAAGCTGCATGGCCCTTACGATCTGCCTCTGAAGGTCTGCACCATGACTTGTGCTTTCTGTGTCTTCTTTTTTTTGTGTGTCTTCTTGTTTGTTAGAAGGAAGTAGTTAAGCTTAACCTGTGCTCGGGGAAGGGGTTCAGCTCTACCTTCTGAGGGGAGCATTAAAGTATTTCATGCTTTCTGATACCATTGTAAATAATACATAGAATTTTTATTTTCCAATTTTTGATTGCTAAAACAAATCTATAGTAATGGTTTCGGCACATTGTCCTTGTACCTACAGTGTTGCTAAATGTACACATTTGTTCTGATGGCCCTTTTGTAAGTTCTTAACACATGAACATATTTTTCTGCATCTAATAAGCTTTACTTCTTGTTTTTTATCTGTCTTTTATTTCTTGCTGTAGTGCGCGAGCTAGGACCTTTGATACAGTTTAATGGGAGTGGTGAGGATAGCTATCTTATCTGGTTCCCAATCCTAGGAAAAAAATTGTTAATTCTTTTCCCATTAGGTATGATTTAGCTGTAGGTTTTCTGGATGTACCCTTTACCAGGTTCTTCTGTTCCTAGTTTTCTGAAAATTTTTTTTTTTATTATGAATGGATATTGAATTTTGCAGAGTGCTTTTTTTCTGCCACTTTTTCCTTTCCTTTTTCCTTTTTTAATTTTTTTTATTTTTTTTGAGACAGGGTTTCACTATGCAGTTCAGGCTGGCCTTGAACTCTCAGTGATCCTCCTGCCTCAGCCTCTTGAGTGCGGGGAATACAGGCATGTGCCAGCACACCTGGCTCCTTTTTCTTTTTGAGATAAGTTCTCACCATGTAGTTCAGGTTGGCCTTAAACTCACTGAGTAGCCCAGGCTGGCCTCAATTCATGGTGATCTTCCTGCATCAGCCCCTGAGTGCTGGAATTACAGGTGTGTGCTGTCATGCTTGGCTGCTTTTTCTGCTTCTGTTGGAGAATATGAATAAAAATAAATAAATAAATAAATAAATA
>NW_004955454.1:3109600-3112558 GCF_000276665.1 Chinchilla lanigera
AGACCCTGTCTCAAAAATAACCAAAAAAGATTTTGAAAAGTGTTGGGGATATAGCTTAATGTAGAGGCTCTGGGTTTAATTCCTAGTATTACCACCCCCACCCCTGCAAAAAAAAAACAAAAAAAAACAAAAAAAACCAATCCAAAAAAACAGTCGTGCAGTTTTAGTTTCATACATTTTCCTCCTGATTATCAATGCCAGGGGAACTTGAGGATCATTGAGAAAGAACAGAGTTTCTTGCAGAGACCAGAAAGGAAGCTGAGACCAGAAGACGGCAACTATTAGTTGCCTGCAACACAGGATCAGAGAGGACAGTCTTGATAATGTACAGTGAGTTCAGTGTGGGTCAGGGCAGTGATTGACATGTGGACCAATGGAAAAGAATTCAGCCTGGAATAACCCCTCCTCACCATGAGGTCCCCACCTTGTGACCAGGGTCACTGCAGAACATTGGAGGGAGGCTTCAAAATCTATGATACTAGAACTGTTGGAAATCAGAATAGGAAGATATGAAACCGAGTCCAGCATCCTTTATGTATTTCTGCCTAACAAGTCCACAAATGCAATGATTAAAACCACTCATCTGCTTGCAGTCGCGGTAGGCAGCACATCACCTGGTTCTAGTATAGACCTCAGGGCTACAGTCATGCTGCTGGCCAGGCTGTCTCCTGAAGGCCCCACAGGGCCTGGAAGACCTGCTTCTGAGAGGGCTCACTCCTGTGGCTGAGGCTTGGAGGCCTTAGTTCCTCTCAGTGCATCTCTGTGTCCTAGTAACAGGCAGCTGGCCTCCTGCAGACAAATGATCTTTGGAATAGAGGAGGAAAGCTGTAGTGTTTTCCCGTCCTGTCTTGGACCTTTTTTGTTGTTGTTGTTGTTTTGTTTTTTTGAGACAGAGTCTTGCTATGCAGTTCAGGCTGGCCTTGAAATCACTTGTAGCCCAGGCTGGCCTCGAACTTGTAGCAGTCCTTCTGGCTCAGCCTCCCAAGTGCTGAGATTACAGGTGTGTGCCACCATGCCCAGCTAGTTATCTTGGGTTTTGTGTGCTGTCATTTCTGCCACACTGGATAAATTGTAAGGAGAGCACCTTGTAGCTATGTTGATCACACATCCTTCCTTTGAATGACCCTGGAGGGGTGCCTTTCTCCATCCTAGCAGGAGGCAGAGTTCAGACTTGTAGAATGAATGAATGAGTGAATGGTGCAGGAACAAGAGCGAGAGATGGAGTCCCTTATAGCCCAGGTTCACCTGGGTGATGATTATACTGACAGGATCTCAGCCACAGTAGAGGGATTGATGACAGGGGCTGTGATGCTAAAGATGGTCCCAGAATGTAGGCTCACTTCCTGGGGTCTCTGTCCATAGGCTGGTGGGTGGTGCGAGCTGGTCCTAGGCATCCAGAACTGCTGCAGGAAGTTCCAGGAAGCCGTTCAGGCAGGTGTCCACCCACATTGTGGAGGGAAGGGAAGGACTGGGACATAAGAGGACCAGACACTCTGGATGTGGAAAAAAGACTTGATTGGGAGGAGGCTGCTAACCCCATTCATGTGCTGGTTTGAGATTCCTGTTGGACTGGAGTGGTGGAAGTGTGGATGTGGAGGTCAGCTGGACTTGAGGTCCTGCTTCCTGCCTGTAAGGTGATCCTGGATGCTCGTCTCTCTTCTCTCTCTCTCTCTGTCTCTCTCTCTCTGTCTCTCTCGCTCTGTCTCTCTCGGATCCTCAGCATGTCTGGCATGAATAGGGAATACTCATCCCTCCTATTTCATAGAGCTGGTCTTTTTTTTTTTTTTTTTTTTTTTTTTTTAAATTGGGCATTGAATCCAGAGCTATAGATTCTCAGCTCTTCTTTTTATTAATTTTGACAGGGTTGTGATTTAAATCTAGAGCCCCAAGAGCCTCACACACTATAAGTGGGGCTTTTGGAAGGTAATTGAATGGTGGAGGTGAGTTTCTGGAGGCATGACCCAGAAGAGTGTGTCTCCCTCTCTGGCTCACTCCCCTTCCCATTGCTTTCCTCCCCTCCCCACCTCCCCCTTCCTTCCCCTTCCCGCCTCTCCTCTCCCCTCTCTCGCTGCTGCTTTTTCTTTTGGTGCCAGGAATCAGACTCAGGACCTTGCACTCTCCAGGCAGGTGCTTGTGCTGCTGAGCTATATCCCCAGCCCTTCTCTCTGCTTCTTCACCACCTTCAGGTGAGCAACTTTCCTTTGCCCAAGCCCTTATGCTGCTGACAATGCAAGGACTGAAACTTCTAAAATGTGAGCCAAAATTGATTTATCCTCCTTTAAATTGCAGTTGTTGGGTTTTTGTTTTTTTCAGCAACAAGGAAAGTGATTAAGGCAGGTTTGGTACCAGAAAAGTGGGGCCATTGCTGTGAATACCTGACCATGTGGTTCAGAAGTTTTTGGAACCACCAGGTATATAGCACAGTGGCACAGTGCCTGCCTGGATTGCTGGTACTGAAAAAAAAAAAAAAAAGATCTTTGGAAGTGGTTCAAGAGAGGAATTTGGAAAAATTTGGAGATGCCAGCTAGAGGAGCCCTAGAATTCTGTAAGTTGAGCTTGACTGAAGATTCTGGCTGATGCCCAGAAGATTTAAATACTGATAAGGGCTGGGCATGGTGGTGCTTGCCTGTAATCCCAGCATTCAGGTGGCTGAGCCAGGAGGATCACTGTGAGTTTGAGGCCAGCCTGAACTACATAACGAAACCCTGTCTCAAAAAGACAAATAAACAAAAATCCAGAATACTGATAAAAAGGCAAATAGTAAAGATCAGGCTCAGGAGATTTTAGTTGGGAAGAAGGGCTCATTGGCAGTTGGGCTAGAGACCATATGTGTTATACCCTGGCAGGAAATTTGCCTACATTTTGCTCATGCCCTGAAACTGCCAGAGACTGAGATTAAGGGGAATAGACTAATCAGGTGGAGGAAATTTCTTGGCAGCCCAACATTCAGGCTGTGGC
>NW_004955454.1:3113018-3119643 GCF_000276665.1 Chinchilla lanigera
GGGGAGATCCCAGGAAGTTGGAGAAACCAGGAGTGTAGAATTTCTGAGAAAAACCTCAGCAAGTGGGGAAAGCTACCCAAGAGAGAGGCCATAAGAGCTACAACTAGTAATGCTGTAGGGGCAGGTCTGCCTAAGCCTTTTTGGAGTTCACATCTATACCCTGAATGCTGGACATGGAACTATAGGATTTAATGTTTGCCCTGCTGGATTTTGGTCTTACTTTTGTCCTATTTCTTTCTATCCCCTATTCATCCTTTTTTTTTTTTTTTTTCCTTTTCTTTTCTTTTTGGTACCAGGAATCAAACTCAGGACCTTGCCCTTGCCAAGCAGGTGCTTATGCCACTGAGCTATATTCCCGGCCCTGTTCCTCCTTTTTGCAGTGGAAAAGTTCACCCTGTGCATTGTATTTTGGCCGTGGGTTTTTGTTTGTTTGTTTGTTTTGTTTTGGGTTTTTGTTGGTCTTTTTGAGACAGGGTCTCGCTGTGCAGTTCAGGCTGGCCTTGAGCTCACTTTGTAGCCCAGGCTGGCCTCAAATTTGCAACAATTGTCCTGCCTCAGCCTCCCGAGTCCTGGGATTACAGGCGTGTGCCACCATGCCCAGCCTTGGCAGTGTTTGAACTTTTAAAATTTTTTATTATTTCAGGGGCTCATAGCTAAGAGGTGGGTGTTTTTGTTTTTATTTTGAGATAAGGTCTCACTGTGTAACCCAGACTGGCCTTGAACTCAGCAGTCCTCCTGCCTCAGCCTCCCCAGTGCTGGGATTATAGGTGTACAACACCACCTGACTCACAGCTAAGAGTTTGTTTTAAGTCTCAGAGGCTTTTTTTTTTTTTTGAGACAGGATCTTGCTATGTAGTTCAGGCAGCTTTGAACTCACTATGTAGCCCAGGTTGGCCTTGAACTCATGGTAATCTGCCTGCCTCGGCCTCCTGAGTGCTGGGATATAGTTATACACTACCTCCCTCCCCCCAGGCCAGGTGTGGAATACTATGGTTTAGATCTAGATATCCCCCAAGAGCCCCATATGTTCAGAGATGGGACTTTTAGAACCTAATTGAATGATAGGGTCTATATAGGTGATTTGCTCTTAGGAGCTGGGTTCTTGTTCAAAGGGGGAGCGTCGCTGGGGGCGTGACCTGGAAGAGTATTTCTCTCTCACTGGCTTCTCCCCTCTGCTTCCTGGTTGCCGTGGCATGAGCAGCTTTCCTTTGCTCAGGCCCTCCCACCATTCCTTCCTGCTTTGGAGCCAGATGATTGGACAAAAACCTCTAAAAAGTGTGAACCAAAGTAAATCTCTCTGACAGTATCTGTGGGTGTTGGGTATTATGCCTCCGTGACAAGAGAGTGACAAAGACACATAAGGCCTCGCCGAGTTCCTTGGGCTGGGCTCGAATTTAAATCTTCCTGCCTTAGCCTCCCTCTAGTGCTGCGATTATAGGGCTGCGCTATCACACCTGGCTTTTTTTGTTCTTTTCAGAGGTAAGCTCATTCCCATTTAGCTGAAGGCCATGATTCAGAGTGATGCCCCCACCATCTCAAAAATAAAAAAGGGTGAGCTTGTAGCTCAGTAGTAGAGCTCTCACCTAGCACGCTCAAGGGCCTGGGTTAAGTCCCAGCACTAGAAAAGAAACGGTTGAACTGTTGTCCAGAGCGGTGGGACTGTCTTTGTTCCTGCCAGCCGTGTATGACACCTGTCCTTTTCCCATGTCCTTTCCATTCTTGTGTCTCACATGGTCTCGTTTTGCATTTCCTGATAGTGGCTCTTTTTTCAGAGCTTTATTTACCAACTGTAGTTTTACATTTAGGTGTACAGTTCACAGGAAGGGGGTCACGATTAGTTTCTTTACATGCGTGTATCCTGTGGACCCCGCACCATTTACTGAAACAGCGTTTTCTTTCTCTCTCTCTCTCTTTTTTTTTTGTGTACGGGGAATTGAACTCAGGACCTTGCACTTGCCAGGCAGGCGCTTGTGCCACTGAGCTATGTCCCTGGGCCTGAAACAACTTTTTCTACTGTTGTAGGTCATCAGAAATCAAGTATCTAAACAAGTACAGGTTTGCTTCTAGACCTGCCTTTTCTGTTGGTTTATTTTTCTATCCCCTATTCCTGTTTTTTTTTTTTTTTCTTTTCTTTTCTTTTTGGTACCGGGAATCAAACTCAGGACCTTGCCCTTGCCAAGCAGGTGCTTATGCCACTGAGCTACATCCCCGGCCCTGTTCCTCCTTTTTGCAGTGGAAATGTTCACCCTGTGCATTGTATTTTGGCCGTGGGTTTTTTGTTGTTGTTGTTTTGGGGGAGGGTCTTTTTGAGACAAGGTCTCGCTGTGCAGTCTTGCTAAGCAAATACCTCAGAGTCTCACTTACCCAGACTTTATAATAAATCTTGATATTTGATAGTTCAAATTTGTTCTTTCTTGGAATTGTGCTAACTGTTGTTGGTCTTTGCATTTTATTTATTTATTTATTTATTTTTGTCTTTTGTGAGACAGGGTCTCACTGTGTAGTTCAGGCTGGCCTTGAACTCACTTCTTGTCACAGGCTGGCCTCAGACTTCCATCGATCCTCCTGCCTCAGCCTCCTGAGTGCTGGGATTACAGGTGTGTGCCACCACACCTGGTTTGGTCTTTGCATTTTTATGCAGAATGGAGAATTAGATTGTGAGTTTCAACTACTCTGTTAAGATTTATTTATTTATGTATGTATGTATGTATGTATGTATGTATGTCTTTCTGAGACAGGGTCTCAAACTCACAAAGATCCTCCTGCCTCAGCCTCGTGAGTGCTGGTATTACAGGCATGTGTCACCATGCCCGGCCTTCTGTTGAGATTTAGATTGGGACTTTACTGACTCTTGGATGAATTTGAGGAAAAGTGACATAATTTACCTTCCTAGTCATCCCACTATAAGTATAATATCTCCCTCCATTTATTTAGGTCTTCCATATTATTTTGCAACTTTTTAAAAAAAATCTTTATTTATTTATTTGTTGTGTTTTTGAGACAGGGTCTCACCATGAAGTTCAGGCTGGCCTTGAGCTCCCTTTGTAGCCCAGGCTGGCCTCGAACTCACAGCGATCCTCCTGCCTCCCAAGTGCTGGGATTACAGGTGTGTACCACCATGCCCGGTGGGACTAACACTTTTGGATGCTGCTACACTTCATGCATGGGAGGGGGTGTCCTCTGATGCTCTGTCTTCTTTTGGATGCATGTTTGTACCATAGAGTTCAGAAGAGGCTGAGGGAGGCAAGCAGTGAGATTTCCACAGTGTGAGATGTCAGTGGGCGCAGTCAGGGGTGGGTGGTGGCGACTGGTCCTGTCAGCAGCTCTGCTGGTGCCTTCAATGATGTGAGAGGGATAAAGAGCTCTGGGCTAAAGCTGGAGGTGAGTAGGGATGGGGGCAAGGACAGAACAGCACGGGGGGAGCTCTGGGACATTGGAGTGAGAGTCACAGGAGTGACTGGATATGACAACAGGGAGTGGAACTGAGATGATGCGGAAGGGTGTAGTTGGGATAGAGGGTCAGGCCATTAGCAGGGAGAAGAGGTCAAGACTTTGAGGGGCCAGGGGGCTGAAAACTATAGAGGCCAGGAATTCAGCCACAGAGATGGGAGGAGGGCTGATGCTGGCTGGCTGCTATGGCAGATGAGTTTGACCCACCCACGACTGCAGGCCTGTGATAAGTGAGAGGGGTGGATGCCCCACTTTAGGTAGGAGGACAGAAACAGTTCCCATAGAGGGTTGCTGGATGAAATGAATGAATTCCCACAGGAGAGGAGGTTGTGGCGGGGGGAAAGGCTGGTTGTTGACAGCAGGCGCCCCAGGGGAGGGTTTTCTGACTGGGGGACATTTGAGCCTGCATCAGAAGTCTTCCTCCCCTCCTAGCTTAAATTTTCAGGAGCGTTTTCCCCTTGCAGAGTGACCCCTCCCTTCCTGGGGCTGCTGCTCTATAGAGAGGCTCAGCTCAGGCAGCTGGTGCGTGTTGCAGTCTCCTATACAGCAGGGTCAGGACTTGGTAGGCAAAGAGGCCTCTTTCCGCCTGTGATTTTTCAAGTCTGTTAGGGAGGTGGGTACAGCCTGAGGATCTGTGGGATTTGTGTCCTCCAAACTGTCCATGGTTTTCTGTTCTGTTTACGGCTCTTGTTCACTGTAAATGTTTTAACTCAGTTGGTCATCTGTCTTCTGATCATGTAGATTTTGCTTTGTTTTCTTTTACAATGCAGACATTTGAATGTTCAGTGCAATTGGATTTATTTATTTACATTTGGTGGTAATAGGGATTGAACCTAGGGCCTTTACACTGAGCTGCATCCCCAGATTTTAAAAATTTTTTTTTATTTTTTATTTTGAGACAGGGGCTCAGTAAGTCACAAAGTTGCCCAGACTTGGCTCAAACTTGTGATCCTACTGCTTCAGCCTCCTAGAGTCCTGGGATTACAGGCATATGCGTTGTCTGATTTATACATTTTTATTTCTACTCCCCCCCACACTTTTTACACAGGGTAACATAGTACATATTTTAAAACAAGCTGTCACCAGAATGCCAAGGCTGGTTTTAAACTTGTCATCTTTCTTCCTTAGCCTCCTGAGCAGTCAGGACTACACGTGTGCTCTACCTCGACTAGCTCTGTGCATAGTCTTATACTTTTTTCTTTGCAAAATAAAAATATTCTTTTTTCTGATATTTTGTTTGTTTTTTGAGACAGGGTCTCACTGTGTAGTTCAGGCTGGCCTTGAACTCACAGCAATTTTCCTGCGTTGGCCTCCCCAGTGCTGGGATTGTAAGTGTACACCACCATCCAGCAAGAATAATAAAACCACTTCTTGAAGCTCTTTCTATCATGGTTCATAGGAAGATTCCTCACAAACGCCTCAGGGGCACATTTAGTTAGAGCCTGATGTTAGCACCCTGTGGCCACTTTCCGGGGCACTGAGTTCCACCTGATCCTGTTGACGATGTGCATTAGCTGGTATTCTACAGAATGCCTCTGTGTATTTTCACTTTGCCCAGAATGGTAAGCATTTAGGTGGTATCCTATCTTTTGATATATAGGCATTATTTGTTTAATAGCTCAGTTCTTGTGACTAGGTCATTAAATGAATTGGTGGCTAAATAAGGAATTGCATACGGTATGTACATTATAATATTTAGAACAAAGAAATGGTCAAAAGAAACTTAAAGTTGATGATTTTGCTTTTATTTGCATGACTTATAGGCAGTACTATAATTTTTTTTTTTTTTTTGTCTTTTTGAGACAGAGTTTCACTGTACATCTGTACATTTTGGGATGGCCTTGAACTCCCTTTGTGGTAGCCCAGGCTGGCCTCAAACTTGCATTAATCCTCCTGCCTCAGCCTTGAGAGTGCTGGGATTACAGGTGTGCCCCACCATGCCTGGCCACGTAGTACTATAATGTATAACAGAAGATAAAACTGTAGTACTGTACTGTATAATCGGCAAAAATTACAGTACTGTATAAAGGTGTAGTGTACAAAAAAGACTGAGGCTCTATAAACAACCTCTACAGAACTATACCAAAAAGAGAGACAGGTCACAAGTCTGAACAGGTAAGTGTTAAATGAGGAATGCCCGTAATAGATACTGCTACAAGCAAAATAAGCCTTCTGGTTGTGAGTTGTAGGAACCCATTCTTTTTTTTTTTCTTTTTGAGACAGGGTTTCACTATGCAGTTCAGGCTGGCCTTGAACTCACTTTCTGTCACAGACTGGCCTCTGACTTCCATCGATCCTCCTGCCTCAGCCTCCCATGTGCTGGGATTACAGGCATGTGCTACTATGCCTGGCTGAGGAACCCATTCTAAGAAACTTAAGTACCAGAAGAATATGAAGTCCCACAGAACCAGACAGAGGGCAGGCAGGCTGGGTCAGGGAGTCCTGTGTCATTTCTCCAATTTCTGCCCACTGCCCTAATACCCACAGGCTTTCTCTTCTGGCTGGCAGCCCAAGACAGGAGTGCTCTTCTCTGCCTGCCTCTGGGACCCTCCCTGCTCCTCCATCTGACCTGCTGTGTAGGGATGGGCAGCAGAAAGGGGGGTCAGGGGCACATTTTGTGATGCACTGACAAGTACTCAGCTTTCTTTTTTGTACCGGGGATAGAACTCGGGACCTTATGCTTGCCAGGCAGGCACTTATGCCGCTAAGCTATATCCCCGGCCTCAAATACTCAGCTCTGAACAAGTGCACTGTGCTCATCTTTGAGCATGGGGCCTGTAGCAGGCCCCTCTCCGCTGCCTCACCTTCCCATTTCTGTGAGCCTTTTTCTTCCCTGCCCTTGCTTGTCTGTCTTTCCTTTCTCTGAATGGAGATACCTCCACCTATCCCTTGACATTGTTGGGTGGATAAAGTGATGCTTATGCCCATCTTCTGGGCTCTTGCGAACCACAGAGACCATGAAAGGAAGGTGGGGGGCTGGGGATTTAGCTCAGCAGCAAAGCGCCTGCCTGGCAAGCGCAAGGTCGTGAGTTCGGTTCCCGGTACTGGAGAAAAACCAAAAAAAAAAAAAAAATTTATCTTAAAAATAAAAGAAGGAAAACATAATAACAGATAGACGTCCATTTATAAAATAACATAAGAACTATACAAGCAATACTGAATTACAGACAAAGTG
>NW_004955454.1:3119743-3197377 GCF_000276665.1 Chinchilla lanigera
AAAAAAAAAAAAAAAAAAAAGAAAGGAAGGTGCAAGGCATCACGGTGAATTGGTTACCAGGGCAGGCTTGGATTTAGGCAAGGCCTTGGTTTCCTAGTGTGGAAAATGGGGATGACGGTAGGGCCTGCTCGAGGAGGGCCATGGCAGTGGGGTTCGTGGGGTGTGCTGTCTGCCATGCCTCAGGCTGGGCCAGTCAGTAGTCTACGTATGTCTTCCCTGAAGCTGCTGGAGCTTGGGTTCCACCTTCAGCATGGGTACCCCAAAATGTGCTGTGTGGTCTGAGGGTCAGGCTGAGGGCTGGGTGTGGGCGGTAGCCAGTGGTCTTCCAGGAGGCTCCTCCCCATTGGATCCCATGTTCCTGTGCGGCTTACCTGGACTCAGAGCCGAGAACTGGAATAAATCAACCAGATTATCTCTGTTTGACATTCCAAGGAGGCTTGGGAGAGGATTTATGGACTAGGGCGAGAGCTGCCCTGCTCAGCCCTTTCCTGGCCTGGGTGTGGTGTGATCTCCTTTTGGTAGAACTCTGAAGCTGACCGCTGAGTGTACTGGTAGGCTGGTCTGTCTGTGGCTGGGACAGAGTGTACCTTGGGGAAGTTTGGCAGGGGCAGCCAAAATCCAGGTAGGCAGGAGGTGGCCTTTCCTTATGAAACCTCAGACTTGCTGCTATTGGTCTTCGGCTGGCCCATCCCTTCTAAGGCTGGCTGCTGCAGAGAGACCAGGCAATACTGGAGGGAGCTAAGGGGCTGGACTCAGGACTCACAAGAGGGAGGAGGTTTCTGGGCACCTGGAAGGAGAACTGCCTGAGGTAGGGAGCCTGAGTCCATGCAGGGTAGGGGGGGCTTGCACTGTGAGCCTGCAACCCCCAGCCTCCCTGGCTACCTCCTTTTCTCTTAGAGGAATCCGTCAGTGGGGCAAGGGCCCACTTGAGGTCCCACAGAGGGTGGAGGTGAACCCCAGGGGAGGACAGACTCCATGTGGCTTGGTAGCCCCTGCTGGAGTTCACTCTTCCCATTGCAACCAGCACGGCTATACTACAAGCCCTTTGATGCTCCTAGTGAGGAGGTCAAAAGCCAACATGTCTTCCATTTGAAAAGTATCCGCCATCCTAAGTTTGTTTCTCTTCTGTAGGACAGAGCATAAGACTGTCTTTATATCAGATGATGGGGTAAGGGTGATGTCTCTGAAGTCTTTTTCCTTCCTGTGGCCGGAGATGAGGCAGGGAGGGGCAGTGTGCCTCGCTCTTCGCTGTGATCTCTTGGAGAGGGCTGTGGGCTGCTTTGATGGCAGAGTACTAAAGCCAGAGCTTTGGGTCCCACCTCACCAGCCCCGTAGGGAAGAGGGTCTCTACTGCAGGTGGCAGCAGAGAGGCAGGGCTCTGCCACATGGCCGGGTCTGTCCTTACACAAGAGGAGCTGGCAGAGTGCCTGCAGGGTACAGCTTGCTTGTCTTGGGTGGGGATGCTGTGGTCTAAAGGTGCCAGCAGAATTTAGGAGCCCTGGAGGGCATTGGGCTGTCTCATGCCTACAGTGATCTGCAGAGGTAGCCAACCTCAGGAGCAGACTGCTCAGAGGCAGAGTGCTGCTGAGAAAGCTCTTGACCTGCAGAACACACACCATGCTGGGGCTGGGGGCTTTGGTGGTGTCATCCCAGGGATCCTCAGACCAGCTTACAAGGGGCTGAGTCTAGCCAGTTAGACCTGTGAAGTGTGGCTCCAGGTCTCAGGAGGGACCACCTTCGGGCCTGATGCGACCTGGCCTGGCAGAAGGGAGTGTTTATTGAGATGCCTATGCACCAGCCTGGCTGGCTTGAGGAAAGGTAAGCTGGCCTCTAGAGGGTAGCAAGGTCTAGCCCTATGAGGAATGGGACTAGAGGCAGGTGTCCTTCAGGCAGTGTGGCCGGCCCCATAAGGAGCCCAGTAATAGCATCTGGGCCTGTAAAGAGCTCATTGACAGCATGAGGGTATGAGGCAGGACTGTGGCCAGGGTGGGCATGTCGGTTGGGCTGGGCCACCTGTGTCTGTTTCTACATGACCCTGGCTCCTAGTACAACTCAAGATGGCTGAAAAATTGGCTGACTGGAAGCTGGGTGGTAAGGGGCCAGCGTGCAGGTCAGGACAGGCCAAGGCCTAGGAGGCAGGGCCTGATTACCCTTGAGCCATCCCAGCTGAGCCCTGGAAGGAGGCCTTGGCCTGCCCAGCCTGGGGGCAGTGCCTGGCTCTGGGGCAGCCCTATGGGGACAGCCTGGCTGGGAGCTGTCCTTTTGGTCCTGAGGGCCCAGCTGTGCAGCCCTTTCTGGAAAGGTTGATGGGAAGCCCAAGGTCCTGCCCTTCCCTGGTCCTGCCCTTTCCTGGTGGTGTGGGGCAGAGCAGACCCCCCAGGACTGTTGCCCTGCGGCGTGCTCTATACAGAGAGAGGGCCCCATAGGACCCTAAGATGGCAGGGAGCCTGGTTGCACCTGAGCCTGTTGCCTCGCCCTATGAGCTGGCCCCAGTGTGCTTCCTTATTTGCTCCCTAGGTGTGTGCAGCTGCCGGAAGGGGAAGCTCCTCCGTGCCCTCTGTGCCCTGGCTGCCTATAGATCCTCACCCCTGGACACTGGGAACCAGGACTCTCGGACTGAGCACACACCCTGCCCTGGTCTCTGCGGCTGCACCTTCTCAGTGCTGATGCACTGACGGGAAGGCCGGCAGGAAGGGGTAGGCAGGGCTGGCCATGGCTGCTCCAGGCCCCACCTAGGCTCCTGAGCCCCGGAGGGAGAGCTCCTAGGGGCTCCCAGGGGCGTGCTGCTGATGGGTCTTGCCCCCTCTGCCTCTCGGCAAGGTGCCAGGAAGTTGGAACTTTGTTATCTGGGTAATTAGCTTCAAACCCTGGACTGAGTCCGGTTGGGTCTTAGGGCTGCTTCCCACAGGTTGTGCACCCTGACCCCACAGGGAGGTGAGGCCCTGCCGGCCGAGCAGCTGAGGGGCTAGGCCTGCCTGGGAGTGCTGTGGGTGCCCCCTACGCTGTCCTTGCCTCTTGACCCAGCCTTGCCAGGGGCAGAGGGCACCAACCCTTAGGAAGGGGATGCACCCGAGGGTGCCTGTTCAGCCAGCTGCCCCGCCCCTCAGGCCCAGCCTGGCTCCCAAACCCCCCATTGTGGTGCCCCAAGTAGCCCTGTGGGCAGACACCTACCATCATGGCCGAGCACCTGGAGCTGCTGGCAGAGATGCCTATGGTGGGCAGGATGAGCACTCAGGAGCGGCTGAAGCACGCCCAGAAACGACGTGCCCAGCAGGTGAAGCTGTGGGCCCAGGCTGAGAAGGAGGCTCAGGGTAAGAAGGTCCACGGGGAGCAGCCACGGAAGGAGGCAGCCGACCAAAGGCCACAGAAAAAGGTCCTCTTCCTTCCCAGCATTGCCCTTCTAGAAGCTGCTGCCCGAAATGACCTCGAGGAAGGTGAGTATATTTAATCTCAGGGAGCATAGAGTGGGTACTCCTGTCTCCTGGGTGTGGCCTTGTCTTGTGTTGGGGCTTCGGGCTGGGCTAGGTTGTTCACAGCTCCTGAGCTCCAACCCCTGGGTTGGACCTGGCTCTGGCCCCAGGGGACCACTGAGTCCCACCCCCTTAGGAGCGCTTGTGGCGGGACAGCTGTCCTTCAGCAGGGCCACATATGGAAGGTCGTGCTGAGAGGTAGAGGCCTGCAGAAGTACCCAGTGCTGGCTGATAGCCCTCACTGCATTTGGCCTGTGTGTGAGGCTGCCTAAGTCCTGGTCCCTGCTTGTGTGGGTGCTGAGTCCCCACCTCCACAAGGTGGCCGGCATCCAGGGTGCACAGACGACCTCTGTCCACACAGTCCTAGGCCTTGCCTTTGGTGCCTTCCTCTCCATCAGAACCTTTTAGCCTGAGACAGGCCTGGCCTTTCAGCTGCCTATTGCTCCTCCAGTCCCTGTGCTTGCAGCCCCACTGTGTGCAGGGCTCTGAGGCCTAGGGGAAGAGGCACCTTGGTGTCTTTTGAGGGCCTTTCTGTGTCCAGTGGGGCCCTCAGGAGGAGTGCTAGTGCCTGGACAGGAGCCTCCTGAGAGGCTTAGAGTGTAGAAGGGTGCAGAGGGCACTGTGGGAGGAGGGCCTGCCCTCCTGCATAGCTGGGAAGGACCCCAGTGACAATGGCAAGAGCCTAGACCTAAGTGGGGACCTCTGAAGAGGAGTGAGTGGGCACTGCTTCTGTGGGCACTGCTTCAGTGGGCACTGCCTCTGAAGAGCAGTGAGTGCCTCACTGCTAGTGAGGTATAGCTGGTAACCCGGGGGGAGTGGAGGGTGCAGATGGTTCTTGTGCTGGGGCTGGGCAGAGTATTTAGAGAGCTGCTGCCTCCTGTGCCGACACTCTAGGCTAGAGCTTTCAATGACACAAATAGCCCTCTATGGCACACATGCCATAGGTTCACCACCACTGCCCTAGGCTGTAGCAGCTATGAG
Source organism: Chinchilla lanigera (assembly GCF_000276665.1). Taxonomy (NCBI): domain Eukaryota; kingdom Metazoa; phylum Chordata; class Mammalia; order Rodentia; family Chinchillidae; genus Chinchilla; species Chinchilla lanigera. The sequence continues at coordinate 3,124,195 of NW_004955454.1, forward strand.
GGGAGGGAATGTTCTGGGGCCTGAGCAGTTGGGGCCGTGGTGCGGGAAGGTAGGGGCTGCTGTGCCTCTGGCCCGCATGGGAGGCAGACAGATGCCCTGTGCTCCTGAGCCTGTATACCTGCTGCCATCTGTACCATCCTTCCTCACCCCTGGACAGCAGCACAAGAGTCACAGGCTTTGCCCCAACCTCACTTCCCACTTCTTGCAGTCTGCCAGTTCCTCAGGAATGGGGTCAGCCCTGATCTGGCCAATGAGGATGGCCTGACAGCACTGCACCAGGTCAGCCTGTAGGTGGTGTTGGGGGTGGTCGGGCTGGCTGGGGCTCAGGCCGCTCAGGGTGCTTGTTTGCAGTGCTGCATAGATGACTTCCAAGAGATGGTGCAACAGCTCCTGGAGGCCGGGGCTGACGTCAATGCCCGAGACAGTGAGTGCTGGACGCCTCTGCATGCTGCAGCCACTTGTGGTCACTTGCACCTGGTGGAGCTCCTCATCTCCTGGTATGACCCACTGGTCCTCTGATAGGGAGGGTCTTACCAATGGCAGCGCAAGTGGCTCCTTTGCATAGCTCCCCCAGGCCCGACTTTTGTGTCTTCACCTCCTCTGCTGACCTTGCTGTGCTTCTGGGGAAAGAATGTGTGCTCAGTATGGTCTTGGGCCTGCCTGGCAGCGTGGACCCCCAACTCTAGCCTGATGGGCTTCTTTTTTTTCCCCTATATTTTTTATTTTGGCCGCGGGGGGCGGGTAACAGGAATCAAACTCAGGACCTGTGCTTGCCAGGCAAGTGCTGTGCCACTGAGCTGTATCCCTGGCTCCGTAAGGGGTTTCTGTGCCGGCAGTGCTGAGGGTAGAATTGGTAGGGAAAAGGGGAGCAACGGGACCAGGTGGGCTAGGATGGGGGATGCCTGCGCAAAGGCGAGGATGAAGGGTGAGCAAGCGAAGCTGGTGACTACACCAGATTCAGGGGCCTCTGCTTCCTCTCCCCAATTCCACGCTTCTCAGGATTGTTCCCATCACATAGCAGTGCCTCCTTGGCATGGTGAGGGTGCCACTAGCAGGATCCTGGGGCTTCCCTGGGAGCACTGGATGGGCTGCAGGTGGGCTGTAAGCCCCAGGCATCCCTTGGCCCTCTTCCTCCATGGTACATGGGGTCCCCCTCTGTGTTCTGTGCTCCCCGCCAACCTTGGCCTGCTTTCCCTGCTCTCTGGGGCTTCAGCAGAATCTTTGCACACCTGCAGGTATACCCATTGTATTTATGGGGGTAGATGGGGAGACTGCAAGATGGCCACTCTGGCTTAGGGACAGGGTCAAGGGCCAAGGGGTGGCCACATGGAGCAGAGGCCACCTGTCCCAGCCTACATTTCCTCAGGCAGTCCTAGGCTGAAGGCCTCAAGAGGACCTCCTAAAAGGGAGTAGGGGGCTCCCTGAGTGAGAACTGTGGTGTGTGAAGAAGGGTCCTGAGCCTAGGGTCTTATCTGTCCTCCCTGCAGTGGGGCAGACCTCCTGGCAGTTAACACTGATGGAAACATGCCCTATGACCTGTGTGAAGATGAACAGACACTGGACTGCCTGGAGACCGCCATGGCCAGCCAAGGTGAGTATGCCATGACTGTCCATGAGGTGGGCCCCGGATGTGCTCTCTCTGAGCCTGCTGCCCCACAGGCATCACCCAGGATAGCATTGAACAAGCCCGTGCAGTGCCAGAGCTGCGCATGCTGGATGACCTCCAGAGCCTGCTGCGTACTGGGGCTGACCTCAATGACCCCCTGGACCATGGAGCCACACTGGTGAGGATCCTGGGCCATCTTAGAGGGTCTGCCATGGGACTGGGGGGCATGCCGCCAGAGGGACATAGGGTCAGGATTCAGGGATGCGTGGCTTGCCCTGCAGCTGCACATCGCTGCCGCCAATGGGTTCGGCGAGGCAGCTGCGCTGCTGTTGGAGCATGGAGCCAGCCTGAGCGCCAAGGACCGAGATGGCTGGGAGCCACTGCATGCTGCAGCCTACTGGGGCCAGGTGAGCTTGGGCAGAAGCAGGTGGGCAGGGGCTCCTGCCTCTAGCGAAAGCACTGTACAGCCCTGGCTGACTGGCCCACAGGTGCATTTGGCGGAGCTGCTTGTGGCCCATGGGGCTGATCTGAATGGCAAGTCCCTGATGGATGAGACGCCCCTGGGTGAGCACATGAGGCAGCCTCCACTGAGGGGAGGGGGCTGGTGGTAAGGGCGCTCGTGACACCTGTGCCCACCTTTCCTCAGATGTGTGTGGGGATGAGGAGGTGCGGGCCAAGCTGCTGGAGCTGAAGCACAAGCATGATGCACTCCTGCGAGGCCAGGGTCGCCAACGCTCCCTCCTGCGCCGCCGCACTTCTAGTGCAGGCAGCCGAGGGTGAGCCAGCTACCAGAACACTGCCTGACCCTTTGCCCCCAGCTGTCATCCAGCAGGAGCCAACCACAGAACTCTAGGCAGAGTCCCTTCACCATCCTGTCCCTTCGCCTCCCCCAGGAAGGTGGTGAGACGGGTGAGCCTGACCCAGCGCACCAACCTGTACCGCAAGGAGCACGCCCAGGAGGCCATCGTATGGCAACAGCCATCGCCCACCAGCTCAGAGCCGCTGGAGGATGACGAAGACCGTCAGACAGACGCTGAGCTCCGGCTTCCACCCCCAGAGGTGAGAACCAGTCCATACACTGCCTTGATTTTTCTTTTTTATTGTTTGGTTGATTTTTTTTGTTTTTTGAGACAGGGTCTCACTATTCAGTTTAGGCTGGCCTTGAACTATGTAGTCCAGGCTGGCCTCGAATTTGCGGCAGTCTTCTTGCCTCAGCCTCCCCAGTGCTGCAATTACAGGCATACGCCACCACACCAAGGAGCCAGAATCTTTTAAATGGCCTTGGCAGGTGACGCTGGCACGGGACTTGCCTTTAATGCCTCTATTTCCATCAGCACCAGTCTCCTTGTGGAGGTGGTAGGACCAGGATCCTGCTCTCCTGGATGTGCTGCAACCCCCACCCCTTGTGTCTGTCCCTCCCCAAACTCACAGCCTAGAGCCCAAGGCCAGGGCAGGCGAAAGGGGGTACTTCCTGATGTCTTCTGGGGCCCTGGTTCTGTCTACAGGAAGATGACCCCAACGTGGCCAGGTCACACAATGGCCGGGTAGAGGGTCCCCCAGGGCGGCACCTGTACTCCAAGCGGCTGGACCGGAGTGTTTCCTACCAGTTGAGTCCACTGGAGAGCGTGGCTCCCAACGACCTGGTCCGGGACAAGGCCCACCAAACCCTGGCAGATCTCAAGCGCCAGCGAGCTGCCGCCAAGCTTCTGCGACTGTCACCTGAGGGCCCTGAGGCCCCTGAGCCTAGCCTGCCTACTGATACTGAGACCTCCCATCCAGGCTGTGGCTCCAGGGCAGGCGGGGACCCACCCCTGCTCAAGCTCACAGCCCCCTCGGAGGAAGCTCATGTGGAAAAGAGGCCCTGCTGCCTCCTCATGTGAGGGCCAGTGCTCAAGGTGGCAGGGGCCCATCCCCAGGCCCAGCCAGAGTGTATGCCCTGATACTGCAGGCAGGCAGCTAGCGTAGAGTCTCTCCAGCTTCCCCCTCCCAGGACACTGGCCCTTTCTCAGGGATGGACCTGTGGCAGAGCCATACTGCAACATCAGCTGCAAAGACTTTATCCTGTGACTCTTGATAAAGGGCTGTTTGCCACCAAATCTTCCCGTGTGTCTCAGCTGGGGAGGGGCAGACTGTGGCTGCGTCAGGTGCCACCCATGCCCACAAGCACCCAGGCCTGTAGGTGCGCGCCGGGGCTTGCATATGTGGGAGGCCACACTGTGCAAGAAGCCTTGCCTTTACCCACACCCTCATTTGCCAGGTTCAACCTCCTGGAGGCTCCTCTGTAACTCTTTGCTTCCCTGAGGACAGCAGGATGCTTTGTCAGGAGGTCCTATGAGGCCAGGACTCTGGCCTGGAAAGGGAAGTAGTGTTTTCCACAGGACTCCTGGGCCAGAGCCAGTGGGGCAAAAAAGGCACAAGGCTGGCATCAGACATTTCCTGGCCGTTCCTGGCATGCAGCCCTGATCCTGGGCCTGACTGCCAGCTTTGGTCTGGGCTGGTATAGGTGACAAGTAGTTGGCCACTCACACTGAGCTGGCTGGGCACAGTGCTGCAGGGTGAGAGGGGCCCCTTAGGGGCCTCAAGCTGGAGGGCTGAGGGTGTTAGCCAATCATCTGTCCATGGCAGGCAGACTTGGTTGGCCACCAGGGCTGGGTAAGTTTGGGCCACCCTCTCCTTGCTGGGCACCAACCTTGTCAACCCCATGTCTCCTGGGCCCTCCCTCCCTCTAGCATCTGTTGTTAGAGGGCTGGTGTCCTTAGCCGCGTTGGGGAAGGGCCAGGGGCTGGCTGCTGGTTAAATTTAGTGAGTGGGGTGGTATAGCTGCTGAAGGTCCACCTGCTACTACAGCTGCCACATGGGCCCTGCTGCCAGGGGGCGGGCAGTGGCTAGCTCTGCCTGAGGCTGGGTCCATAAAGACCTGTCCTCTGGCCTGTGAGCCGGAGGTCATTGTGGCAGTAGAGAAGAGAGGTCTAAGGTGAGAGAAATGTGTGTTTGTGAGTGTGAATCCTACCCAGCGTTCCTGGTGGCTTCTCTGAGTCTGCAGAAGCAGAAGAGCAAGGCTACCCTTGGGTCTGACCAGCTGCCAACTGCTGAACTCAGCGGGCTGGTTCCCTGACCCTTGGTCACATAGGCCTTGATGCCAGCCAGCATGGAGGCCTGGGTGGGCCAATTCTGAGCATGGCCTATCGCGGTCCCTTCCGGGCCTGTGGGGGTGGGGCTGTGAGAGCCTATAGAGGCTCATTTCTTTTTCTTTCCACCAATCAGGAGCAAGAGGGGAGGAGAGTTAGATTACCCTAGGCCTTGGGTGTGGCTCCAAGGACAACCCCAGGCTGACCTGTGGAAGGGCATGAGGGCAGGTCAGAGCAGCCCAGGGCGAGGTGTCCGAGGGTCCAGGATATGGCTTGCCCCATATCCAGCCTTCTCCCCCTCCCCCTTGCATCTTGCGGTGTTGATTAGGGGCCAAGGTCCAACCGCAGTGCTTTTGCAGCCTCCAGGCCATGACCACTGGCTAGTGGAACCCAGTGGGAGCCCATCCCCCACCCATTCCAAAGGCCTGGCCCAGTTACCAAGGTGACAGGTCTGCTGGCCCAAGTAAAGATGGGGTTGCTGAGAAGGGTAGGTCTCAGCAGCGCCCTGCTAGAGTAAATCCGCAGCGGCCCTTGGCTCCGGTCTCACCTTTGGTGTCACACTGGTCATCCCTGCTTAGCTCTGCCAACCCCTCAAGTCCACTAGGCCCGGGTGCTGAGCCCTTCCCTCCCCCAGTACCTGGTGCGTCTGTCCTTACCCCCCGCCTGGGTCTCCTGCTCCCTGTCATGGGGACACTGGGCCTTGCCCCAAGTCCCGCCTGCCACCTCACCCACTCCCTCTGGCTCCCTGGGGCAGAACTGTGCCCAGACTGGGGCGGGGCCCAGGCAGCTCTAGCTCCTCAGTGCTTTCTGTCCCTTTCAGTGGGGCCAACAGCCTGCAGTGAAGAAGGTGCCCTCTACTCAGGCTCTCCTGTCTAGCCCTGATTCCATGATCCTGGGTTCTGCTGTCCCCACCCTCGTTTCTGGACCTGCTGCCTCCTGAGCCACTTTCCTACCTGGTCTGAGCAGAGTCATGGCCTTGCGAGCAGGTGACAAGAGCCAGGCAGCAAGGAATGGGCTGAAGGAGAAGGTGCTGACACTGGACACCATGAACCCATGTGTTCGGAGAGTGGAATATGCAGTTCGGGGCCCCATAGTGCTTCGCGCACTGGAGTTGGAACAGGAGCTACGCCAGGTGTGACCTGGGCCCCCCGCCTGCTGGATCCTAGTGGCACATGAGACGGGCTGCAGAGTGACTGCCCAGTCTCATTGCCTGCTCCCCTTCCCTTCCAGGGTGTGAAGAAACCTTTTACTGAGGTCATCCGTGCCAACATTGGGGATGCACAGGCCATGGGGCAGAGGCCCATCACCTTCCTGCGCCAGGTAAAACTCCTGCACTGCCTGTAATGCCTCCTTAACCCATGTCCCTTGGCCTCAGCTCTCACTCTTCCCAGGTCCTGGCCCTCTGCGTCTACCCGGATCTCCTGAGCAGTCCTGACTTCCCAGAGGATGCCAAGAGAAGGGCCCAGCGCATACTGCAGGCATGTGGGGGCCACAGCCTGGGTGAGTACTGGCGGCAGGCAGGCTCAAGCCCCAGGGAGCAGAGTGGGGTGTGCCTCTTGGGAGGGACGCAGGGGGACTTATCACCCTCGCGGGCCTGCTCTCTGCTCTGCTTGGCCCGCGTCCAGGGGCCTATAGCATCAGCTCTGGCATCCAGCTGATCCGCGAGGATGTGGCGCACTACATTGAGAGCCGCGACGGCGGCATCCCAGCAGACCCCAACAACATCTTCCTGTCCACCGGGGCCAGCAGTGCCATTGTGGTAGGCCGGGACCGGGCAGAGGACACAGGGGTTTAACACGGGAGGGGTGCAGCCCCCGGCCGCACAGGCATCGTGCTGCTCCTCACCCACAGACCGTGCTGAAGCTGCTGGTGGCCGGCGAGGGCCGCACGCGTACCGGAGTGCTCATCCCCATCCCCCAGTACCCGCTCTACTCGGCCACGCTGGCTGAGTTGGATGCCGTGCAGGTGGACTACTACCTGGATGAAGAGCACGCCTGGGCACTGGACGTGGCTGAACTGCGGCGTGCGCTGCGCCAGGCACGTGACCACTGCCGCCCGCGAGTGCTCTGTGTCATCAACCCGGGCAATCCCACTGGTAAGCCCCGCCCCGCCCCGTCCGCCCCCTCCCTCCTCCGCCCCTCCTCTCCCGGGGCCCAGGCCCCCCTCACCAAGTGCCGGCTGTTCCTGCGCTTCAGGGCAGGTGCAGACCCGGGAGTGCATCGAGGCAGTGATCCGCTTCGCCTTTGAAGAGGGGCTTTTTCTGATGGCTGACGAGGTGCGGGCAGGGGCGCGGGAGGGAGCAGGCAGCTGGGCCGCACGCAACCGGCCCGTGTGATGCCGCTGCTCCGCAGGTCTACCAGGACAATGTGTACGCCGAGGGCTCTCACTTCCACTCATTTAAGAAGGTGCTCACGGAGATGGGCTCGCCGTACGCAGAGCAGCAGGAGCTCGCTTCCTTCCACTCAGTCTCCAAGGGCTACATGGGCGAGTGCGTGCATGCAGGCCCGGGGGTGGGGGAGGTGGTGCTCTCAGACCACACCACCGCCCTCGATTTCGACACCCACCCTCGCCCATAGGTGTGGGTTCCGTGGCGGCTACGTAGAGGTGGTAAACATGGACCCTGAGGTGCAGCGGCAGATGTTAAAACTGATGAGCGTGCGGCTGTGCCCGCCAGTGCCCGGCCAGGCCCTGATGGACATGGTGGTCAACCCACCTGCGCCCTCTGACCCCTCCTTCGCGCAGTTTCAGGCGGTGAGCGGTGGGGCTGTGGTGTCCGGCCGCCCAGAAGTGGGCTTGGGGCTGCAGCGCCCTCCGCCTTCCTGATCACCCCCTCCCTTGGCCACAGGAGAGGCAGGAAGTGCTGGCTGAGCTGGCTGCCAAAGCCAAGCTCACCGAGCAGGTCTTCAATGAGGCTCCGGGGATCCACTGTAACCCAGTGCAGGGCGCTATGTACTCCTTCCCACGCGTGCAGCTGCCTCCAGGCGCAGTACATCGTGCTCAGGTCTGGTGGGCTGGCGAGTCAGCCTGGGGTAGGGTGAGCACTAGGGTGAGCACTAGGGTGAGCACGGCACCTTGACTGCCCTTTACAATACCAGGAGCTTGGTGTGGCCCCGGATATGTTCTTCTGCATGCGCCTTCTGGAGGAGACCGGCATCTGTGTGGTGCCCGGGAGTGGCTTTGGACAACGAGAAGGCACCTACCACTTCCGGTGAGGCCCAATCTGCACAACCTCTCCTCGAGCCCAGCCCGTGCCCTTGCCCTTTGGCTTATCACCCACCTCTTTCAGAATGACCATTCTGCCCCCGATGGAGAAGCTGCGGGTGCTGTTGGAGAAGCTGCGCCGTTTCCATGCCAAGTTCACCCTCGAGTATTCCTAAGGCAGCTCCAGGAGCCAAGCTGGGCCACTGCAGACTGACTGTGCCCAGGGACCTAGAGGTCTCTGGAGCCCTTGGGAGTTACTGCTGCCCCCATGAGGGACTGAATGCCTGCTTTTGCAGCTCTCAAATAAAGCCGGGTGCCAGTCTGACTCGAGACTGTGTACTGCTGCGTGGTCCACCCTGCCTGAGGAACACCAGGCCCACCCTTCAGGAGGAGTGGCCAGAGAGGATTCCCACAAAGGGGCTTTCACAGCTGGGGTCTACCTGTTAGTCCAAGACACACTGCCTTCCTGGGCTGTGGTTTATAGACACCGATGATTCTCATAGAAATCAGAAGAGGCCAGGGATATAACTCAGTGGCACAGCGCCTGCCTGGCAAGTGTGAGGTTCTGAGTTCAATTTCCATGCAAAAAAAAAAAAAAAAAAAAAAAAAAAAAAAAAAAAAAATCTGAAGGGCTGGGGATGTAGGTTCCCAGGTTCAATCCTCTAGCACTGGGGAAAAAAGAAAAATGAAAAAAATCAGGTGATCTTATCAATAAGGAATGTGAAGGCGGGCTCCTGGGTCAGCAGAGCCTCAGGGAAAGGAGGCTTGGCAGTGAATCACAGAGGCATGGGTCCCAGAGGCGCACACCAGGAACAGCTTGCCTCCCTGAGGAAGACAGAGGAAGATGCATTCCTCATCCTAACCCTTCCTGTGCTCACTGCAGGAGGCAGCTGGCTGGATGGGGTGACCACCACATTGGGAGTGACAGTGGACATGAGACACCCTGCCCAGCTGGGTGTGGGCAGGAGCAGGGGGAGTTCGGCAAATGCACCCCTCTGGCTGGGAGGTTTGGAGAGGACTGAGAGAAGAGCATCTCAGGGGAGGACCCATCATCTTTGCCCCCAAAACACAGGGATGAGTGTCTGCTTGGTGCATTCCAACTGCAGTGTTCCTCTGCGGTAGATAGGGAAATCCGTATCTTATGCATGAGAAAACTTGGCCAGGAAAATATGTGGAAGTGACAGGACACCCTCTCAAGGTGGCTCAGCAGCCAGGAATTGTGCTGGATCTCTTCCTGCAGCGACACAGCTGGCCAAGTATCCTTCACCATTCAAGATACCTCAGTTTTTAACCCAAGGCCTCACCTCACAGCCCCATCCTGGTCTTGGGGTCTTCTGAGATCACAGCGCTGGGCAAAAGGGGTACACAAGGGCATCCCTGGCAGGGCAGGTCCTGACTGAGCAGGCACGGGGGGCGTCAGTGGGCAGTGGCTGTGTCCCCCTGGCTGAATCCTTCCCACATGCCCTTCTTCCCCCTTCCCTTACACTGCCTTGGGGAGGAGTCTGAAGCCATACATACAGCACAGAGCGGGGAGGGCCCATGAGTAGACAGGCTGACTCTTCCACGGGGGCTGGACACCAGAAAGCAGGCCTGTGCAAGTCTGAGAGCCCAGGGGTGGGAAGCCCGACCCTTGAGCAAGCGGGTGCGCGATTTCCATGTTAGATACCAGCCATCTCTGTCCCCAAAGGCTGTTGGCTGTCCGTGCCAGGGGGCGCTCGAGAGCTGGCGATGCAACGCTCTAGGCCCGCCAGCTACTCAGTGATCCTCGTGCCCCCCCTCCGGCCTAGGGCGCATGCGCGAAGATCTCCCGGGCTGACTCTTTCGATTCCGGACTCTGGAGAACTGAGCTCCGCCAGGGGTGAAGACGCCGGGACCTACAGCGACTGTCTGGCAGAGCACGGTGGTCCGCCCTTCAGTTTGTCCCTAGCCTCGGCTCTTTCGGGGCGTTGACACCAGCAGTACTAGAACACGCGAGTCGTCCACCAGCGGTCCAGCCGTGACCCCGTGCGGATGGACTCGCACCCCATCATAGAGCCCGCACTGCCTGACGCTGGCCATGCACGCGAAGCTGCTGTCACTGGCCGGTCTCTACCTGGTGCAGGGCCTACCTTATGGGCTGCAGTCTGGCCTGCTGCCTCTCCTGATGCGGGCCCGCGGCCTCTCCCTCGCGCGCGTGGGGCTGACCAAAGGGCTGTATGCACCGTGGCTCTTCAAGCTGGCATGGGCACCGCTGGTAGACAGGCGGGGCTCCCCGCGGGCCTGGCTGGCGCTCAGCACAGCGGCGCTGGGCCTGGTGTGTGTGCTGCTAGCCGCGCTGCCTCCCGCCCCTTCTGGCCAGGCCGGGCTGCCTGCCAGCGTGGTGGGCCTGCTACTACTACTGAACTTGGGCGCGGCTGTGCAGGATGTGGCCCTGGACACACTGGCCATGCAGCTCCTGGAGCCAGCCGAGTTGGGACCCGGCAACACTGTGCAGGTGGTCGCCTACAAGCTGGGATCAGCGCTGGCTGGGGGCGGGCTGCTGGCCCTCTTGCCCAGTCTCTCTTGGCCACCGCTCTTCCTACTCCTGGCTGCCACCTACTGGCTAGCCGCTGCCCTGGCCTGGGCTGCACCGGCCCTGCAACAGCTGCCCTGGCCTCAACCCTCAGAGCATACTCCACGCCATCTGCAGGATTTGCTGGCTGTGCCTGGGACCCTGTGGACAGCAGGCTTTGTGCTCACCTACAAGCTGGGTGAGTGAGGGCTTGTGTCAGGCTACGGAATCGCTGGGGCCCCAGGAGCTCTGGAACCCACTTAGGGTATCACCCCTTCTGGGGTATGATCGGCCAGCTGGGGCCCAGCCCCAGTGAGGAGGGCTCTGCCACCTGCTGCTGCCTCTTGTCTTCTCTCAGCTTCAGCCAGAGCCCTTTGGGTTGTTCAGGTATTGCTTTATGCTGGTCATGGACTCTGCATCTGTGGCTCAGGGAGGTGGGGGCAGGGCAGGGGCTTGGCACAACTGAGCCCTCAGCGTGGGGAGAGGGGAGGCAGGGATGGTATGGGGACGACCCCTGCTCATAGTTTCCTGCAGGTGAGCAAGGTGCCAGCAGCCTGTTTCCACTCCTCCTGTTGGACCACGGTGCTTCTGCCTCTGAGCTGGGGCTGTGGAGTGGCGTGGGTACAATGGCCTTCTCCATTGCTGGCTCCTCCTTGGGCGGGGCCCTACTGACCAGGCACTGGTAAGCCTTCCCCAGCCCAGCCCCTCTCCCTTCATCCTTGGCACTATCTGGAATCCTCTGACGTGCCATCTCCCCACTCCCACCCCAGGCAGCTGCTGCCTTTGCTGAGGTTAGTGCTGCGACTTCGCCTAGGAGGCCTGGCCTGCCAAACTGCCCTGCTGTTCCACCTGGACACTGCAGGGGCCAGTTGGGGCCCTGGCACTGTGCTGAGAGGTGAGGGGCGGGCCTGGGGGAGGGAGGGGCCCGGAGGCCTGGGCCCTGCTGACCTCTGCCCTCCCAGGAGCGGCCTTGCTGAGTCTGTGTCTGCAGCACTTCCTGGGGGGCCTGGTCACCACCACCACCTTCACTGTGATGATGCACTGCAGCCAGCTGGCACCCAGAGCCCTACAGGTGAGGGGATGTGGTAGACACCCAGAGGCTGCGGGGCTGGTAGAGCCAGTAGACCCTGACCCCCCACCTCAACCCCCAGGCCACACACTACAGCCTCATGGCCACGCTGGAGCTGTTGGGCAAGCTGTTGTCGGGCACCCTGGCTGGAGTGCTGGCCGATGGCCTGGGTCCAAATCCCTGCTTTGGCATCTTTCTTGCACTCTCAGCCCTGCCCCTTCTGGACCTGAACCTAGCACCTAGCACCTTGGGCTGAGCTGAGCAGCAGGACTGTCAAGTATGCCCATGGCTAATGCCTGTGTCGAATATATGAGATGCAGTGGTCTTGAGGCTGACAGTAGCCTCCTTTGAAAGCAGAGCCCATAAAATGACTTGAACACATTTATCTGTACATACAGCCTCCTTGTTTCTGCACAGTTGGGACCACTATGATGACATGGCCCAGCCTAGTGTCTCCCTGTGGGGAAGCACCTTCCTAGGAGGGTAGTCATGGGCCTGCCAACAGGAGCTCCTCTGTGGCCAGGCGCATCAGGGCATGGAAGTTCAGATGCAGGTACTTTCTCCAAAAGCGCTGGTCTCGCCCATATACCTGGGCTGGGTAGCAGGGGCTTCCTACAGTGGGGCAGAGACACAGGCCTGAAGACTCTGGACTGCTTCCAGCCCCTGGCTCCCTGCTTGCCTCAGCCAGTCCCAGGGACCCTCACCGATGCCATGGAAGATTCGGGCGACAGCCCTGCCTGAGAACCTCTCCTCTGGCCTCAGGGACAGGAGCTGGCGGATGTCATGGCGGACCTGGTCCTCCCAGTCCTGGAGCTGTGGGTGAGCGGGCACATCAGACTTGGCATGTCCACAGTGCCATGTCCCACACAGCCCAGCCCCAGGCCTACCCAGGAAACCTTGAGTCAGGCTGGATGGGGCCCACACAGTGGGTGTCAGGTGTGTGTATAAAGGTTGTCTTCCCTAGGGACCACCCTCAGAGGGGTGGCACTCACCTGGGCCTGCCCAGGCTCTGGGCTCTGCTTGTCCTTCACATCCCCCTCCTCCTCCTCCTCCTCCTCCTCTTCCTCTTCTTCCTCCTCAAAATAGTGGTTGAGCAGGGCCTTCAGCTGGGCACTGTGCTCCTCATCAGGCTGCTCTAGGCAGGGCCCGCAGCTGGGGAAGGCCACGCTGGAGCAGGACGGGCATATCAGAGATACCTATGGGGCCAGGTGGGTGGCCCCAGACTTTGCCCCCCTCCTCCCCACCTGTGAAAAGCCTGGAACATTCGGCGCAGATGGGCCAGGGCCTTGCGCTCACGGGTCTGCACACAGCTATACAGAAAGTCGCAGACCTGGTCTCTCTCCTCAGCTGTCAAGTCCCCGGGACTGCGCAGGTGGAAGGCCAGTTCCCCAAACTCCACAAGCACTCCAGTTCTCTGCAGCACACCTGTCAGGAAGTATATCAGTCACAGGGACCAGATGGGAAACAGAACCTAGGGTAGGGCAGAGGTGGGCACACCTGTTCTAGACTCTCGGTCCCACTGCAGCTGGTGGAGAGCCCGCCGCACCGGGGGCAACTCCCAGCCCATCGAATCCACCAGCTCCACCACGTTGAACTCCATGGAGCAGCTGCCCTGGCTTGTGTTCTCGGGTGGCCACCGGGCCCAGCATGCAGCCACAGGCAGACACCTGTACCCAGGGGAAAGGGACATGTGGCCAACAGCGCTGGTCCTTTTTCCCTACCCCCAACCTAAGGTGGGAAATGCTTACCTGTGGGCCAGGGCCTGGAGCTGGTTGGTGCCCCCAGGGCAGTATAGACGGCAGTGGGCGTAGGTGGCTGGCAGCAGCTCAAGCCAGTGCTGTGGGTGAAGCTCCAGGTAGCACAGCAGAGTCTCAATGGCTGAAGAGAAGAGTTGGGGGTCAGGGGGTGCAGGAGTAGCCTCTCCACACACCCCACATCCTCTGGCCCTCACCCTCTTCTGGCATGTCCAGGGCCTGCACTGTTGGCTGCACTGGGAGTGCCCGCTCATGTCCTGGGCAGGCCCGACCCTGTCCAAAAGCAGCTGGGCAGCCACCACGTTCCTTGGCCTTCGGAGGCGGGGACTCAGCTGCAGGCCTTGTCCCACTGTTGCCTCCTTCCTGCCCTTCCTGCTTGGTGCAGGTGCAGGGCGGGAACACATACTGCATCAGCTTCTTCACGGCCAGGAAGTCAGCACCATCTGCATGCACATGTCTGCGTAACTCTCGAAGGTCCTCACCCTGCAGTAGGGCAGTTATGAGTGTGTGGCCAGAGAACTGGCGGTAGAGAAGCGGGAGGGGACAGTGAGACACTCACCTGGGGCTGTAGAAAGAGGTGGCAGTGGGCAGGCAGCCCATCACGCCCAGCACGCCCCACACCCTGGACGTAGTTCTCGAAGCTTGGGGGCAGCCCCAGGTGCAGCACAGCCCGCACATCTGGTCGGTCCAGTCCCATCCCGAAGGCCACCGTGGCTACCACCACCCGTAGCTGGCCCTTCATGAAGGCCTGCTGCACTCTCTGTCGCTCCCGGTTGCACATGCCAGCATGGTAAGCTTCAGCCACAGCTGTGGGGCCACGACCTTTGGGGAAGTGGATGTTGGTGGGACCGGAGCTTGCGTGCGTGCAGGGTAGTCCTTGGGAGACCCAGCCTTGCCTGTGCTCACCTCTGAACTTTGGGTCCTGAACTGCATATAGGCAGGTTCGGAGGAGTGCAGCAACCCTGTGTGTGTCCTCACGCCGGTTACAGTAAACAATGACAGAATCCAGACTACGGAAACGGTCACCCTGCAGCAGCGTCACCAGAGCCTGGCAAGGAGCAGCTGTTGGCCCAGGCTGTGTGTGTCGGGTGTGGGGGGGGTGCCCTCATCCTGGCGTGGACACACCTACCTGGTCTGGGTCTCTATCTCTGGACACAGACAGGTACAAGTTGGCAGGGATGGCAGGTGCCTCTCTGGGACTCAGTTCTTCGGCCACTCCCAGGTGGTGGGCCACATCACGGGCAGTACTGCGTGTGGCTGTGGCTGTTAGGCCCAGGAAGCAGCGCACACCCATACACTCCCGAAGCACCTATGTAACAGGAGGAAGGTGGTAGGAAGAAGGCCATTTGACTCACATGGGCTTTGCTCCCTCCATTCATGCTGCCCCCTCCCACACACACTGGCCCCAGGTGGCTCACTTTGCAGATTCGCAGGTAGCAGGGCCGGAAGTTGTGTGACCACTGAGAGAGGCAGTGGGCCTCATCAATGCAGGCAAAGGCCACTGGGGGCAGCTGGGCAGCCTGAGGGAGGTGGACAGGGCTTCCAGAACCAGCCCCAACCAACGCCTCAGGGGACAGCATCAGCACGTGCACCTGGGCTGCCTGCACCTGAAAGTAGCAGGATCAGGAGCACTCCTCAAGTTGTACTCCCCTCTGCTCCCAGTCCATGGGGCACCCCCTGACCTTCTGCAGGACGGATTCCCGCTGCTTCCTGGTCATGCCTGAATGGAGGCAGGCGGCCTTGAGACATGGGGGCAGGTGGGAGAGCTGCAGACACAGGCAGTGTCGTCACAGCCCAGCCCAGCCCAGCCCAGCTGTAGTTCTCTCCTGAATCCTCCCAGAGCTGCCCACTCAGCAGGATCTCCAGGAGGAAAAGCACCAGATCCTGGGTCCTGGGAGGAAGATCCTGCATTGAGGAGCTATAAGCCTGGGTCTGGATGGTCGATGCTGAGGCCAGGCTTTGTCACTCTCACGTCGAGACCAGCTAAGTATCTTGCAGCTCTCAGTGGGTTCAGGGAACAGGAAACAGCCCAAGGATATCACAGGCATCAGTTTTTAGACATGTGCAGGTGGTGAGGGCCTCATTTACACACCTGATCATCCATGAGAGACAGGAGGGGAGAGATGACCAGTGTGAGGCAGGGGCCGCGCTGGGCGTACAGCAGTGCAGGAAGCTGGTAGCACAGGGACTTGCCAGCGCCCGTGGGCAGCACCAGCAATGTGGAGATACCTGTGCAGGACAAGGGGCAGCTGAAAGGCTCTGTGGCCCATCATTCCCCAGCCTAGCCCTCAGATCCTCCCACTCACCAGACAGGATCCGCATGATTGTGCGCTCCTGCCCAGGGCGGAAAGCTTTGTGCCCAAGCTGCTCCAGGGCCTGGAACACCTCAGCTGGTGTCTCTGTGGACACAGGTACTGGTCATCACAGTTCCTGAATCTCCCCACCCCTTGAAGACTCACCTGCTACCTGACCGCAGGGCCCTGGTGGGTAGAGAGGCAGCACCGAGGGGACTGTGTTCGGTGCCTGTAGCTCAGGCCCAGCAGGCTCTGTGTCCTTTCCTGCAGGGGCAGACCAGAAAGGGTGACATGGGGAACACAATCTCAGCCAAGACCAGCCTGGAACCACAGTCACCCTCCTCCCCCCACTCACCGGGGAGATGGCAACAAGCAGCATCTGTCCTCTGGGTTGTTTGCTCCAAAGCGGGAAAGGACTGCATGTCATCTTTGTCCTCATCACCTTCCTTCTGGGGGTTCCGGGTGGGTCCTAGACCAGGGGTAGAAAGCTAGGAGCGCCTTTTACTCCCTTATTGCATGGCATCATCCCGCCTCATTCTCCAGAGCAGAGGCCTACCTAGCTGAGGGCACTGTGATTTCCAGTGGCCAAGCTGCCCACACTGGAAACAAGACTTCTCAGTCATGGCTCTGGGCCTACCACCCCCGAAATGCTCTCTTTTCTTCTGCCACTTCTGCTTCCATGCCTGGGGGGGATCCACAAGGGAGAATCAGGGGCTGGGGATTTAGCTCAGCGGCACAGCGCCTGCCCAGCAAACTCAAGGTTGTGAGTTCAATTCCCAGTACCGGAAAAAAAAAAAAAACCCACAAGGGAGAATCATGTGGGAAGAAGACAGGTAAGGGTCAAGGCGATGCCCACCCTGCCCTGCCCTGCTTGTCTTACCTGCTTTCGGAGGAGCCTGCCTCGAAGGGCCCCACCCCTCACGTAGCGTTTTTGCTTCATGTTGAGCCGCACGTAGTTACCCTTATCCTGGCCGGCTGACTGAGGGCAGGTGCGGGGGCGCGGTGTGCTGGCAGCCTTTCCTGCCTCAGCTGGCCTTGAAGTGCCACTGTAGAGCTCAGGTGGCTGGGCCTGTACAGCACCCCCTGCTGGGTCCTCCTCAAGAGCTGCAGCCCCAGCCCCTTCAGACTGGAGTCTTGCTTGGATGTTGTCCCACTGAACCGGCACAGGACTGCTGCCATCCTCTTTAGTCCACTTTCGCTTCTTGCCTCTGTGGCTGCTGAGTTGGGGACTGTCTGCACTGGTTTGTGCTGCCTGTAGCACTGGAGCATGGGGGTCCTGAGACCGTGCCTCTGAGCAGGTATTAGAGACAAGGACGGGCACGTCTCCTGGGGTCACAGGTTGAGACTCCTTTGTGCTGGAGGGCTCGGAGGCCTGCAGATAATCTGAGGCTCCACTGTGACACCGCTGCAGCCAGTCAGGGTCTAAGGAGCCCAGCCGCAGACTCAGGGATGCCCGAAGCTGCTGCAGTCGGCCTGGCCTTGGCTGGGGTTCAGAAGGCTTGGTAAGTGCATCACCGAGTTCTTCTGGAGAGGTAGGAGAAGTCCCTGGGCCAGGTGGCTTTAGGGTGGGCATCTTGGACAAGAGTCTACCTGGTGGCTGGCACCTGTGGTCCAGGGCCGGGTCAGCCTGGGAGAGGAGGTCAAAATAGTACCGGAGACTCAGGTCCCTGGGCTGCTGCAGACTCAGAGACTTGCCTGAGTCCTCACCCTCAGTGTTAGAGCAGGGCATGAAGCTGGGACAGAAAGGAAGCTGAGGCAGAGGCCGCTCCACAGCGCCTCTCAGGAGTCAGGCCCTGCTTAGCACAGGAGGTAATGCCTGAGGCACCCGGTGAACTTGCCCACGAGCCGAGAGCCCAGGGCAGCTTTGGGCCCAGTGTAGATGCACACTAGTCTACTTCCACCCCTCACCTGTAAGGTGACCTTCAGATTGGCCTTAAGTCTCTTCCCATACTCTTGTGCGGATCCCTGGGGGCTCAGCGCTGGAGTAGGCTGTGGACTCTGCGCTGCAGCCCGATTCAGGTGGGATCCCCAGCAGCTGGGCTCTGGAGCCTGCAAAAGACAGTTAACACCCCAGAACAGAGAAAGGGTGGCCTGGAATAGACGAGTCTCCGCTGCCTGACCACCAGGACAGCCCGACTCTTCCCCACTCTGCCCTGTTCTCCTTCCAAGTTCTACACCCATGCGGGCTTGACTGTGACTGCCCTTGACTCCTGCCATTTGGCCTCGCAATAAGCTACCAGGAGGCTGGGGTTCCGGGCGTGGGTACCTCCTGGGCTGAAGCGGAGAGCGACTGCTTGTGGCTGCAGGGCTCGCCGGCCCTCTGGCGCATAGCCTGCTTCAGGGCACGATACTTGCGGTAGAGAGCTAGGGGAGCAGGAGGGAGTCTGAGTCAGGGCGCGGCCCGCCGCTGCCCCTTCAGCCCTGCTCCAGCCATCCTGGCAGTGCCAGTGCGCTCACCGCGGGTCTCCTCGGGCGCCGCCTCCACGTCCTCCTGTGAAGGGAGCGCGTCAGCCGGAGGCCGTGGCTTTAGACCCCAACCCCACCCACCCCGGTGGCCCGCACCTGGGCGGGCCGCCGCCCGTGCTGCCTCGCGAACGCCCGCTCCCACGCCTGCAGGTGCGCCCGCAAGTTCCACAGCCGCTCCATTGCGTCCGGGTCGCGTGCCCGCGAATCTCCCGCCACCAGGACGTCTTCCGGAAGCCAGTCAATGGGAGCAAGCGACGCGTACGGGGACCGGCTCTCTGGGCCGGGCGGCCAATCGGCGGGGCCCTGGAGGAGCAGCCAATGGGAGGTGCAGCATCATCGCGCCGCGCCGAGGCGCCGGGCTGGACCGACTCGGGGTAGAGGCGGGGCCGGCGGCGTTGGCGGCTGCTGCTGGGCAGGTGAGTGCGGGATGTTGGGCTGCGATCAGGGCCGCCGAGGGCGGGGCGCTTGGCCTCGGGGGGCCGAACGGAGGAGGCGGGGCTGGCAGCTGGGAGGCCGAAGGTGGGAGCCCGGGCAGGGCGGCTGCGGCGGGGACGCGCCTGTTCGGAGGAGCAGGCCCGCCTGATCGGGGAGGAGAATCGGGTTTAGGCCTCCGGCTGCGGCCTCAAAGAGCCTGGTGGGGGCGTCTGCGCGACTAGCGGCACCGAGGCCGCGGCTTTCCCAAGGGCTGCCCATCGGGTGTGGGCGTCGCCCAGAGGCACCTCACTTGGCACCCAGGCAGGGTGTTTTCATTTCCTCTCGTGACAGGTGCTCGGTGAGTCTGACCTGTCTGCGAGGTCTGCAGCGTCCTCGCGAGATTTGAGCATGGCCGAGCCAGGCCGAGGGTGGGTGTCTGGGGTTTCCCAGGAACCTGTGACATAAGGACTTGGCTGTTCGTGACAAGGTCAGCAAGCGCAGGGGCCCTACAGCCGAGCTGATCCCGCCCCCTTCCATGGGCCGAGACCTTGGGCAAACCCTAGGCCTTAGTTTTCCAGTCTTTCAGAGGGGGATGGTGGTATTGTAGTTGCCTGCACACAGGAAGTCTGCTAAAATCAGCAGCAGGGCTGATCCCCTATGTCGCAGATATCCTGGCGGCCTCAAGGGTCGTTTGTGTGCGTCTTCTCGGTTTGGATGCTGCTTTGGCAGCCGTCTCTGGCTCATCTGAGGAATCCCTGGCCTGAGCCCTTCTGAATCCCGTGGATATAAGACTTGGTCTCTCTCCACATTGGTTCCTCAGGGAAGAGAGAGATGACTAGGCAGGTGGAAAGGACCACTGAAGGTGAGAGGCTTTTTCTTAGGGGTTTCTGTGCCTGGTGACATCCCAGAAAATAGTAATTAACTGTAGGGCTCATATTGCTCTCATAGGTCATGTTATCTGGATTCTCTTTCCTGGGTTCTGCTCCTTTTCTTATCGGCCCTGGTGTTTATTAAGCTGTGTCTGTACTTCGTGGATTCCAAGGACAGCCCTTGAGCACATCTGGGAGGAGGGTGAGAGAGGGAAATATGATGTGGCTGCTGGCCTCCTGGGAATACACTTCTTCTAGGCTTGGTGAAAGTCTGAGGGTTAGGACCGGGCTTTACTCTACTTTTGAGAAGGATTTCTGAAGCAGCTTTGTGATTTGGGAAGCCTGAAGTACCAATGGGAGACCCTGCAGAGCGACCACCTTCTGTCAGAAGCACACACAAACAAGCAGGTTATTGATGGTGCCATCCCATTTATGTACTGCTTGATGCTTTGTTTTCCTAAAGAAGCCGCATGCTTTGGAGGTTGGTGACTGGGGTATGGCCTTGTCCCTTGTCTACTGGGCCCAGCCAGTGCTAGGCATCTAAGAGGTGCTCCTCTGTACCACTATCCTCCACTGACTGGCAACTCCATGCCAGGCACCGTGTTGGGCTTTCTCACCAGTGGTATATGGAGGGGGCCTGGTGGTGCCTTAGGGTTGATCTTCTCCACTGAAAGCCCGTCTCCTGCAGGTGGCTGCCTGCCCAGCCCAGCACCATGCACACGCTTGTGTTCCTGAGTATGCGGCAGGTGCTCCAGTGCCAGTCAGCTGCCTGCCAGGCCTTACCCCTGCTGCCCCGAGAGCTCTTCCCCCTGCTCTTCAAGGTGGCCTTCATGGACAAGAAGACAGTCGTACTGCGTGAGCTGGTGCACACGTGGCCCTTCCCACTGCTCAGCTTCCAGCAGCTGCTGCAGGAGTGTGCCCACTGCAGCCGGGCCCTGCTGCAGGAGCGGCCCAGCACTGAGAGCATGCAGGCTGTGATCCTGGGGCTGACTGCCCGGCTGCACACCCCAGAGGGTGAGGCTGGCACACAACCCTTCTGCAGGTATGGGCTTACCTGAGGGGCCCTTTAGCTTGGGAGTACAAGGAGGGTCCCCTAAAAAGGTTCTAGGCTGGGGTCCTGGGGTTAGCAAGAGTTCAGTATGGGAGTAGGTATATCGCTTCTATCCCAAGTGGCTAGGAGTGGGAGTGGGAGTGGGAGTGGGCTCTGCCCCTGCCCCCTCATCCCTGCCTCAGGCCATCCCTGCTCCCAGGAAGCATGCTCTTCGGGTGCTGGATATGACTGGTCTCCTGGATGATGGTGTGGAGCAGGACCCTGGTACCATGAGCATGTGGGATTGCACAGCAGCTGTGGCCCGCACATGCATTGCCCAGCAGCAGGGCAGGAGTTCGGAGCATGGGCCGGCTCCTGTCCCTGTGGAGGTTCGTGTGGACCTTCGGGTGAACCGGGCCTCATATGCATTCCTTCGTGAGGCACTCCGAAGCAGCCTAGGCAGCCCGCTTCGGCTCTGCTGCCGGGATCTCCGGGCTGAGGACCTGCCCATGCGTAACACCGTGGCCCTGCTGCAGCTTCTGGATGCAGGCTGCCTGCGCCGTGTGGACCTGCGCTTCAACAATCTGGGCCTGCGTGGCCTGTCTGTCATCATTCCACATGTGGCCCGTTTTCAGCACTTGGCCAGCCTGAGACTGCACTATGTACATGGGGACTCAAGACAGCCCTCCGTGGATGGTGAGGACAACTTTCGCTACTTCCTGGCTCAGATGGGCCGTTTCACCTGTCTGCGGGAGCTCAGCATGGGTTCTTCTCTCCTTTCAGGAAGGCTGGACCAACTGCTCAGGTGAGTGGGCCCATCGCTTCTCTGCCTTTCCCTAATGTGGAGCTCTTCCCTTGGGCCTGCCTGTTTGTGACCCCTGTGTCCCCACAGCACTCTGCAGAGCCCCTTGGAGAGTTTGGAGCTGGCCTTCTGTGCTCTGATGCCTGAGGACCTGCAGTTCCTGGCACGGAGCTCCCATGCTGCCCATCTCAAAAAGCTGGACCTGAGTGGGAACGACCTGTCAGGCAGCCAGCTGACGCCCTTCCAGGGTCTGTTGCAGGCAGCAAGGGTCACACTGCTGCATCTTGAGCTGACCGAGTGCCAGCTTGCTGATGCCCAGCTACTGGCCACACTCCCCACTTTGACTCAGTGTGCCAGTCTCCGCTACCTTGGCCTCTATGGCAATCCATTGTCCATAGCTGGCCTTAAGGAGCTGCTGCGGGACTCGGTGGTGCAGGCTGAGTTGCGCACTGTGGTGCACCCCTTTCCTGTGGACTGCTATGAAGGTCTGCCCTGGCCACCACCTGCATCTGTCCTGCTGGAGGCCTCCATTAATGAGGAAAAGTTCGCTCGTGTAGAAGCTGAGTTGCACCAGCTACTGTTGGCCTCAGGCCGTGCCCATGTGCTCTGGACCACAGACATCTATGGTCGCCTGGCTGCAGACTATTTCAGCCTGTAAGCTCCAGGCTTTGGCTGATAACACAGGTCAGGAGCCTTGTTGGGACTCTTGGAGGCCTGACACAAAGGCACTGGTCTCAGGCTTCTCACGGGGTCTGCCTTGCTCCTTCGCACACCCTAAGCCTCCTCTTTCCTGCTGTGTTCTTCACTTGGCCTTGCACATACTTCCTAACTGGCTGACTATGGGCACTGGGCTGAATTTCAGGCCTGCTTTATTCTATTCAGTGTGGCTGAGCTTTGGCGTCCTGGCCCCCTCTGTGGATATTCCTGGGACCCTAGCTGTGAGCTGAGAGGGACAGTGGACTCTGGGTCCTTCCCAAGAGTGCAGTGGGCTGACGTAGGGATGGCCTACTTCAGGGAGGCATGGGGCCCCATCCCTCATACCCAAACCAACCTGTCAGCTGGCTCTGGGACTGGAGGGTGTTATGAAGGTACAAACGTGCAGTGTATCTGGAACTTTATCTCTGGTTGATTTTTCTGTCCTCATTGGTCAGAGTGCCTTGTTTCTATCTCTGCTGTTACCCCAGCATGGCCACTGGGCAACAGCTGTCATCTCGCCTGTTGCCCTCCCCCTCGATGCTAGCTCTAACAGCATCTTTGCCCAGGGCCAGCGATTTTCCCCCTGGAAGGGCTTCTGGGGGCCTCTCTGGCTCCCTTGCAGCCCCAGGGCTCCCGTGGGCAACGCCACACACACGGCTCAGCGCAAAAGCGCGGCTTCCACTTTTACTGACGAGGGGTCGCGCCGGCCAATCCCCGGTGCATACGTCATCGGTACGCGCGGCGGGCTCAGCAGTGGATCTCATAGGCAACGCGCGGCGGGAGGCGGAACCCGGGCGCCAGGCCCTCTGTAGTGCTTCGGTCCTCGGGAATGTCCACCGGCCCTTCCACGAACAGCGGCTTGGAACGATCGATGACGAACATCTCGTGGCCGCGCTCGTCGCGGAGCTCCTCGAGTTGCGCGAAGGTGCAGGGTCCGTCCGAGTAGTCGTTGACAAACAGCGTGCCTTCCCCCGGCGGCGCGCGTGCCTTTTTGCGCCGGCGCCGGCGCCGGCAGATCATGGCTGCCAACAGCAGTGCTGTGAGCGCCAGCAACGCTATGGCCGCTGCGATGGCTGTCTGCGTGGCCAGGCCCAGGGCGCGGAAGGCCATGCTGCCCGCCTCGTGCTGCTGCTCGTGGCCTTTGGGGCGCGTGGCCGGGGCAAGGGGGGCCAGCCGGTGTGGCCGGGTGGCGTTGACTAAGAGGCGGAAGGGTACACGGGCGGCGCCGCCCGCATTGGCGGCTTCGCACTCGTATTTGCCGGCGTGTGCCAGCGTGATATTGGTGAGGAAGAGCATGCCACTGCCGGTGTCAGAAGCCCCGTGCCTGCCCAGGCTTGCCGCCCCACCTTCCAGCTGGGCCTGGGCCTGTGGCCGGTTTTCCCGAGGCTGGGGCACCTTCCTCCAGGTGACCAGGGGCTGCGGGTAGCCCGAGGCCTGGCAGGCCACCCTCAGGTCGTCTCCCAGGTTGGCTGTGACCTCCAGCGGCTCCACGTGTACAGAGGGCGGAATGCAGATGAGGCTACTGCCTGACACATCCAGGAGACTTTGCAGCGCCAGGCGCGGGGGCTCTGCACACATGATCTTCTTGTCTCTGGAGCTAAGCAATCGCTGGCCCCCTTCCTTGATCCAAGCACCCAGCCAGTGCAGGGCACAGTCGCACCGCCAAGGATTCTCTGTAGGCAGAACAGAACAGAGCCTATTGAGTTGGGGTTCTGCTGGCACAGGTAGAATCCCCTTCCCCATCTCCCACAGCATCTCACCAGAGTCCAGGATCCTTGTCACCTCTTCTCTGACTCCAAGTTCCCTGGGGTGGTGGCGGGCCCTTCGTTGCCTGTCCCTGAGAAAGCTTCTGCTCCTCTGAAGTTTCTCACTCAAGTAAGTCTCACTGTTTTGGGGAACCTCGGTGTCCACATAGATATCCCAACAGCACTAAAACTTTATCTTTAAATGCCCTCTCCTGGAAATTTCCCCCAATCCTGGTCAGCTGTCTCTTTTCTGGTTTTGCCTGCCTGCCTTCTGATGACCTGAAGGTGTTCAAGAACTCTGTTACTTTTAAATCACTCTTTATCTGCCTAATCTGTCTTCCTTAGGTAGATGCTGGAGCTGTCTCTGCCAGCTTCCCCATTCCTGGCAGTCCTCTACCCTGGCTGCAAGACAGTGGTGTGGCCCTCCAAAATGGTACCCAAGGGTTTGGCATAGAAGCCCTCTCCATATCTGGGCCTGTTCCCCTCCACTGCCACTGTGGCCAGGGCAGAGACTCTTGCCCAAGAGTTACCTGTGAGACGCAGGACTTGCAGGCTGGCCAGGGGTTGCAGGACCTCTTGACTGATGGTTCCCAGCTGGTTTCTGCTAAGGTCCAGCAGGGCCAGAGAGGAGAGCCCGGCTAGGGCTTGGTCCTCCAGCAGCTCAATGCTGTTTTCTTGCAGGTGCAGCTCCTGCAGTCGCTGAAGTAGGGATAGGAGATAATTAGGAAAAAGTGCGCTGTCACGCTAGACTGGGTTGAATTTTCTCCCCCTATTACAGCCAGCAGGGCAACTTGCATAGGAAGAGAACCTACTTCTAGGTCTTTGGTGCTCACCGGCAGGTGCAAGAAGGTGAAATCCAGCAGCCGCACTAGCTGGTTGCCTGCCAGGTAGAGCACACGCAGCTGTGCTAGGCCTGCGAAAGCGCCGCCACGCAAGCCACGCAGCCGGTTGCCCGTGAGGGCCAGCTCAAGCAGGCGGGGCTGTGCCCGGAAGGCGCCAGATTCCAGGGCACGCAGGCTGTTGTTGTGCAGGTAGAGATGTCTCAGGGAGGCGAGTGGAGCCAGAGTGCCTGGCTCCAGGCGCGAGATGCTGTTGTCCTGCAGGAACAGCGTCTGTGGGTTGGGGGAGGGGGATGCTTACACCATGGCGAGGCCTCCTGCTCTCTGGGGTCACTCCTACCCACCCGCCTATGTGTGCACTTGGCTCCTTCAGTCCCGAAGCTTGGGATGCACTGCTCACCTGTGTCCCTGGGGGTATCCCCTGCGGGACAACGCGCAACCGCAGGGCGCCGCACTCCACCGTCGCACTGTAGCAGTGGCAAGCAGCAGGGCAGCCCTCGGGGTGGGATGGGAGGAGCAGCAGCAGCAACAGCGCAGGAGCCCTGGAAGCCATCTCCTGGGAGAGCAGCGTGGGCCCACCAAGCTGCCAAGGCCTCCTCAGAGTCCAGCTGTAGACAGGATGTGCCTCCTGAAACACAGGTGGGCAGGCCAGTGCCAATACTCCAGAGCCACCAAAAGGGCATGAATGGAGGCCTACAACCTGTGTCTAACTTACGAATAGTTTTGTTAGCTCAAGAAGTAGATGAATACAGTTTTCTGTTTTCTACCCTTGACAAGCCACCTTCATAAAGACTTAGGGCATGAGATTGAAATGAACTCCTGGTGTTCTCGGCTTCTTCACAGAATATGGCCATGTGGAGAGACTCACCCAGCTCCAGACCCCTTCCTGGGCGAGTGAGGGGTCATGCTTCTCCAGTGACATCTGCACCCTGGTGAAATTCTTTGGCTGAGGGCAAGTGGCTCCCAGGGCAAGGGCTTGGGGAATGCCAGATGGCACATTCCAGGGCCAAGCATGGGTAGAAGCTGGGAGAGCAGGCTCTGGGTAAACATGTCCCCTGTCCTCCCATGGTGGTGGGAGGACTGGCAGGAACCTAAAGCTCAACCCACAACAGAGGTCCCTTTTGTGCCCCCAGGACAAGGCTCAGGTCCCTACCTGACCTTAGCCCACAGTTAACTCCAGTTCTTTTGTCCTTTGCATTTGTGCTGTCCCCACCTTGAGGTCCATCTGTCATGACCTGAGGGGAGACAATGGTAGATCTGGTCTTGGAGGAGCCATGAGCCATAGGGAAGTCCAGGCCAAGCTTGGCATAGCACTCATGGTACCTTCCTAGGGGGTGGAGGTAGGCAGAGTGCTTGGAAAGCGTTGGGGCTTTTTCTCAGGTCACTTGTACAGAACTGAAGGATGAGACAGATACTGGGAAAATCAGTTCAGAAGCCATGGGCTTGTGCTTCCTTGGCTGCCTTGTAGAAGGGCCTCTTTTTGGTAGGCAGGATCCTGGGAAAGCTGGGATATGAGAGAAGGGCTTAGGCTGCCAAATAGGTTTTTCTTTTTCTGGTACTGGGGAATGGACCAGCTATATTTTCTATTCCAAGTCCTTTTTATTCTTTCTTAATATTGAGTTGGGGTCTCAAGTCACTAAGTTGGCTAGGCTAGGCTTAAACTTGCTGCTTTAGCCTCCCAGAGTGCTGGAATTACAGCTGTGCACCACCATGCCTAGATCTTTTTTTTTTCTTGGGGGAGGGGTGCTGGGGATTGGCCCCATAGCCTCATGCAGGTGAAACAAGCTAAGCACATGCTCTGCCTGCCTTCTGATGACCTGAAGGTGTTCAAGAACTTTGGTACTTTTAAGTCACTCTATATCTGCCTTACATAGATGCTGGAGCTATCTCTGCCAGCTTCCACGGAGCTGTTTTCTACCGTGGCATCTTTTTTTTTTTTTGTCTTTTTGAGAAGGGTCTTGCTGTACAGTTCAGGCTGGCCTTGAGCTCACTTCGTAGCCCAGGCTGGCTTCAAACTTGCAACGATCCTCCTGCCTCAGCCTCCCAAGTGCTGGGATTACAGGTGTGCGCCACCACACCTGGCTACCGTGGCATCCTGAGTGGGCTCTGTGAGCAATGACTTTACTACCGAGGAGTACGTGGCCAGTAGGGGTTTATGTATGCACCTAAGGCCCTAGGGATGGGAAAGTTGGGGTCTGGTTCCAAGCACTGTGAGCCCAGCTTTAAGTTTAGTTAAAGGTAGGGCCAAGGCTGAGAAGCCAGCTCATCTGGAGCCAGGGAAGACAGGACCAAGGGTGTACTGTCTCTGGCCTCTAACCTCACCTGACATTGTTTCCCCTGACTACTCACTAGGTCTCACTGTTCACCTTGAGATATACTGAAAGGTACCAAGTGGCTTTGATGTTTGTTTCAACCTTGCCCCAACTGTTAACTCCCGTAATTATTTAAAGTCATTTAGAAATGAGGTAAGTGCAGCAATAAAGTTTTAATAGAACAGCTTTGGCTCAGACAGCAGCAGTTCCCAGGTGTCTCACAATCCATGTGAGCTTCAGGAAGCTGGGAGCATTATCTGGGGTCCTGGGAGTCACCTTTCTGAGCCTGAAGGGGTGGGCCCTGACTCCAGGACTTGCCCGCCCGCCCATCAGCAGCAAAACCATGGTTTCCTCAGGCTCGGCGCTGCTGCTTACGCGGACCCCCTTCGTGCACACTGGTGTAGAAGAGACGTGGGGCAGGAACAAGGGCCTCAGGAGAGAAGAGCCTGGAAATCCTTTTACCAGTGGAAAGCCCCCTAATCCGGCTGGGCGGGGGCAGGGCGTCAGCATCCCAGGCACCAATCTGGGTAGAAGGGACGGAGTGGGCTATGCGCCCGCCGAGCAGTATCTCGCGTCAGCACTTAGGACCTGGCACCTGGGTCCCGCTCGACCTTCCCGGTCCGCATCCTCCACCAGTGGGTCCTGGGCCCGTCAGAGGGCGTGGCCTCCACGCTCCCTCTATCTCACGGGTCTGCACGCCCTTCGCGCCGTGCCCACAGGTCGGACGTGAGATAGTGCCTGGATTGCGTCCCCAAGACTGGCGACCTTGGTCCCCCGAGGGCCCGCTCACCTGACGCTCCCGCGACGTGCGGCTCCCCGCGGTGCCAGTGACAGCTGGGCCGGAGCAGCAACTGGGAGGGAGGGGAGGGCGCGCACGCGCACCGGGGCCCCGCCTGCTGTCCCGGGCTGACGTCGCCCGCGCAAGCCAATCCAGAGAGCTCTTGGGGAGGACTGGGAAGGAGCGGGAGGCTGTGGGGGGTGCGCCAGCTGCGAGTCAGAACTGCTGGGCCGAAGTGAACAGTGGGGCCAAGTCCAAGGTAAGGGCCAGCCGGCGGCCCCGCCAGCGTACGTGCGAGGGCAGCGTGGGGTCGCCGGGCGGGTACTCGAAGTGGGCGCTGAGCTCGAAGGCCAGGGCAGAGCGTACCAGACCTACGCCGCCCGCGCGCTCCGGGGCTGGGTGGTACAGGCGCCCGTTGGCCGCCAGGGGCAGCAGGCGCTCTGGCTCGAAGGGCACGACCAGGGCCTCGCCCCCGCCGCAGTAGGAGAGGCAAGAAGACCCGTCACCCTTTGTCAGCAAGTGTGTGAAGACCAGCGGCCGATCCTCGCAGCGCAGGAAGTTGCGCTCTCGCCCACAGGGCGAGAGGAAGGGGAAAGAGGCCTCGTAGCGCCCGCTGTGATTGGGTCTCAGGCGGGAGAAGAAGGTGACCAGGAACTGCAGGTCTAGGGGAGTATAAGGTGCAGATGCTCACCACGCTACCCCCAGGGGTCCCGCTCCTCAGGAGGCGCTGCGCCCTGCACCGTGTTAAAGGCCCGTTCTGGCCACAGTGAGACTGACGGGCGCCCTGCGGGGCGAAGGAAGGGGCGCAGCCATACCTTTGAAGCAGGTGATGAAGTTCTTCATTTTGGAATCATCCAGAAAGAGCTGCAGAGTGGGAGGCAGTGGACAATGAGTCCCAGCGGGCAGGCCCAGGCCTTGTCTGCTGTCTTTGCTTCTGTGTGCACACTGAGTAAATCTGGGGTATTCGCCCGGGGTGGTGGCTCACGCTTGTAATCCCACCACTTTGAAGGCTGAGGCAGAACGACTGCATCGAGTTCGAGGCCAGCCTGGGCTACATAGGGAGTTCAAGGCCAGCTTGAACTATATAGCGAGACCCTGTCTGGGGAAAAAAAAAAAAAGAAAACCTAGGGGATTCTATTTACGCTCCAGTTAGAGCTTCCCTGCAGATTCCCGGGGCCGACAGCCCTGTCTCTTCTTTGAAGTTTCTGGTTTTGTTTGGTACCGGGAATCGAACTCAGGACTTTCCGCTAGTCAGGTAGGCGCTTGTGCCGCTGAGCTGTATCTTCTCTCGTTTGTGTTTTTTTTTTTTTTTTTTCGGACTTGATTTTTTTTTTTTTTTTTTTTTTTTTTTTGAGACGAGGTCTCTCTATGTAGCCCAGGCTCATCTGGAACTCGCAGTGATTTTGCTATCTCAGCCTTCCGAGTGCGTCACCACGCCCGGCTTCAAGTTTCTAATCAAGATATACCACTTCCGCTGAGGTTACCTGGTCCGGTTCCTCAGGGATATGCTAGACGCTCTGGGCAGGGCTGCCTGAAGTCTTCCACCGTCGTGAGACTTCAGCCCCAGGCCTCTGGGACGTGGCCCGGTGTGGCAGGTTGGCCTTGGTATGACCAACTGTAGCGGACCCCTGGCCCCATTCCTTCTGCCTCTGCCCCAAGCCCGACTCACCCCGCCACACACACACACCTGGCCCTGATGATCCAAGTAGTAAAAGTACTCGCGGGTCCGTGGTTCCGGGCTCTGGCCCTGCGTGTAGGCGACATCCCTGTCCTTACTATAGGTCCGAGTTCCCTGTGATCGTGCCAAGGCTAAGGACAAGGACAAGCTCCGAAGGGCCCCACAATGCGGCGGCCACATCCTTCCGTGTCGGAAGCGGTAGGCAGGTCATCTGGGGTGTGGTGCTGCGCGAATAAGTGTCCCCCGGGCTCCACTCGTGTGCGCTTTGGGTTCCGGCCCCCAGGGGGCAGCCGCGCCCCACCCTGACCTGCGAGCCCCGAGGAGAAGGAAAGCGAGCAGCAGGCAGCGGCCGAGTATCCACATGAACTTTATTCACACGATGCGCCAGAGTGAGCGCCAGCGCCGAGCCGCCTGGAGAAGCCAGGGCCCACGGGAAGGAGGACCCCGCTTCAGGGGACACGGCGAACTGGGCTTGTTTTTAATAAATAAAAACTCTAAAAATATATATATAAAAACTGGGAGGAAATGAAGTTTGACAACAGTTGGAGGAACTCTGATTCCGGGTGGAAACCGCAACCGACGCGGGGCTGGTCGAGGCCGCAGGGTGGCGACACAAGGTCGTGCCCGAGGCGAATGGCGTCGGATTAGATTATGTCTTTTAGCAAACGTCCTGGCTTCTGTCGTTCTATTTATATATCTATGCGCAGGTTCCAGATTCCTAGGTACCCCAAGAAAAAAATATTCTCGCCCCTGTCCGCCAGCCCCGCGCCCGGGAAGGGGAGGGCATGTGCTCGGCACCGGGAGCAGAAGGCACTCATCGGGGCGAGGTGGCGCGGCCCCGGCCTGGCTGCTCCTGGCTCGCGGCGGGGCCCCATGCTGCCCCGGCCCGCGCTATAGCACACCCTCCATGAAGCTGGTGTCCAGGTGCTGGATTAGCACCCGAAGGAAGGACATCTCCTTGCGCGTGTTCTCGAAGATGACGCGCGGGTCATCTGACTGGCAGCGTAGGCAGTTGGGCGCCATCACCATGGCGAGGTTGCTGACGTCCATCTTGGTGATGGCCACATTGGCGGGCTGCACAAACACCTGTGCAAGGGGTGAGGTGGAGGGTGGGTGGAGCAGTGGGTGGGGCGGGGCAGAGGGCAGGCGGGGGCGGGGCATACCTGGAGGAATCGGATGAGGTAGCACAGCACCATGCGGTTGATGCGAGGCAGCGCGTGCACCACCGCCACGGCGGCTTCGGGGCTCTCGTAGTGCGCGATGCACTGCTCGTAGAACTCGTGCGGGATCAAGGGCTCCTCCAGTTCCCGATACCACAGCTTCAGCAGCGACGCTGCGGATGGGTGAGGCTCAGAGGGGCCTGCTCTGGGGTCACCAGGGCCAAGCAGCCCACTGGGCCACACCCAGGAGTGTAGGGAGGGGTCTCCATAAAAGGGCCCCCTGGCCATGCCCCCTTAATCCTGGAGGCATGAGGGGAGATGATGCTCCAGTGACTGTAGAATAGTTTCTTGCAGTGTAGTGCAGCTGCTAGGAGGCTGATCAGGACCTGCCCCACCCCCCCACTACCACCACCACATGCTGTGCCGCTCTGCACTGGGGCTGGGCTGGGGTGCCCTAGGGCAGAAGGTTGCCTGAAGTGGAGGAGTTAGCCAGGGTGGGCCCCAGAAATAGAGGACAGAGGGTCAAGAGATGGAGCCACAGCAGGCCTGGACAAAGGGATGAGACTGAGTGGCCCCTGGAAGGGTGAGTGTCCATCTCCCTTCTGGGCTGTGCATGTAGGCCAGCACCTATGGAACCTTGAGTGGGTTAAGTGCTCACCAGGAACGTGGGGGTCCTCCAGGCCTGTAGGCACCTTCCACTGATCCACCTGCAGCTTCAGGGCATTCACCTCATCAATGTCCCCAGGAACCCTGAGTAGTACAGGGCAGGTCTCAGTTGAGAGAGCTTGGC
This sequence comes from Chinchilla lanigera, assembly GCF_000276665.1. Taxonomy (NCBI): domain Eukaryota; kingdom Metazoa; phylum Chordata; class Mammalia; order Rodentia; family Chinchillidae; genus Chinchilla; species Chinchilla lanigera. Next base: position 3,155,356 of record NW_004955454.1, read on the forward strand.
CTGCCCAGCTGCCCAGGGGTGAGGCGGTAGAGACCCTCAAGGCTTCTCCACCCACTTACCCCTTTCCCTGGGGTATGTGATTCTGGGCCTCACTGCCTTCTTCTGGGTCCCTGTTCCATGTACACAGATCTGGAGTGTGAGGTCCTCCCAGACCACCAGCCCTTCCTGGGCCTTCTGCAGGGCCACTAAGGCCCAAACTTGCAACCCTCAACTTCCCTTGCCATACTTTGGGGGATCTGGATGCCCCTGGATCTGACATGTGAGTCACAACTAACTAACACCACAGAAAAGTGCCTCCTGCAGGCAAGGGGCTTTCACATCCCTGTTCAGAGACACCATGTGAGTCAGGGTTGCTGAGCTGTCTGGTTGAACGCTGCACCTGGTCAGTTACATGTTTTCTCAGGCTCAGGTCTTAGGCACTGGTTCTGGCTGTCTTCCAAGCACCCTCAGGACCCTGGTGGCCATTTCTGCAGACACCATGCCTGGCTGGCCCTGCTGCTGTTATGGAGGGAGGGCGTACCCAGCAGACCTGCCTCTCAAGCATAGGGACCTATCCTGCCTGTCAAGATCTGCCTCCGTGAGATAGCCCACCTTTCCATCTATTCCAAAGCAGGCTTAGTGGGCCTGACTCAGGGTTCCTGCTTGCCAGATATGCATGGTGGACACATGCCTATGGCCCCCACACCCAGGGCCCGGGATTGGCATGGCACCTGAAGATGCCCTCCGTCTGGTCACCGTTGAGTGCCAGCACCTCCTCGGAGAGCCGTGTTTGTACCCAAGGCAGCTGCCTGTCAGGGTAGCGCTCCTTCTGCATACTCATGATCTCTTGCAGCGAGCTGCCGAACATAGATGGGCTGAACACGGCGTTCTTGGCATGCCGGATCTCCTCCACGTTGGGCTTCTTCAGCCCCTGTGAAGACAGCCACTCTCCTGTCCTGGTTTCGCTCAGCCTCCCTGTTTCCACCCCAATGCCCATCTCATCCTCCAGAGATGCCCAGCTCAGTGCCATCTCCTCCCTAATGCCCAGATGGAGTTGCCAAGGTGGCCTCCTTCCAGGCCACGTACAGCACCTAAAGATTTAAGTGACCCCAAAGGCTATGTGGGGAGATGGGAGTGACTCGTGGATGGGCCTGTCAGGGACACAGGGGCCTCGACTAACTGTGATGGGGCAACATAGCAAAAGGGAGAGGAAGTGAGGAAGATAGGCCAGGTCTTGGAACAGGTACAAGGGGCCCAAGAGAATTCCTGGATGGAGGTGGGCTGCAGGGAAGAGGAAACGGGGTCAAAACCAGGGAATAAGAGGCCAGAGCCAGAAGGGGACTGAAGAAGGCGAGGATGGATGAGCAGCTGACATTGCAGGCATGGGCTCCCAGGGAATGCAGTGGCCGGTGCCCTTTGGGGCCTCGCTGGAGCCTGAGACTGCGAGGGAAGAGGATCCTTTCCCGTGGGAGGTCTCTACTGTGGCTGTGTCTGGCTCCTGCTTCTGGCTATACTAGCTGGGGTGTCAGGTCCGTGTAGCCAGGATCCTACTCCTTAGCTGTGCACACCATGCATGAGGGCAGGCTTGGCATAGCCAGGAGGCTGGCCACCTAACCCAGGTAGGCTGCCTGACCCCTTGGCCTCTCCCACACCCCCTTAGCTGCACTGAACCTGAAGTGGGTGTCCCAGTGCAGGAGAACGTAAGATCTCAGAGGCCTTCCTGGCCAGCCAACTAGTTGGGCTCTAGGCCCCTCATGCTCTGCCAGCCAGCTCTCCCAGCCTTGGTGCCACCCTGCCCTGGTGCTCCCAGAAGTGCCTGTACCTTTTTGGCCCCTGTCAGGGCTGCCTTCTGCAGCTTGTGGTAACAGTACTTGGCGTAGGTGCTTATCGCCACCCCTGGAAAAGAATGGGTATTGGTCAGTCTGATGCAGACAAGTGGGTGCAGGGACTAAAGTTATGGGGGGGCAAGGAAGGGCAGCTCCTGCAAGGAGGGGTGCTAAGGTATGACTGGCTAGACTCACACCCATTCCTGACCAGGGGAGTGGTCCTCATTCTCCCAGGCAATGTCCTTTAGACCAGAGACCCACGTGAAGAAAAAAGGGGTACTTCCATACCTCCATGGGCCAGGCTAGGGGAGGAAGCCCTCTGCCAGCCCACCTACCCCTCCACCAGGAGGGGACAAAGGTATATTTGCCTCTAAAGAATCACTGGCAAGACAAGGCATGATCTGGGTCCCAAGGCCTCCAAACCTCACTCCATACTCCCCCAGCTGGCCCTCAGGAGCTCTACCTGGGGATGGCGATGGAGGTCAGGGAGACAGGTCCAAGGCATGGCCCATAGTCAAAGGGAACAGTGCAGGGAAGATGCCAGCATCCCAAGACAGCACCCTCTCCCCTGGAGGAGGGTAAGGCAGAAGCAGGACCACCTTGGGGCTCCTTTCTTAAGGGTGGGGCATTATGGCCCTTTTGTGGCTCAGCTCATGAAGCTGACGTTCCAGAAGTGGTCCTGGAGAGCAGGACAGGTGTTGGAAAGGGCATGGTACGGGGAATCTGGACCTGTGCAGTGTCCTCCTGGCCCAGGTAGGAAAGAGGAGGGAGGTAGACAAGAAGACACACCAAGAGAAGCTGTCAGGGACAGACAGGTGACTTGGACTGAGTGCTTCTGGGTATACCCTCCCCCCAAGGCACTGCCTGCTAACCCAAATGCCTGCCAACTGCCAGGGTAAGGCTCTCAGATGGAAATCCTTTTGCCTTCTTTGAAAGGAAACGGTTTCTTAAGGATATCTGAGGACACAAGGGAGCTTGGACTACAAAAACAAATGTCTTAGTCCATGAAAACACTTTCTAGTTATAGAATGGTTGTCACTGTATCCGTGAAGGGGATTCTTTAACCAACAAAACAAGACAAAACACAAACTTCTCAGATGTTTAAATCCTGGACACAGCCCCAGGTCCCTAGAGACCAACAGACCCTGGCAGAGGGTCTTGGTTCCAAACTCAGCCGGCTCCAGACAGTGCCAGAACTTTCCACCATAGGCCACTCTGCCCTGATGGGCAGCTCTGAGGCCCGGAGGAACCTGGGCCACAGCCTGCCATTCACAGCACAGAGCAGCCAAGCTTTGTGCTGCTTCTCCCTGGCTCAGGTCAGTGGCTGGAACCCACTGTCCCTCCAGGAAGGGCCTGGGCTGCCTCCTGTCCCTGGGGGAAGACAGGCCCTCACTGGCGTGCAAGGTCACCCCTGGGGGCCAATGCTCAGGCCTTCTGCCTTTACCTGCTGGCAGTAAGCCAGCATCCTGGGGCTACAGCTTCTTGGCTAGTGGTCAGGGCACAAGGAACCTCTGTGCCTGTTTCTTCCTCTGTGGGATGAGGTCAGGGCCACCTGTCTCATGGGTAAACTGGGAGCCTGATACCAGTGAGTGTTCAGCAGACAAGCTGCTGGCATCACAGCTTGGAGTAAGCCCTGAGCCACTGCCAAATGTGCCCCAGGGGCTAGGAAGCTGGGTGATTTCTGCTCTCTGTTGAGCACCTTGAGTGAAAAAGGCAGTGCCCAGGGCCAGCTCAGGAAAGTTGCTTCTGTGAGATGCTCTGCTTGGACCTCAGCCAGCACCTCCATCTTCCTGGGTAGCAGGTTAAATCTGGTTTCATGGTGGAGACTGCTACCCACAGAGGGGCTGACAGAAGCAGCTCTCCACAGTCCTTGCTGCTGTGCTAGATCCTAACTACGAGGCTCTGTGGTGCTCACCTTGCTGTCCAGGTGGACTGCTCCTCGCTCCCCACTGGACTGTGGACTGCAAGGTCCTGCTAGCTCTACCCAGGCCCATATCCCTGCTACAGCAACAAGATTAACGGACAGCTGGTGTCTGTCCAGCTCCCAGGCACCAGTGGTTGGCTCAGGCAGGAGCTCAGAGCTCCTTCCACTGTTGTCCCAGAGTGATCTGAGGATGCCCATGGCCTGGAACCTCACCCTGGACTGCAGCTGCCTTGACACAAACCTACTGAGGGCATCCTTAGAGGCTGCTAGATGAGACCAAGTGCACAACCCTGCAGATGCCCACCTGGCCTCCTGTTGGCCCAAGCGTTTGTTATAAGCAGGCCTCATCTATAGAAAGCTCCTTGTCCTTGTGCTAGGTCCCCAAGGGCAGTAATTAGTCAGAGAGGGCTTTCCAGAGGGGAGCACAGCAAGAGCAGGAAGGAGGCGTTCTAGACAGGCCAGTGTGAGTCCTACGTGGTGGAGGAGGACCACAGCAGCTGCAGGGGTGGGGGTGAGAGCCTTGGGAGCTGACCTGGTGCTCAGTGCTTCCCACTGAGCAGGCTGGTACTGAGCCAGGGCCCAGGGAAAGAGCAGGAAAGATGCTGGTGGAGGGTGGAAAGATCCCAGACTCCAAGCAGCCTTGCTGGGGGCCCACTGCAAAGGGAGATTCCCTGGTGACTTTTGAATAACAGGCATGGCTCCCTGGCTGCAGGACGGGGCTATGGAGACCCTTGCTATAGGATGCCCTGACACTCACCTGTGGGTGCCTCTGGGTCTTGGGCAGCTGCTCTGTGCCTCCTGCCCACAAAGAACTCAAGAAACATGTTGGGAACTGCTTTGGGTATCCCCCAAGAAAGGTAGAGTGTCCTGTCAGCCACCAGGGCCTCCAGGCTCAGGAGGTCCCAGGCCTGAGGTTAGTGCCCCTTCCCGGCCCAGAAGTGGTTAGAGAAGAGGCCAGGCGGCCGTGGCGGGAGAGCAGAATGGTGCAGAGGCAGCGCCTGGCTGCAGAGACCCTACCATCCAGCTCTTCAACATAAGGCTTGGGTTTCTTTCTCAATTTGGATTTCTTCTTAGTGTTTCTTTCCAGGAGCTCTTTTATGTGCTGTGTCACTGGAGAGCAAATAGAACCATGAGGACCACAGAATACATGCCAGGAGCCAACGCCCATGTGGTTTCCACACTTGGTGGGAAGGAAGCCCCTGCCCTGCAGAGGCTGTGCCCATCCAGCAGGGACCGAGCATGTCTGGGGTGAGCGTGTGCGGGAACGTGCACACACAAGGCTGCATGAGGTGTCAGGGCTCTTCCAGCACGCTGTGACCAGAAGGCCAGTCCCTTCACTTGGGCACACCTGGGTGTGACTCCTGCGCTGCACATGGCTTCTTGCAGTTCCCAGTGACCTTGGTCATCTGGGAGAGGTCACACCTGCCAGGTTTCTGGACTGTGATTTTACTCTCCCGTTTCCACGATGTGCCCTCTGGGAGTCATATGCAAGGAGTGGGTCAGGGTTATGGATATTTGTTATGCTGTGGGTTATAACCCAGTGTGACATTGCCCCAGCCCCATCATCTCCCCCTCCTCCCTCCCTGCTTCCTTACTTCTGTCCCTATATCTTTTTTTAATTTTTTTTTGTCCTTTTTGAGACAAGGTCTCACTATGCAGTTCAGGCTGGCCTTGAGCTCACTTTGTAGCCCAAGCTGGTCTCGAACTCGCAATGATCCTCCTGCCTCAGCCTCCTCCTGAGTGCTGGGATTACAGGTGTGCACCACTACACCCAGCCCTGTATGTTTGTTGTTGCTGAGACAGCATCAACATGTATGTAGTTCAGGCTACCCTTAAACTCATGGTAATCCTCCTGTCTCAGCCTCCTGACTGCTGGGACTACAGGCGTGCACCACCATGCCTGGCTCTCTTCCACCTAAGGGCAGACACTTTCTTGAGAACTGTGGATCCTTACAGTGAAAAATGATATTTAAAATCTAAGATTTAGGTGTTAGGCGTGCTTGTTGCTACTGGAATGTCCCTGCTTCTAGGTCTTTTCCCCTGACAAAGCAAGGAAAAATATGTCTATTAACACCTGCATATACACACATCTATAAATATTTCTATGTGTACCCATTGTATCTATAGTAAACTAAATATGAATTTATCCTGATGCCTCCAATCTTAATCCATTACCACAGTGATCATTCTAGCTCTCGTTCTTTGCTTGTCTGGCTTGTCTGTCTCTGTATGTCTGTCTGTCTGTCTGTCTCTCTTGCTTTCCCAGCCCCATTGTTGGGAATTGAACCTGAGGCCTCTTGTGCTCTATCACTGAACTACACTCTTAGCCCCTTCGTTCTCTTAACAGTGTCCTTGGAGATTTACATTTTTTTTTTTTTTCCAGATAGGGTCTTGCTACATCATACAGGCTGGCCTTGAACTCACTATGCAGCCCAGGCTGGCCTCGAACTCAGAGCAATCTTCCTGATCAGCCTCCTGAGTGCTGTGATTATAGGCATGTGCCACCACACCCAGCTATCTATTTATTTTTGAGACAGGGTCTCTTATGTAGTTCAGGCTGGCCTCAAACTCAAAGGGATCCTCCTGTCTAGCTCCTATGAATTTTACAATCAGCCTGTCACTTTCCAAATATTGAAAAAAAAAAAAAAAAGCATTAAGATTTTAATTGCTAGGCATGATGGTACATGCTTGTAATCTCAGCACTTAGGAGGCTAAGGCAGGAGGATTGCCACAAACTGGAGGACAGCCTGGTGCCTAAACTACATGGCTATCTTAAAATTTTTTTTTTTATTTGTTTTTTTTTTTTTTTTTGGTTTTTTCTCCGGGCCCGGGAACCGAACTCACGACCTCGCGCTTGCCAGGCAGGCGCTTTGCCGCTGAGCTAAGTCCCCAGCCCCCAAATTTTTTTTTTAAAAGTTAAAAAAAAGATTATGATTGAATTTATAGATCAATGTAGGCAGAAATAACTTTTTATTGAGATAGGGTCTTGCTATGTAGCTCATGCTGGCCTTAAACTCACTGTGTAGCCCAGGCTGGCCTCAGACTCGTGGTGATCTTCCTGCCTGAAACTCCCAAGTGCTGGGATTCAGGTTTGTGTCAATATGGCTGGCAAAATGGCATCTTAACCATACTAAATCTCTTACCCATAAACATGGTATGCCTCTCCATTTATTTAGGCCTTCTTTGCATTCACCAATGTTTTGCAGCTTTCAGTACACAGGTCTTACACATCTTTTGTCAGATTTTTCTCGAGAGAGAATATGAATGTATATTTGTGGTACTGAGGATCCAACCCAGGGGCATTCTACCACTGAGCTATATAGCAGCATTTATTTTATTTTATTTTATTTTTTTGAGACAAGATCGTGTAAATTGACCAGTCTGGCCTTGAACTTGTAATATCCCTGCCTCAGCCATCCAGGGAGATGGGATTCCAAGTGTGCATCACCAAGCCTGTCAGTTTTCAGTCTTCTGCCACGAGGTATGATGTCAGCATATATATATATAAATATTTTACTTGTAAAATAAAGTTAGGCATTGAATAATTTTTAAAGTACAATTCAATGCTATTAACCATTCTGTAATATTGTGCAAATGTCATCACTATCTACAAAACCCTGGGCCAGGGATATAGCTCAGTGGCATAAGTGCCTGCCTGGCAAGCCTGAGGTCATGAGTTCAATTCCCGGTACCAAAAAAACAACAAAAACAAAACCAAAAAACAACCAATCTACAAAACCCTGCAACTTCCCAAACTAAAATTCTGTACCCACTGAGCAAAACCTTCCTATTCTTACCTTCCCTGAGCCTACTTTCTGGCTGTGAATTTCCCTATTCTAGATAGTTCACATTAAGTAGAATCATGCAATTTTTGTCCTTTTCTGTGTAGCTTCTGATAACATAATGTTTTTATAGTTCACCCTTATTGTAGCCTGTGTCAGAACCATTCTATTTATGGTGATAACAGCCTATTGTATGGACCCATCATGCTTTGTTTATCCACTCATCTTGTGATGGACACTTGGGTTTTTTTCACCTTTTGAATATTTCAAATTAGTTGGACATGGTGGCACACGCCTATAATCCTAGCACTCAGGAGGCTGAGACAGGAGGATTGCTGAGTTGAAGGCCAGCCTGAACTACACAGTGAGACCCTTCCTAAAAAAAAAAAAAAAAAATTTACAAATAATGCTTCTATGAAGATAGTATAAAAGTATCTGTTTGGAACCGGCTTTGAAGTATTTTTGGGTATTACAGTTTTTATTGTTTGTTTTTTGCAGGACTAGGGATTGAACCCAAGGCCTCATACATGTTAATCAAGTGCTCCACCACTAAGCTATAGCCTCAGCCTTTTTAAAAACAAAATTTTATCTTAAAAAAATAAAATTTTATCTTGAGACAGGATCTCAATAAATTGCCCAGGCTAGTGATCTTCCTGCCTTAGTCTCCAAGAGTGCTGGGATTTCAGGGATGTGCCATTGCACTTGGCTTTTTTAGGTTAAAAAAAGGAATAAAAAAGAAAACTAGAATGTTGAATTTGGTCAATTACACTTATTCTCTCTGTATATTTATTTATTTATTTATTTATTTATTTATTTATTTCTCTCTGTATATTTATGAGATGATTGCGTGTTTGTTTTTACTCTGTTATATAGTGATTTCCAGTGATGGCTTCTGTGTGTGTGCCTGTATGCAAGTGTGTGTATGTGTGTGTATGTGTTACTGGGGATGGAACCCAGGGTCTTTGTGTTGATTTATATCTCTAGCACTTTTTTGCTTTTTACTTTGAGACAGGGTTTCACTGAGTCACTAAATTGACTGGGCTGGGCTAGAATTTGTAATCCTCCTGCCTCAGCTTCCCAGAGTGCTGCGATTAGAGGTGTGCGCCACCACACCCAGTTCTCATTTTTTGGAAAAACACTGAACCAATTTTTTATTCCTTAGATAAAATCCATTTGGTCAAGATGCACTAACTTTGTATTCAGCTGCTAAAATATTTTAGCATCTACATTCACAAGGGGCAGGCACATTGTTTTTCTTATAGTCCTTTTCTAATTTTTTTAAAAGAATGACTAAGGAACTAGTCGCTCTTTTTTTTTCCTTTTGGTACTGGAAATCGAACTCATGATCTCAGGCTTGCCACGCAAGCGCTTATGCTTGTGGCCACTATGGCATTTTCTTTGTTTTTAGACAGGGTCTTGCTATGTAGTTCAGGCTGGCCTTCAATTCACTATGCAGCCCAGGCTGGCCTCAAACTCATGCAACTGTGTCAGCCTCCCAAATGCTGGGATTACAGGAGTGTGCCACCATGCCTGGCCAATCTCTCATTCTTGATTTTGGTAACTTACTTCTTTTTTGGACCACATCAGTCTGGCTAGCAGTTTATAAATTTTATCAAGTCTTCTAAAATAATCAGCTTTTTGTTTCTTTTTCCTTACTATTTTCCTGTATACCCGTTCATTGAGTTTTAATCTTGTTTCCTTTTTTTCCCTGCTTATTTTCGGTAAAATTTATTTATTTATTTATTTATTTAAAAGTTTCTTAATGCAGTAACTGAAGATTTGAGATCTTTTCTAGCACAGATATTTAGGTGCTATACATTTTCTTCTAAAAATTGCTTTGGCTTCAATCCTAGAAAAGTTTAGTATGTTTTTATTGTCTTTTATTTCAAAACGCTAATTTTTAAAATTTTTATTTGACCCATGTGTTCTCAGAGATTTCCCAGATTTCTGGGGTTACTGATGCCTTTTTTAGTCCATTGTGGTTACAGGACATGCTGTGAAACATTCACTGAGACTTGTTTAATGACTTAGTATATCCTATCTTGATAATGTAGCTGGGATTTTAGTCCAGATGGTCTGACCCAGAATCTCTTCTCTCCCGACTCCACTGTAGCAGCTTTGTTTTTGAAGTATTAGGGACTAAATATGGGGCCCTCTGCTTTTGAGTTATATCCTAAGGCTTTACTGATTGATTGATGGATTGATTGATTGACTATAGTATGGGAGATTGGACCCGGAGCCTTTGCAATGTGCTACACCCCCAGCCTTTTTTTTTAGTTTTTATTTTTTACATGTTGAGACAGAGTCTCACTAAGTAGCCCAGGCTGGACTTGAACTTGAGATCCTCCTGCCTCAGCCTTCCAGGGTGTTGGGATTACAGGTGTGTGTTACCAGGCCTGATTTCATTTTTTGAGATGGTGTTTTGATAAGTTGACCAGATTGGCCTCAAATCTGTGATCTTCCTGCTTCAGTCTCCTGAGGAGCTGAGATCAGATATATGCCATGCTGCTCAGCTTGCTCTGTTTCTGACTTTGGACCAATCCTTCCGTTTTCAGCTTTAGGGGCCCTCCTTTGCCCATTGCTAGAGGAGGCTGGCTCTGTTCACTCCTGAGCTTTTAAGGGTTTGCTGCCTGCTTCAGCTTCCCAGCTTTCTTATTGTCTGCTTAGTATCTACCTTTCTTCTTCTGCCAAGTCAAGTTCCTGCCACTTACCCATGTGTTCTCCAGTTTCCCAAACAGTTGCTGTTCCTTTTCTATTTGCTTCATCTTTTTTTTGGGGGGGGGGGATACCAGGAATAGAACTCAGGACCTTGCGCTTGCCAGGCAGGCACTTGTGCCACTGAACTATATCCCCACTCCATCTATTTGCTTCAGCTTTGTGGCTATTTCTTTTCTTTTTGAGGCACTGGGGATTAAACCCAGAGCCTTCACACTGAGCCACATCCACAGGCCTTTTTTATTTTGAGGCAAAATGTCCCTAAAGTCACTAAGTTGCCCAGTTGGGTTGGAACTTGCAATCTTCCTGCCTCAACCTCCTGGAATGCTGGGATTACAGGTGTGTGCTACTATGTGTGGCTCCTTTTTAATCGTTTTTAAGTGTACAGTTCAGCAGCATTAAATATATTCACATTACTGTGCAACCATCACCACCATCCACCTCCAGAAGTTTTTCATCTTCCCAAGCTGAAGCTCTGTTCCCATTAAGCACTAACTCCCTCACCCCGGCTCCCCAGCCCCTGGCACCCACCATTCCACTTTTGTCTCCATAGCTTAGGGTGCCATGGAAGTGGAATCATAGTCTTTATCCTTCTGGAATTGGTTTCTTCCACTTTGTATGATGTTTGCAAGGTCCATCCATGTTTGCAGCACATATAGCATAATTTCCTTTCTTGTAAAGGCTTCATAAAAATCCACCGCTTCATAATAATCCTCTTCTGTATATGCCACATCTTGTTTATCCATTCATATGTTAATGGACACTGGGTTGTTCCTGCCTTCCAGCTACAGTGAATATGCTGTCTTGAGCATGGTTGAACAAGTATCTGATGGGATCCTTGTTTCAATTCTCTTGGGCATAGACCCAGAAGTGGAACTGGCCATCACATGGTAATTCTATTTTTAATTATTTGAGGGACCGCTATACTGTTTTCCTTGTGATTTTTATTGTTTTGGCTTTTTGTCTTTTAGAAAACTTCATTTTTTTCTTAGAGGTCAAGGTAGAGTCAAAGCAAATGCAATGCTCAACCTGTCCTTTTTGACTGGAAACTGGGAAGTCTTCCTGAGAGTGTAACAGCTTGGGTATCAGCGAAGCCCATCAGGGCTACACCTTCCACAGGACTCATGACGAAGGGCTCTTTCCTGCAACCTTTTGTGGCCAGTACCAAATTTCCCTCAAAGTCTGGGACAACCTGTTTGAGGGGCACCCTGGGGGACAACTAGGAAATAAGTGGTGGTACCTGGCACAAAGGTGCCAGCATATAAGACCCAGGCTAAGCTGGGGTCACCGCATGGTTTCTCTCTTCTGGGGTAGTGACCACACAGTGGAGGTCATGCACACATGCTGGTGGGCCAATCAGGCAAAAGCTCCTGAGGCTGCAGCAAGCAATTTACAGTGATATACAAAGCACAGGAGCCACGCTTAGCTCTGTCCTTCACCACACGTTCTAAAGAGGTGCCGTCTCTCTCAGCTGTGGTTTCCTATGTGAACGGCTGTGTGGCCAGCCAGTTGTCCTCTAGAGAACAGACTACGTCTTTCTGGGCTGGCAAGGCCTATCTTCCTGACCAGTACCATGTTCTGGACAGGGCTGCTTGCATATGAAAGGCAGCACTGCCCAGGGACAAGGAGCTGCTGGAGGGAGCCTGAGGCCTGCTGAAGAAAGGATGGCCACCTCATGTATGTACATCTTTCCTCTTGGCCCACGGCCAAGCAGAGCCTCAGACAGGCAAAACTAGGATTAGATCCTGCGGCTACAGATGGGGTTCTGACTGGATGCAGGGTGCTTTCTGGTGGGACCACACAGACCCCCAGCTCCTACTGCAGCCCATGACATTCTGAGACCTCACAGGCCTCACATGGGGACCTTAAAGTTGTGGTTCCCAGGCTGAGCCCACTTCTTCCCCATGAGCGAGCCAGAACCCTATGGGGGTTAAGATGCTCGGGGATACACACAGACTTCAGCGGCCCTGCACCGGGGCTGGGGCAGAACTCCCCCAGGAACTCCACTGGTGGAACAACCCAGCCGCACACTTGCTGGTTAGTGACCCAGGCGCTGTCTCCGAACTCTTTACTGCTCACACTTTTACTCAGCATATTCTCAGGTACCTACTGTGGCCTTGTGCTCTGTGAGCAGCGAAGACGTATTTCTACAGCCTCCAGTTCAAGATGCATTCAAGGACTCTTTGGAAGACGTCAAGGAGGTACCTATGAAACCAACAGGTGTGCGGCACCTAGGACTCCACCTGCTCCTGAAGACCAGGCACTGGGCCCTTGCTCTATCCTCGGCGCAGGCTTTGCATTTGCTGGATCTGTGCTGAAAATTACACTGCATAGGTTCTGAAATTCCTCAAGTGGCTGAGGTACTGGACAGCGCCTGTCCCCAGCACCCTGTCCCTAGGAACCTGCCAGTGCCCTGCAACCTCTGCCCTATCTCTGTGTACACTGGCCCCACACTTGGGTCATGGAAAGACCTTGATGGCCCTGGCCAGCTTGTTTCTGTAGAGGCAAAGCTGCAACAGCCAGGGCTGGACTCACATGTCCTGTGGTGTGTATGCGTTGATAGATGTGCATGTGCTACACAAGTGTGGCTCTGCCCTGTTGATGCTCGTGGCTAGGGGGCAGAGGATGTGACCCTGCTGTGTGGCCACTCTGCCCAGCTCAGGATGCAGGCTGGCCATCTGGGTGCTGCCCACCTGAGAGGCTAGGGTCACACAGACCACTATATCCCTTCTAGGGCCTTATGTATGGCCCCGGGGCGGCCGTCAGCAAGCGGTGACCTCTGCTGGCCCTACCTTCCAACCCAAGGCAGCTTGCTCTGGCCCAGAGTCTGGCTGGTCTCCTTAAACTCACACATGAGAAGCCCATGGGTTGGGGCTTGGCCCCACACTGTGGTAACCATGCTTCTTGCTGCTCAAGCCTTTGGGTAGGACCCCACTGAGAACTGAGGGCCTGAGCTTTATGGGGAACTTGCCTGCAGGCTGTGGGATGACAGTAGTGTGGCAAGTGCAGAGGGTTTGACCACGGTTGCCCTTGCCAAGAAGGACAACTGACCACAGTGGGCCTGGAGCAAAGAGCATACCACCAGCAGAGACACAAAGCCATGTGCCCTGGTCTCAGCCAGAAAAGACACGGCTTTGGGGCCCAGGTGGGGCTCCCTGAAGCAGGGATCTAGGAGATGTGTGTTTTTGCTTGGAGGGGCATTTCCGTGCAGGGCTGGACCAAGGGGGCTACTGGTGAATAGGCCTGGCCCCCACCTCAGAGCCTTACCTTTGGTGTCATTGACGGGGTCCATGTGCCGGTAGATGTAGCCCTCCAGGTAGGAATGGAACTTGGGTGTGGGTGGGAAGAAAGCCAGACAAATGGCCATGAGCTCCCAGCCTCGGGCCAGGCTCTCGAGGCGGAAGTTCTCGGTGGTCTGGCGGCACAGCTGGATATAGAGCTCGTCCCGCAGGCCCTGCATGCTCCAGCCCTTGGTGGCAATCTCCAGAGCCACGTGCAGCGGGTCAGCCTTGGCCCGCCGGTCACCCATGTACATCTGAATTAGCTTGAAGATCTCACAGGCCTCCTTCTTTACGTGCCGGTCGCTGGTCACAATCATGGGCTTCTTGATGGACTCGCTGCTCCAGGCCAGCATGTTGGCAATGGACACCTTCCGTCGGAAGAGGCCCTGGGTGTGCTTGTTGAAATGCTTGGAGGCCCAGTTTTCAATGTCTGTTTCTGAGGATGGCTTGCGTAGTGTGAAGGTAGGGAAGACACAGCTAGAGCTGGGCATTGCATTGCGATTCTGCCGGCTGCTCTCAAACTGGGCACAGGCACCGAGGTCCTCAGACTAGGAAGGACAAACCGGACTGTGCCATCAGGATGCACGTACCCAACCTTATTCCCCACATGGTGGCCAAGTGACAGCCACAGGTAGGGACCCAGGTAACCCAGCTGAGGGCAGGGAAGACAGAAAACCCTATGGGCTTGTCTGGCTCTTCTGTCTTTCTAAAGATGTGCTAATACCCAGCTTCCATGGCAACACCCCCTCCCCCCACCCATCTCTGCATGACCCACTGCTGGCCCCAGTTTTTCCACTGCTCAGACCTGCCCACGGGCCCTGCTACTGCCAGGGATGGCCTTTCCCCTGTTCATTTTGTTTCCCACAGCTGCCTCTTAGGTCTGCCCCTCCTTCCACATTTAGGAGCAGCGGGCAGAAACCCTGGCCAGAAGCAGCTCTGAGTTATCCAGCCTGGCAAATCACTATGGCCCTCCACATTGGAGGGCCAGGATGCTTCTGTCCAGGCATCACTCGCCATGCCACTTCCAGGAGGCCTTGGGTAGACATTAGGCTACCCTCAACTGTGGCTCTGGGCCTGCTGTGAATGCACAAGAAAAGGAGGGGCTAGAAGGAGGGGTTGTCCTGCATGACAACCAGGCCATAAGCAACCGAATCCTGGGGGCCTGGTGTCTCCAATAGGGAGGACAGGCTCGTAGTGCTGCTCAGACACTGAGCAGCTGGACAGGTTCACGCGAGGACTGTACTCTTGGTACCACACGGAAGACATGTCAGGCTGGACTGGGCATTGCCTCTGACGGTGGCCGTAACGTGGCTGCTGCCTCCCAGAAGCTCCTCCTGCCCAAGGGGTTTTGTGGGGAGCAGCTCTGAGGCCCCAAAGAGCACCTGACACCCACCTGCCCAGGTCCTCAGAACCAGCTTTAGCTCCTGGATGGCTCATGGCCAAGAAAGCCCTATGAGGCTGCACCCTTACTACTTGTGGTGTCTAACACACTCATGTTGCAGATGCCAGACACACGGGTCCTCTGCCCTGTGCTGGACCCCAGGCTCTCAGGGGCCCTCTGCCCTGTCCACCCCACCATGTGACCTCACCTGGGAGGGGTGGAGGTAAGGCTCCGGGGAGGCCAGGTTAGTCTGCACAGAGACACTCTTCTCCAGCAGGACCTGGGGGAAGCCCAGCTTCTCAAAGGTGTTCCGCTTCCAGTGCTTGCTCTCCTGCTGGGCCAGTGCCTCATCCTCGCTGAAGGCACGCACCACAGGCCCAGGCATGGGCAGTGGTACGGCACCATCACTCTCGTAGCCTGAGCCATCCTGCTGGGAGTCCCAGCTGCCCCTCTGCTTCATGTGGAAGTGGGCCTGCTGCGCTTCCCAAGCCAGCCGCGCCTGCGCTAGGAAGGGTTCAGCTGCACCCCGTGCAGCATCTGCCTCGGCCTCTGCACGCTTCACCTGGGCAAGGCTGGGCCCACACGGAGAGCGTTCCTCGGCCAGCTGCTGCTCACCTAGCAGGTCCCCTGGGCTGTCGGCAGAGGAGGTATTGGGGGCCTGGCACAGAGAGGGCTTTCTGCTCTTCCTCTTGCGTGTGCCTGGGGAGTAGCCCGTGGAGGACATGGTGTCCTGTTGGCTGGACCAGGACATGGCATCCTCTTGGGCCTGTGGCAGTGGTGTGGGTGGCTGGCTGTGTCGTGGTTCAGGCCCCTCCATCGTGCTGTAGTCTCCAGACAGGACTCCCAGGCGCTGGTCCCTCAGCAGGCAGGGGCTGGGCTGCAGGGAGTAGGAGCCACCACCAGGGTTGGGTGCATACTTGTGCCTGGGCCCAGAGCGCAGCTTGGGGCTGGAGCCTGCCTGCTCCACATACACTAGCTGGCGGACATACTCCTTGCCTGCGGGGCTGTACTCCAGGCTCAGGAAGCGCTCAGGGCACCTCTGCTTGGTGAGCACCAGCTGCTGGCAGGGTGAGGCAGGGGCCTGTTTGGCGGTAGGCAAGAATGGGCGGGGCTTTCGGCCTGGTGACCTCTGCGGGGAGCCAGCCTGGTAGGGGCCACTGACCTCGAACTGCATGTCCATGGGAGGCTCATCATAGATGGGGGCCTGGTACTCAACAGGTGGCTCCTCATAGAGCGGGGGCTCATAGCCATAGCGTGGGGAGGAAGGCTGTGAGTCGCTGGAGGCCTTCCGGGACTGTGCAAGCAGCGGGGAGCAGCTCCCAGGGAGCTCAGCTCTCCTCAGGAAAGGTGAGGGCCGCCGCTCTGGGAAGAAGACAGTGCCATCTGCATCAGGGGTGAACGTCTGCAGGTTGGGTGAGTGCTGGCTGCCAGAGGGTCTGCGGGAGCGGCCCCCAGGCTGGCCCTCCAGTGGGTAGCCATTGCCCTGAGGGGCAAGGAAGCTGGGCTCTCGGTCAGGGACCTTGATGAGCATGCGCTCCTTGGTGCCTGAGTTCCACCGGAGGGAAGATGTCCTGTGTGGGGAGCAGGTGGCAGTTACTGGCAGAGGTGAGTCTAACCCCACTACTTAGTCTGGTGGTTCCTAATGTCCTCCCTGGAACCACCTGCCCCCTTCCCCCTAACCCTCACCCAACCCCCAACCCCTAGCACCAGGCAGAGCTGCTGCTGTGCCCATGAAGGGTACCCTGCCCAGGGATGCGGGGAGGAGACTATCAAGAGCCACAGTTAGGTGAACTCAGCGTGACACCACACTAGCATCTCAGGGCCCCATTTTTCAACCAGAGGCTCCTAGTAGTCTTCCCCTAGCCCTTCCCCTCCACAGGCACTACTTTCTTCAGGACAAAGAACAAACTTTTTTCCAGCTATTGACTAAGATGGGCACTAGGCCCCCTGTGAATGACACTGTCCAAATTCCTCACCCAGTGGGGGGTCACACTGGACACTTGGCCTCTTCTGAGCCTCCCTTGCTCATGGACCACTTGGATGACATAGCCAGGCAGGTACACAGACACAGCACTCACCATACTCTGCCTCCTATGACTGGGACCAGACCCAGGAGAGTCCAGGGAGAGGCACATTTCCTATGCATGCCACAGTTTCCAAGTTATGTTGTGTATTTTCCATTCCTGACTTTAGAACAGATATTTTCTTCTGATCTGCCTTTCCACTTACTAATTTTCTACTTGGCTTTATTTAATTTTAAACCCCTCCAGCTGCTATCACAAAATAACATAGACTAAGAGGCTTAGAAACAACAAACATTTATTTTCCACAGCACTGGAGGCTGGAAGTCCAAGGTTAAGGTACTTAAGGTACTGACAGACTCAGTGTCTGAGGAGGGCCACTTCCTGGGTCATGGATAGTGCCTGGCTGCTGCATCCTTATGTGGTCAAAGACCAAACTCTTTCCGGTCTCTTTTTGCAGGGACAGTAACCTCATCTGTTACTGCCATGAATCCCTTGATTTCCCTGCATGACCTCATCACCTCACAAAGACCTCATACCACCCCTCGGAGGTTAGGATTTCAATATATGAATCTATGGGGTGGGGAACACATTCACCTTAGCACCATCTGAGTTGTTTTTTATCACTTTTTTTTTTCATTTCTAGAATATCTATGTGATTCTGTTCAATTGCCATTTATTTTTTTTGTTTCACTTTGTTTTGTTTTAGAGACAGCTTCTCACTATATATTTCAGGCTGGCCTTGAACTCACTATGTAAGCAAGGCTGGCCTCAAACTCACAGTGATCATCCTGCCTCAGCCTTCCAAGTGCTAAGATTATAGGTGTGCATCACCACATCTGGCTTATTTGCCATTTAATGTCTTGCACTTATGGATCATATGTATTAAAGTTGGTGTCTGGTAGTACTGAAGTTTAGGTTATGGGTCTGTTTCTATTTTTGACCAATTTCAGTGTTTCAGACTGATTTTTTTTTTTTTTTGGACAGGGTCTCACTACGTAGTTCAGCTGGCTTGAATTCACTGTGTAGCAGAGTAGCCTCAAACTTGAGGCAATCCTCCTGCCTTAGCCTCCCAAGCACCCGGCTTGAAATTCTGGTCCTTATGTATGAAAACTAAAGGTAATTTGAGATCTGGGTTTGTTTTGTTTCGGGTAGGCAGTCATAAGGGTAGATCAGCTAAGTCCAGAGGACAGAGTGTCCTGGTGAGCCTACTCATAGCTACCCTCTGGCTTGGGAGTCCAGAAGAAAGCGTGGCTGTTGAGATGCTAGGACCTGCCACTAAGGAGAGACAGCACACACAGGCTGAGCTATCTCCAGCCTCACTGTGTGACACATCCCTGACAGCTTCTGAATGATTCTGTGAATTTTATTTAGCTTTTCCACTGTCTTGGGTGAGGGTTGGTCAGAGTGCTGGAGAGATCAGCTTGGCTGTGTGCCCAGTGCTGGGCTCTTCTCGACCAGGCTATAACCCCCATTACGTGGGGGCACGTGAGGCAGGCTGGGTCTGCTTGTGAGAAGGGAGGATCGGACAGGCTCAGGGGAAGCCTCCAATCCTGGGGTTTCTGCTCCTGGTTGACAAGGTGGGGACAAATGTCAGAAGAGGCAGGGGCATGAGAAAAGCCCGCGGGTTGAGAAAAATGCTCCATTCCAGGAACAGGAGTTCTTTCCAGTTAAGGCAGACATGGAAGAGGATGATGTTTCTTAAAAATAAGAGAAATGTATTTCTCATAGTGCTGGAGGCTGGAAATCCAAGATCAACTGCAGATGGGTACTGTGGGCCTGCTGTCCTCCAAGCAGGCGGCTCCTGCCAGCTGATGGAGCAAGACAGCACATGTGTCCAAAGCTGGGAACCTGAATAGACTCTTGAGCCTCAGAGCAGGCCTCAGGCCTCTGTAGGGACCTAGTCACAGGCTCCATATCACAGTGGGGCCCCCCTTGGATATGTAGACAGATAAAGTGGCATCCAAGTGAGGACCACCCCACAGTGTCCAGCACATCTTCTGGCCTGAAGGTCCACTTCATCCAGCACCCCCTATACAGACAGGCAGCTCCAAGCCACCTGGGCCTCCTCAGCCCCACCACTGTGCCTCCTCAGTCCCTGGCCTCACATCAGTTTCCATGGCCCCTGGTGTACTACTCTTGGGATGTGCCCAACCTTCCCAGTTGGCCTGTAGCCTCCTCCTGTGCCCAGCTCCTCCCATTTTCCTGGTAGCAGGTGGACTGTGGCTCCTCCCTTCTCACATCCTCTCTAAAGGGTGCATGCACCACGGTGGAGATCTCCATCTCTGCATAACATGGTTTGAGCAATGAAGGTAGAGAGGGCAGAGGAGCCACTGCCATAAAAAGCCAGGGCAGACCAGGGCTCCTGCTGCTTAGGGTTCCCAGACATGTATTCCTTCTATAGCCTACTTCATTTGTTTGTTTGTATGTTTGTTTTTTTCCGGTACCGGGAATCAAACTCAATACCTGGCGCTTGCCAGGCAGGTGCTGTGCCGCTGAGCTAAATCCCCAGTGGTCTATAGCCTACTTCAGAAGAACTGAAAGTATTTTGCAAAACCAAACCCAGAAACAAAACCAAAGCTGGACATGCTTCCCTACTGCCAGTTTCGGGGAAGTGGCTGGCCTGGGCATGGACACCAAGAAAGGATGAGGGAGAGACCTCACCCAATGGTGGCTCCTTGACAGTCACCTAGACCTGATGTGACACCAAACACAGCTGCACTCACACGAACAAGTAACTGCACATCTAAAGACGGCACAACTGTCCTGCCCTCAGCCAGCCTGTGACTCTGCATGGTCACCTGCCACCCTGCTCAGGCCTCTGGGTTACCCTGTGCTTGCCCAGTGAGGATTCCGCTTGGCATACAAGCCTGCTGCCTGGACAGGCCCTCAAGCACCGCCTGCAAGATTGGCTTCCTGCTCTCTGGTGAGCAAGTTTATTTTTTTGTTTGTTTTTTTTTTTCCCGGTACTGGGAATCAAACTCACGACCTCGCGCTTGCCAGGCAGGCGCTGTGCCGCTGAGCTAAATCCCCAGCCCCTGGTGAGCAAGTTGACTCCAATCCAAAGGCATCTGTGGGTTGGAGGTCCCAGGGCTGTGCCCTAGATACACCCTTCTTCTGTCACTGCTACCTGGGGTAGCACATGGGGTAGACACTTGCCGCACATGGGTGCAGGCTTCATTTCTCCATTCCCTCCCTGTGGCCACAACCTTTCATCTTTACCTCCTGCACATTTCTCAGACGCACGTTTTTTTTCTCTCTGCTCAAGAGGTTCCCACCTAGGCGGCTCTAGCAGCTCTGCCCCTCGGATGTCCCTTTCCACAAGAAACCCAGCTGGTCCCCACTGATCACCAGGACCAATACCACATGAGCGTGGAGACACAGTGCAGCACAGTGCCCATCATCTCACCTGCAGCCACTGTTTCTCAGGGCCAAAATCAAGCAGTAGAGAATACCAGGCTGGATATACCTTCCCTCTGCCTCAGGACTCATTTGGCTCTGGTTTCCTTCTACAATCTGTTTCTCAGAGATTTTGATTTCTCGCCATCCCATGTAACATTATGTGGGTCTATGCTACTGAGCACAACCAGAGTGAGGAAGCATCAGGCCCCAGTGGCAGTTAAGCTAGGTTATCCACTTGACCGACTTGGGAGAGACTTAGGAAATGGGTAGTGCACATTCTGGATAAATCTGGGTAGATCATGGGGTGTGACCCTGGGAATTAGGCCTGGTCCCCGGCCCCTTCCCTCCTGTGCTTTTCCCTAAGTTCTTCTTCCCAGCTGCAGTGAAGTGTGCAGCTTTGCTTCACCAAGCCTTTCTACTATGGTATCTACCGTGGAGGAGCTGGCCATGGACTGAAACCTGGCAGCCGTGAGCCAAATGAACCTCTCCTCTACAGTGTGAGTGCTGAGTATGTGTATTTTGCCTCAGTGATGGGAAGGCTGACTGACACATCCCTTGAGCTGCAGTCCCAGCTGGATGCTGGTACTCCACTCTGCCACAGCTCACATTCAGGCTGTCACTGGCCCAGGTTTTTCAGTGGGCCTCCTGCTACATCCCCCAGGATGGCAAGTTATCTCTTCCCAGCAAGATGGACATGAACATCAAGCACTTGCCCAGCAGGTCCACAGGGCATGCCCAGGCCTGCTTTTCAGCACATTATCCTCTGTGTGTGTCCCAGGCCTGCTCAGGAGCCTCACAGCGGGTGCCAGTCCTCAACAGAAAGGGTCATGGAATCTCAGGACAGGGTCTAACCACCCCTCCCACCTGCTCCACCCTCCCTGACAAAATATAGGTCATCTGGGACACAGAAGACCACCAAACCACGCCCCTTGCTCTTGAACACTGCTCGCACCCCTCACGTAGAATCCCCCTGCCACTTTTCCCCCGGCGCTGCTTCTTGGGCCCTCTATCTTAAGGCCTCAATGATGGGAGCAACAATGGCAAAAGGGGAAGGCGGGTACTGAGCTGCCTGGCACAGAGCAACTCCCATCAGTTCACTGCCGGCTACAGCCAGAGTGCACGTGGGGTTGCAAGAATGGCATCCAGGACAGGCATGCGGGTTTGCCTCTGCCTCTGAGTGGCCCACAGGGTCTCTGATGTGTCTTCCCAGAGCACCCAGCCCTTAGCATGGTAGGGTCTGTTGATTTACCTCCTAGCGCTGGGCAAATCTAGCCAGCAAATGATCGAGACAGGCATGTGTGCAGGAGGGTGAGCCCTCCAAGAGGCAATGTGTCAGCATGGGGCTTATGTAGTGAGCTGCCAAGACGGATGAAAGGTACGGTGGGAGCAATAACCACAGAAAAAGTGGCTTGAGGACCTCTGTAGAGACCATGCTTGTCAGCTTGCATGGCTCCATGGGGCTGAGGGCAGCTGAGCATCAGAAAGGCCCGAGGCGGGGTTTGCTACCTGTTACCTACTCCCATGACAACAAAAGGCAGAGGATCCTCTTCATCCTAGCTGAGCCCTATAGCTGCAAGGGTTCCTGCTTCCCTGAATGTTTCACAGGTAACGATGATGACAGTGAGGGTGCTGGATCTGGATTTGGGGCAATAACGGTTCTCAGGGATGGCAGGACTTTGGCAGCACAAAGGCTGGGCGGCACATCCATTATGAAGCTGCAGCTCCTAGGGGAGCCCTAGGCCTGAGGGATTGGAGCTGAACTCTGACTCATCACAGCAAGGACGATCCTCCACCGTAAATGCATTCAGTGTACCAGGACCACATGCCAGTGCCAGACCTGTGTCACTGAGGAGGCAGCAAAGCCCAGGGGGCTACAGACACACACGTCACGGGCCAGGGTGGGTGCAGATTTCCTTCTAAACCCCTGGTGTTTGACAAATGCAGACTTAGGGAAAAACAAATCCAGCTATCTGAGGCCACAGCTCTTCAGGTCTTCCAGCCCCTCCCAGCACCAGCACTGTCCCTGGGCGATGTATTCTGAGGATCACAGGCCACTACAGAGATAACACCTAGCCCACATTCCCCACAACAAACCAGTCACAAGAAAGAAGTCTGCCCAGGCAAGCAGTGGCCCCAGTGGGTCCTGAGTGGTCTCTGGGACTCTCTAGCTTTCTAAATGATGCTGGGCCCAGTGGACAAAGCATATTCTCACTTGTAGGACTAATTTAATCTCTCAATTGGGCCTAGTGACTGCTGTGATCTTTGTTGACAGCGCTGCCTAGGGCAGACCACATGCTGAGGGCACCTGGACCTTTCCCCAGGACTGTCTCAGGTAGGTAGGATGAAGTTCTTTTACTTCTCAGTGGCTTTTGCCAGGCCCCAGGCACTGGTGTCCTCCACAGCTCCTTCTGGTGCTCCCACTGTCTCCTGCTGAGCTAGATTCCTCTTCAGTTACCCCATCACTGGCCCACCCCGGAGCCCACCCTCCAACCGGCACCAGGTACACCAAGCCGGCAGTTCTACCTGTAGTGAAGCAGCTGGCCATCCACACTGTAATCTCGATAAACTTCACAGTCCTTCTCAAGGAGCATGCCTGGAGGAGAGGAGCTGAAACAACAGAGAACAGCATGAGTGGATGGGGTTGACCGTTGGGGCTGCTGCCCACAAAGCTGCCCCCTTCATCAATCAAGCAGACATTTCTTCTGCCCTACACCTGCCACACTGGCCCATCTAGAGCCCAAGGGGCAGACAGGGACACCAGCTCTGTCCTAGATTTCAGGAACTCAGAGCACTGGAGCCCAGTGATGGGGTTAGTGAGAATCACAGCTCTAGTCAGACACAACAGGTTGGCCTGAGGAAGACAAATGTTTAGAATGATCCTCATGGGGATAGTAACTGCCTGAGGGCCAGGGCTGGAACACAACAAACCTCAGCAGATATCTGAGAAGTGGGTGGCTGAGCAGGCGATTGCTGCCTGTGATCAGACTGATATCTACTTACTGTTAAAAAAGAATTTTCAGTATTCTAGAAGTACTCCGAACTTACTTAAATTAACCTGGTCAAAAATATTCACACAAAACCTCAGGCCTTCATAATACTCATATAAAAGGCTATAAGCAGACCCAGTATAGTCAGGATAAGAATACTGACACTTACTGCCAGTTTTGCAAGTGCTAGCCACTGCAGTGAAAACTAAAAGAATCAAATAAAAAGCTACTAGTTAGTTTAGCGGCAAAGTGCCTGCCTGGCATGCGCAAGGTCGTGAGTTCGGTTCCTGGTACCGGAAGAAAAACAAAACAAAACAACAACAACAAAAAGCTACTAGTAGTATTAAGGGAGACTAGTAGCCTTCACTGTTATAAGTTGGGACATCAGGGGCTTTTTAAATTAACAGTAACTTGTCAGAGACCAGAATCATACCACTGAGGAGGCAGACTGATGCAGGAGGACTGCAAGTTCAAGGCCAGCCTCGGCTACCTAGTGAGATCTTATCTAAAAAGAAAGTCATAGACATAAGTTAACAAGGAATATGTTGACTCAATTGAATAAAACTATGAAGATTTACTGAAGTACATAAAAAAGACTCGAGCCAGGCATGGTGGCACACATCTGTAATCCTAGTACTCTGGGAGACTAAGGTAGACGGATCATGACTTTCAGCCCAACATGGGGAACTTAGCAAGACTCTGTATCAAAAATAAAAGAGGGTTGGGAATGCGGGATATACTAACAGGATAGCAAGAGGGGTTAGTATAAGACAGTTTGGCTAGGGGGCTGGGGATTTAGCTCAGCGGCAAAAAGCGCCTGCCTGGCAAGCGCAAGGTCGTGAGTTCGGTTCCCGGTACCGGAGAAAAACCAAAAGACAGTTTGGCTATTATTTAAGTCTCTTTAGAAGGTAACTACTTAAAAAAATTGAACGAATATTACTTTATGATGTGAGAATTACAAAAGATTTAAATTTTTTGGTGTACAGTCACACTGACTTGCTCCTGTATTGTCTGGGGCTGTCACTGGATCACACAGCAGACAGAGCCAAGGAGCAGGAGACGGGCCAGATGGTGTGTATCACTGCAAATCAGTAAGTAGCTCACAGTGCTCATAATGTTTTGTTTTAATGATCAGAGAGTATTCACAAAGTGTCAAGTAAAGGCACGTGGACCCTGAATGTCAAGCTCCTAAGCACAGGCGATTTGGGTTGTTGTGATCCTGGGTTGGATGGCGGAACACTGAGTTCATCATTCAGCGACTCCAGCACTGTGCTGAGAATGCGCAGTGACATCACCACCCATGTGGTCACACAGTGGTTCCAACTTATATAACACTTTAAGTAAGTTTAAATGAAAATAGAAACTATGAAGTGGAATCTCATCAGCACAACTGCTTGGCAAAAATGGACGCGGTTCTTTGAATAAAGTAAGTTCTAAAGTGGCTCACTTAGTCAAGCAAGGAAAGCTCTTCACTGACCGTGAGTGATTACACTGTGCCGACTGAGGCAGCCAACACTGCTGTCCAGGGACAACAAACTGGCCTGAGAGTGGCTGGGTACAGACAGTTGCCTGGAGAGCTACAGACAGTGACAGCCACAGAGCAGTCATATAACTCAGTGATTTTCCTTGGCTCCTGCTAATGTCATGTTATTCACCTGCTCAGTCCCAACCCCAGTGTTGGTGCTGAGCTCCAAGTGGCCTCTACCAGCTCTCCAGGAGGACGACTACGCAGAATGTTTCAAATAAGCCAAGAGAGCACTAATTTTGTGCTGCTGGAAGCAACCTGAAGTGGACTCTGCTGATATGTCACTGCTGATCATGCTGAGGGGGCATATAAGTCAGACAAGGCTGAGCTGGATAATTCACAAAGCTTGTGAAGATATAAGACTATGATTATTTATTATTATTACTCATTGTTAGGAATTTTGTGGAATATATTTGAATCTACCATGAGCTACTTAAACCGCCCATGGACATATCCCTTGTTAGTTCCGTAAATTTTTCATCAGAAATAGGATCTGAACATCCTGAACTACCATGCAACAATTCAACAGCTGCGCAGTGTTGAAATTTTATTTTTAGCTCAGGGCCAAGAATGAAATTTTCTGAATGAGAAACACCTCTCTATCATCACTATTAAATACTGAATGACTTTAAAAGCTAATTTTTATTGCAGACTTAATAATGTTTCTTAATGAATTCAGCCTAAAATTACATGGTTAACAGTGCTTACATGCAAAACATTGCAAAATTCATTTCAAACCATAAGCAATGTCAACCTCCTTCACTTTTTTTTTTTTGGTTGTTTCTGAGTACCGGGAATTGAACTCAGGACCTTGTGCTTGCCAGGCAGGTGCTGTGCCA
Source organism: Chinchilla lanigera (assembly GCF_000276665.1). Classification (NCBI taxonomy): domain Eukaryota; kingdom Metazoa; phylum Chordata; class Mammalia; order Rodentia; family Chinchillidae; genus Chinchilla; species Chinchilla lanigera. The sequence continues at coordinate 3,181,018 of NW_004955454.1, forward strand.
CTGATCTATATCCCTGGCTCTCCTTCACTATTTCTTGGACTGTGGAAATCCATACCATAGCAAAAGATACATCTTCCAAGGTCAAAATATGGTGCTAGCAGAATCTTTCTGGCCTTGATGTAAATGCAAGTACAAAGGAAATTTGTTTCAAACTTCACTTAACTGCACCTGAGGCGTGCCTCCAAACCATCAGTCAGATGTGATTTACCTTCAGGGTAATGACACCCTAAAAGACAAGCATAAAGAAATAATCTAATAGAATTTTATAAATGCCCTTTGAGTGGTAAATGTGCTCAGGCAGCTTCCCACCTACACTGAGCCAGCAAAAGCTGGCCCAGAGCGGACTGAGGGCAAGTCAGCAGAAAAGGGTACCCATTACTCGAGATGTCCGCTACATGCTCAGAGTGAGGAGAAACACTGAACTGGATAAGTAGAGTCATTAAACCTGCAAAAGAGCCTCAAATCCAGAGGGAACTTTATAATTACTGAGGTGAAAAGCACAGCCAAGGAGCCGACGATGCAAACATGGGCACTGAAGGAGAAACGGTCACTGAACCCAAATATGCAATGAGAAACTATGGAGGATAAAGCAACAAAATAAAACAACACAACACAACACAACCAAAGACTACAAATAAAAGACAAAAAGAAGATTCCAGTGTAGGGAGGCTGAGGGACAATGTTAAATGGCCTAAGACCAGATGAGAACCATAGATCCAGAAGTCCAAAATCAGACAGTGTAAAAAGACACATTATGTTGGGGATATAGCTCAGTGGCATAAGCGCCTGCCTGGCAAGTGCAAGGTCCTGAGTTCAATTCCCGGTAAAAAAAAAAAAAAAAAAAAGACACATAATGTGTCAAAATATAAAGAAAAGGACAACAGATTTCTTGTGAGAAATAATTCAATCCAGAAGAAAATGGAGTGACAAAAAAGAAAAAAAAGAAAAAACTCATCCACCTAGAATTCTAAATCCAGGAAAAATATCTTTCAAATATAAAGATGAAATTAGGTGGTGTAGGTTCTAGGAATTATCCTAGAACTCTGGGAGGCTGAGGCAGAAGGATTTTAAGTTGGAGCCCAGCCTGGGCAATTTAGTGACTAAGAGAGTCCTTGTGTCAAAACAAAAGATAAAAGGTTGGTCATGTTAAACCCAAAGGCTTTGGGTTTAATCCTCATTACTGGGAGGAAAACAAAGAAAAAGAAAAGATGATGAAACAGACATTTTTTTAAAAATAAAAAAGCTGAAATAAGTAATCTCCAGCAGACTTACATTTCAAGAAATACAGGGGCTGGGGATTTAGTTCAGGGGCTGGGGATTTAGCTCAGCGGCACAGCGCCTGCCTGGCAAGCACAAGGTCATGAGTTCGATTCCTGGTACCGGAAAAAAACAAAAAAAAAAAAAAAAAAAAAAAAGATATACAGTAGTAGGCCCTTTAATCAGAAGACAATGGTGGTGGATGGAAATGTAGATCTACTCAAGAAGGGCACTGCAGACAGGGAACTGGGGTTAGTATAAGACAGCTTGGCTATTACTTAAGTCTCTGCAGACAGTAACTGCTTAAAGCAAAACCATGACAATGTACTGGGACATTTATAACACATAAAAATAAAAACCATGGCAGCAATAGGACAGAGACTGGGTGGAGAGCACCATGGTGAGCTCTTGCCCCACATGTGAAATGGCACAGTATCACTGGACACATGACTGCTGTTACAAACCCTAAAACAATCACTAAGAAAACAGCAAGAAGCCATAGCTAAGAACCCACCAGAACACAAAGTGGAATTAAACAATGCTCAATCAACCCAGAAGAAGACAAAGAGGTAAAAGGAACAAAGAACAGATGGAAGAAATACAAACTAAACAGTGAGATTCAATGATATAAATAGTCACATTAACTATATCCCTAAATAAAAAGGCAGAGATGGTCAGACTGAATAAAAAAGCAGGACCCAGGCCAGGTGCGATAATGCACACCAACTATTCTGGAGACTGAAAAGGATCAGTTTGCATCCAGCCCTCAAAATAAAAATCAGCATGTGCAAGGCCAAGTTCAATCCTCACTTAAAAAAAAAAAAAAAGCTAAGGGGGACCTATGTTTAAGTAAACTTCAGAGCACAGAAGGATGAATGTTTTGTGATGATGTAGGAATCAACTCATGAGGAAGTAATAATCTTGAACATTTAGGCACTGGGTGCTCACATTCACCTTACAGAGGTAAAAGTATGTGTCCACACACAGCCTTATACATGAATGTTCATACCAGTTTATTTGTAATATAGACAAACTGGAAACAAGCCAAATGCCCATCCAAAGAGCATAGTGGAATACTACTCAGCAGTGGCCATGATTAGCACATGGCATCATGGCAAAACAATTATATGGAGTAAAAGTTGACACACAAAAGGAGTACACAACATTCAATATCATTTAACATTCTAGAAAACACTGCCAGGGATACAGCTCAGCGGCACAAGTGCCTGCCCGGCAAGCGCAAGGTCCTGAGTTTGATCCCCGGTACTGCAAAAAAAAAAAACAAAAAACAAAAAACAAAACCCCACAAACAAACAAAAAAACATTCTAGAAAATACAAACTGCTGGGAATGGTGGTGCATGCGTGTAATCCCAGCACTCAGAAGGCTGAAGCAGGAGGATCACTGCAAGTTTGAGGCCAGCCTGGGCTACATGGTGAGCTCAAGGTCAACCTAAACTACATAGTGAGACCTTGTCTCAAAAAAACCCCAAAAACCCAAAACAAAAAAATAAATAGAAAACATAGCTGGGTGTAGTTGCGCATTCTTGTAATTCTTGTAATCCTCAGCACTCAGGAGGCTGAGGCAGGAGGATCATCATGAGTTCATGGTCAAACTGTGCTAAATAGTGAGTTCAAGGCCAGCCTGAACTGCATAGCGAGATTCTGTCTCAAAAAACAAAAACAAAAACAAGAGAAAGAAAAGAAATTAATCTCTGTGACAGGCAGGTGGATGGTCCCTTGGGAACACGGGGCAAGGCAGTGCAGAGGGACAAGGAAGACAAGGAGACCTTGGGTGCTGGAAACATTGCTATTCTGATTGTGGTACTGCTTGTGGGTGCACACATACATGGAAACCTATCAGAGCACATGCTTCAAACACATGTGGACAAGTGCCCACCTTTTGGTTTTCCGTCCACAAATGGTTACACGCAGAGATAAACCATCAATGCAGGGCCTGAGGAGCACTGGCCGGGAAGAGTTTACGCCTCCTTGTCTTTCTACTACTTGAATCTTGTCTGTGAACATTTATATTTTTTGTCATGTCTTGTTTTTAAGACAGGGTCTTGCTGTGTTGCCCAACTGGCTTGAACTTTTGGGCCAAGTGATCCTCCTGCCTCAGTCTCCCAAGTAGCTGAGATCACAGGTACTTGTCGACACACCCAGCTCATCTATATCTTCATAAATGAGATAGGAACCAGTAAAGATACTTCTAACATGAAAAAGAAAAAAAAAATCACACTGTGTCACACTAAAGGCCCTGACCTGGGAAAGCACAGTTGCTGAGGTGGCTATTCTGTCCCTGTTGGGAGAGGAGGGTGTGCTTTCCACCCTGAACTTAAGATCCGCACACATTCTACCAAGGGATAACAGTGGAGGGCTGGCTGGCCAGGGTGCCCACCACAACCATATCTGCTGCCTCGAAGAGGGGACCTGGCCTGCAGGACAAGGACCCACATTCCTTCCTGAGGAGTATATAGGCAACACACTCTGCTCGCGCCAGGGGGCCATCCTGGGCACGGGATTCTCAGACTTCCTGCCACTTGGTGGGAGACTAGCCAGCTGGAGCATCAAGAAGGCTAGATGCAGGCAGGGAGGGGACAGTGGACCTCAGCATGGACTCAGTGACTCTGCAGCCCTGGCCTCCCTATGATAGCCAGGCTTACCCAGCCAATGCCCAGCCCATGGTCATGGAAATTTGGGCTCACTATGGTGCTAATCATCTGCTGCCCTAGATGGATGGGACCTGTGTGGGAGTCGGGAGTGGTGTAGCAGGGGCCACCGCAAGTCTGCCCTGAGATGTGAAACTGCACTCGTCCAGGCTTGGTCTGGGGCCACCACATCCCTCAGGCAGCAGCCTCTGGCAGAGCCCTGCTCTGTGGGGAGCTGCTGATAGCCTATTTCTCCACAATGGTTTCCCCACTGGAGGCCAAGTCTCCTGCCTGTCTCTTGCCCTCCACAGAGCTCCAAAAATGCAGGTCAGGCATTGCCATCCTGACATAGAGACTAATGTCCTACCTCAGATAGACGGTGTGACTGCTGCACTGCTCTACCCCTGGTCTGTATAACCCCTTAGCCCTGGACACTTGCGGATGGCAAAGGCAGGCAGGCAATGTAGCCCATGTCCCAGTATGGACACCGAACTGAGCCACCAATAAGGGCAGAAAAAACAAAACTGGACAAAACCACCAAGACTGGAAGTTGAAAGAGGCAACCTGGTGCTACTGGGAACTGAACTCAGAACCTCTGCACTGAGCTACACCCAGCCCTAAGCTCTGGCTGGGGGAACTCCTTGTCAGAGGTCAGGCTCTGATCTGCTCTAGTACCCATATCCACAAACTCTGTGAAGGTCTTTCCAGGCCCTGTGATAGTTGCTTGCCTCTCTGCACCAGTGTATGGATCCAACTTGACCTGACTGTCACGTGTCTCATGTAACCACCAAGACTAACTATCCCAGAGTAGTCCTGGTCAGTTTCATGGCTAGTTTCCCTGCAAATTATAAATACACAATCCCACCAGAGTAACATGTCGAGCTTTATAGCTGGACCTGGGCTTCCTTGGCTCCAAGAATAGGCCCAACATCCTTGAGATTAGCCTGAGATAAACCAACAACATTCAGGCTCCCAGTCACTTTTCTTCCAAGCAGTACGTATGCCCCTCCTTCTGACCCAAACAGCAGTATGCACTGGTCTTGCTGATGCCCAGGACCATGCCTCCCTCTGTAAGCACCCATAAATTATAATCTGTGCAATTCCAAATCCATCTGCCTCTCTTCCCTTTCATGAGCCTTGGGGCCTTAGGATACTTCAGTGGTCCCATGGAACCTCAGAACAACCCCAGGCATGCAGCAAGTCTTCTGCTGCTGTGACCACAGCTGTACATAGTGGACACTTGTCCATCTTCTTCTCACTTGCCTGCTACCTCCTCCAATACTCTCTCCACACCCCTCTCCGAGACAAAACCCACCACAGTAACCTGACTAGGGCCCTTCTCCATATCCTGGCCTCTTTCCACTTCTGAGGAGAGGAGTTGTCTCACCTCCCACCAACTGATGCTGTGTCTACAGACAACCCCAAAGATTACTTCTCACTCAGCTTGGACCCTTCATGCCGTGTCCAGCATCCATACTCCTGCCTGTGCAGGAGTACATGGTCAACTATCTACACTCCAAATGGAGACTAATCTGCCTGCCCAATCCCACTGCACTGCACAGAATGGCCACTTCCAACCCTAGAAAGCCACCCACATTGTCTATTACTGCCTAAGCCCTTGCACAACTACCTCAGAAGGACAAGATGAACCCCACAGTGTCAACAGCTCTCAGGATGTCTGCCTTCTCTGAGTAGAATCCAGCCTGCCCTGGTTCCACCACCCAGTACTGGCTGTCTCTATATGCAGTGGCTCTCCTAGGAGGCACCTGTGTGAACAGCTACTTTGGAGTCCCAGGCCTGGTGCAGAGTTTCATCACACAGCCTCCATTCCCATCTCCTTCATATTTTCCACCTGGATCACTGTCCTGATACATCTCCCTGGGTCTTTATCCAGATCCTCAGATACGGCACCCTCACTCACAGAGACCACTGATGCTGCCACTGAAACAAAGGTGGTCTCAATCAACATTACAGAAAGTTGTCTCAAGGTGCCAGGCTGGAGCAGTGAATCACAAGGCTAGGTGCACACCACGGCCTCATTTCTGTAAGCAGAAACAAGGACACAACTGGTGACACACCCTTGATGCCCCCCTGCAGCTGGGGTAGCTGACCACTGGCTCCTACTGTGGCCCATATGCCTCAACTGCCTGACCGTGTGGACAAAGTCCTCCACATGAGCCTCAGTTTCTTCATTTGTACAATGAGAGTAAAAGTAACACCTCCCTTCTGGGGCATCCAAGAGTAGCAGTCCATTACAGGTACAGGAAGCACTAGCGACCTCATGGGTCCCCACTGACCCCCAGGTGATGCCTAGGACAGGTTCTGCCAAGACAAGGCAGCCCCTCTGTCCCTCACGCTGTCTGTGAGCATCTGAGGCCACCTCCTCATTCCTCACATGCGGATGCAACAAAAGAGACAATTCTGTCAGTCCTAAAACCCACACTGGAGGGGCCTACCTTCCGCCCAGGATTTCTCCCGTTTACAGGCTGTTCATCCAATGAGTTCCTGGCCTTAGGAACCCAGGTGGCTAATGACATTGTCAACAGAGAGCCAGAACTGAGAAAACACTGAAGGAAGTGGGGGCATGCACCAGCTGGGTGACATTGTCCCTACACCCACCAGAAGTCAGCAAGCAGCAAGGGAAGATGCGGGCAGAGACTAAAAACCCTTCGTTATTACTGGACACAGGCGAAGTGCCAGAACATTTACTGGACAGGAGCTGCAGACAGCCAACTTCCTACATTCAGGCCTGTCTCCACCTGTCATCACCACCTCCTCGTCCCTGACTTTCCCTGCCCTGATTCCCGTTAATTCCAGCTCCAATCCTCCCGGGTCCAGACTCTCCCCACCCTTCTCCCCAGCCCGGCCCCGCCCCTCACCTGCCGCTCTCCTCCCTGGCGCTTCCCAGCGCCACCTGCCGACCGGCTCGGACAGGCAGCTCCTGCGCCCTCTCGGCGGTGTCAGGCTCAGGCTCCAGCGAGGAGCCAGTGCTGCCTTCACGGCTGCCGCGCCCGGGGCTGCTGTCCGCAGAGGCGCGCGGGGACTCAGTATTCTGCTTCAGCGTTTGGAGCTTGGCCAGCGGGATGATGTCGCAGTTCTGCGGGCGGTGCCACACAGTGCGCTGCGAGGCGGCACTGTAGTAGTAGAAGCGTGATGTGTTGGGGTCGAAGAGCTCCCACCATTGGTCCTCGCTGGTGCGCTTGATGCGCACGCCGGCCGGGGGATCCCATACGCACTCGCCTGTGACCAGGTTGGCGTACATACGCTCTCGGGTGCGTGGCTCGATGATCTCCACCCACTCCAGCCTGGGGGACAGGATACTGCATCAGTGCAACCTGGCTGCAAAGAGCCTTGGTTCCCCTCCTTCCACTTCCAACCCTTCCCCCGGGCCACACCCTCCAACTTTGCCATGCTTGTTTGGTACCGAGAATCAACTCCGGACCTTACCCTTGCCAGGCACGCACTGTGCCACTGAACTATATCCCTGGCCCATGCAATGGTTTTAAATTACAAAAAAAAAGGGGGGGCTGGGGATTTAGCTCAGCGGCAAAGCGCCTGCCTGGCAAGCACAAGCTCGTGAGTTCGGTTCCAGGTACCGGAGAAAAACCAAAACCAAAAAAAAAAAAAAAAAAAAATTACAAAAAAACACTTGGAAAGCAACATAAAGCATCCTGACAAGGCTCTCTGAATGTGGGCATGTGTGACCTCAAGTGTGCTCCTGTGACATCTGGTATTCTTTTGGGCTGCTTCCAAATTTCTACACGGCAAGAACCACCCTGCAGGTGTGAATGTCCCTTGGCATGGACACATCCCTGGGAAGCTGCCTTTCCATTCCCTATGGGTCAGCCTCTCCAGCACAGCCTGGTGGATCAGTCTCTAGGGAAAGGCTTAGTAGGGACCTGGGCTGGGGAGGATGGAAGGGCCTGCTAGACCTGCCCTCAGCTCTGCTAGTAGGAAAGAGGGTCCAGAAAGAGGCCACGTGAAGTTCCTGACCTCTTGGTGACAATGCATGCCCAAGGCATCATCATGAGCTTTCTCTCAAGACCTAGACACAAGTACCTCTGTGTTCCCTCACTGCCCTGGGGGCACACAGGCTGCAGGTGGACCTGCCTGCAGGTCCACACACACTAAAATGGAGAACCTGCCACTGCTGCCTGTCCACGCTTCTTGCTCACAGACTCCAGGTGCCTCAACCTGCCCTGCCAGCACCGGTTCTGATCTACTAGAAGCAAGGGGGCTTGGGGTTGGGGAGTGCTGTGTACAGGGGTTCTCTCCTCTGTGTACAAGCAGCTGTGAGTAGCACAGGCCTGTGGAGGAGCCAGTGCTGACCCTGAGTGAAGACACTGCTGTTGGGCAGCATATGGGAGGAAAAGGAGGACATGGCCCTGGGCAGCTTCTTCCCAGGACTGAGCTGAACACTGAGCATCGATGGATGTCCTGCTTGGTACGAGGGCCCTGAGTTCAATCCCCAATTAGCATGCGTACACAGACGCACATACACAAGTAAATAAAAGCACCTGAGAGCTCTATGGCTCTCAGTTGGGGCTGTGCACCCTGCTCCTTGAAACCTTTCTGTAGTCCTTTCCCTTGATCCTGGTCACCACAGATACTCTGTGACCCCCTCTTCCTGCTCCCACAGCTCAGCACTACAGGAACACGGGCCAGGGCTGCAGGTAGCTCCAGCCCATGCCTTTCCTGAAGACACTGCTATCCCAAGAACATTCCTAGCTCCTTGAATCATAATTCTCTTGGGCCCCTGCATGGTGCAGTTGTGTGGGAATGAGAATCCAAGTATCACACACATAAATATCAAGCAGGTATGAGGAAGATATGGGTTCCTCTTCTCCCTCACTTTCCTTACTCCAACCCTGGAGCAGAACCCAATGTGGCCACACTGGTGACATGGCTCACAGCTGTAGACCTGAACAATGCTTCCCACATTGCTGAAAACTCAAACCAGCCCTGCCTTCCTCTGCACAGGAGGAAAGTGCTCTGGGATGTCCCCACAGGTGCTCTGACGTCTGCCACTCTCCCATAGCCATGGTGGGAATAGTGCTCTCCCCAGAAGCACGGACCTCGTGTGGTAGCCCCAGCCTCTTGGCCTTCGTGACTGAGCTAAGGGCCACCTCAGAGCTTTCCTCACAGACTTGAAAGTGGTGGCGACCCTGTGACAGAGGGTCAAGGACTTTCAGGCCATTGAGTGTTATTTCTTCCATGTGGGACAGTGGCCAGGGAACTCATGATATAGACGCACCAAGAGTCTGATATTTCCCTGATATGCAGCAGAGGAGCTCATCCCTGAGCCTGCCCCAACAGAGGGTCTGTGCTGATAACCCAGGGCAACGAGGGAGAGATGGTCAGGATAAGGACAGCACACATCAGCCCTGACAGGGTCACACAAGAAACAGCTGTGGTCCATACCCACTCATCTCTCCCGGGAAAAGCACCCAGCAAAATCAGAACTAGGCCTATGTAGGCTAAGGGCTGACCCAGGACCAGCAGGAGGGAACGGCCTGGTGTGCAGGTGGCAGCATCTCATGGACAGCACACTAATGGTGAGAACTGCAGGAGATGGGTGGCTACCGAGCGAGGAAAATGTAGAAAGGATTAACTGAAACATCTAGTTTAAAAATAAATCACCACAATTAACATGTTACATGGGCCTAAGAGCAAATCCACACAGAGAAGGAACTGATGCAGCTCAGGGCAGTCAGAGGAACTGGCAGCAGCAGAGGCTGACACTCTAGGCACAGCATTTGGGAGAGGAGTGGGTAGGGCCGATTGCTATATTTAAAACAAGCAACTCTGCAGGCGACTGAAGAAATACCACACACCGCAAGCATGTCATGGTCCCTTGAGGCAAAAGGTGTTCTTCACCACCAGAGGATGGCAGAGCTCAGGAAAATGTAAACCCAACCAGGAAGGGTGCTGCTAATACCTTGAGTCTGACGACCATCAAAAGGGCTGGGACACTTACATGGCAAAGACCACAGCCACTGCCCTTGCGCCAAGGGAAGGTGACTGGGATGGTGAGCACTGTGGAACTATGGCCACTCCAGTAACTGAAAGCCTAATAGGAGGGGAATGTGTGGTGGGAACCCAGGTCCACATGCTCACAGCAGCACAACACTCAGGAGAGGGCAGAAGCCACCCAGGCACCCATGCCCCAGATATCCCCCGCAGAATGAGGTCAGAAAGACCTCACAGTGACACCCAAAGGCCCTGCTGGGGAACTGTCAGGAGTGCACAAGTGGATATGTGTCCACCAACTCCACTGCAGAACAGATCACTGGACTTCAACCCCAGTCAGTGCCCTGAGCCTCCCTCAGCATCCAAGAAAAGCAGCCGTGTGGGTCAGGGATGCTTGGTACAGGCTGGGAGTAGGAGGCAGGTGGGAAATGGATGCTCTGTGAGCCCATCAAGGGAACCCCACCAAGGCAGGAGGAAGGAGCAGGCACATGCAAGCCTGACTGTCCTGGGGGATACAACCTAGCCAAAGGTTAGACTCTTAGCAGAGGGCTGGGGATTTAGCTCAGTGGCATAGCGCCTGCCTGGCAAGCGCAAGGTGGTGAGTTCAATTCCTGGTACCAGAAAAAAAAAAAAAAAAAGACTCTTAGCAGAGAGCAACCACATAGCCAGGAGTGGTGGTGCATGCCTGTAATACCATTACTTGGGAGGCTGAAGCAGGAGGATTGTTGTGAGTTCAAGACCAGCCTGGGCTATAATGTGAGCTCAAGGCCAGATTGAACTGCACAGAGAGACCCTGTCCCAAAAAGATAGGGAAAAAAAAAAAAAAAGAAAGAAAGAAAAACGAGAGCGCAACCACAGTAGGGGTAAAGGCAGAATGAGCCCCCTTTACCCCTAGCACTCATGGCAGCCTATCTGTGACAGAAATAAGGCTGCCCCTTTCAAGTGCTCAGATATAGACACTCATCTCTGTAAACCTCATACCAAATCAGGTTCCATTATGACATCTGGTAAAATGGGTAATTCCAGACAGAAGGGTCTTGTCACAGTACCCACACACCTGCATCCAGGCCCTGGTTTTACCCACAGTGGGACTGGGGCTCCTTACAGAAGCAGCTGATTCCAGGGTCAGGTGGGAAACACAGAGCAGCCACTTGTGCCAGCAAGTGGGGGCCCAAGTCCCAGAGGAGGGGTGTGTTTCAGGACACAAGGAGCCCCAAGAGCCCGAGCCAGGATATGGGACAGCTTGAATGGCAGACAGTGAGACAAAATAATGTTAGTGGAGAGACAGATATACACGAACCTCCCACAGGAGCTGCAGATAACACATATGGACCCACCCTCCAAGGAGGTGGCACATGACACTCCTAGAATAGGAGTTCCCTCCACAGAGCACAGTGGAAATGCAGATGACCAACTGTAGTCAGGGTGTCAAGGTCAATGTTGACAGTAGCATGCCCTTGACAGTGGGATTCCCCTCCTGGAAATATGTGTGACCCATCTTTAGACATTCTGCAAAATACCTGGCCAGGTCTCCTTGAAACTGTTAAGGTCATCAAGAACTAAGCAAGTCTGAGAAACTGTCACAGTACAGTCCAAGGAGACAATGGATTCATCATATGGGACCTGAGAGAAGGGACCTCAGGTGAGGCCTAGTAAGCCTGATGAAGTGTAGACTTCAGTTAGCAGTTAGTCCCAGGCAGTACCCTCATAAGGACACTGACCTTGGGGACAGCACAAGGGTCAAAGGGCCCTTCATGTCTCTTGGCCACCACCACTTCATCCTAACACTTCTAAATTACAAAGCTTTTTTTTTTTTTTTTTTGAGACAGGGTCTCCCTGTGTAGTTCAGGCTGGTGTTGAGCTTACTTTGTAGCCTAGGCTGGCCTTGAACTCACAATGATCCTCCTGCCTCAGCCTCCCAAGTACTGGGATTACAGGCCTGTGCCACCACACCCGGCTAATTGAAACTTGTTTCCTTAAAAGTAAGTAGCTTCTTAACCAGATGTGGTGGTACTCACACGTGATCCCAGCTCCTGGAGAGGCTGAGGCAAGATTATAAGCCTGGGCTACATAGTAAAATCCTGACTCAAAAAAAAAAAAAACAAAACAAAACAGAACAAAAAAAGTAAGTAGTCTCCACTTTAAAATGTCAACTTTATATCCTGCTGTTTTGGTTACTTTTTTCTCGTTGCTGGGACAAAATACCTGACGCCCAAAATGAAGGAAGGAAAGGTTTATTTCGCTTACAGTTCGTGGAAGTTTCAGTCCGTACTTGGCAAATTATAAGGCAGAATGGCACATGGCAAAGGCTGCATCTCAGGACGGCAGCACACAGCTAAGCAACAACCACAAACCAGCGTGGAATGGGGGAGGAATGTCCTCAAGCAGCTTCTTCCTCTCCCTTATATATGCAAACTATCCACCCCAGGGCGGGTGCAGCTCTCACACCCATATTCAAACTCTAATAGCCTGCCCCAGGGCCGCAGGAGGCTTTTGGGGGACACACAGACATAAACCATAACACCTGCAAATTATATAATGAGATAATCTACTACATTTCACAGCAGAGACAGGTACCACAGGGCTGGTTCCTCATAGATGTGGGAGATGGAAGAGGGCTAGGCACAGGGAAGCAGGAGCCTCCAGGGCAGATGTCAGGCAATGAGTGCTCAGTACCTGTCACACCAGTTCTGTGTGACCTGGAGACCAGAGCTGGCAGACTGGGGAACACAGAGTGCAGGGCAAGGATGGCACCCACACTGGCATGTTTGGGGCAAGGCTGTCTCTCAGCAACCTAAACCTCATCCATCACTGTAGCCCTGAAGCAGACACACCCAGGATGCACTAAGACTCTCGGGGAGAGTGGACCCATATTGTGGGGGTGCCTGTGGAGTGGTAGCACAGTCAGCCAAAGCCCTGGATGGCAGGAGAGACCAAGGCACATGGGAGCCTGGGAGGCTGAGATATGCACTCCCCTCAGCCGAGCCCTTCCTCAGCTCCTCTGTCCCTGCTGTTGACTACACTCACTCCATGTCCACCCTACATGGTAGCCACACCCTATGCTGGCACTGCAGGTGCCAGCTGTGGAGGGAGGGGGGCTTAGTGGCTCTCGCTGGCCAGTGTGTGGGATGTAGGGCAGATGAATGAGAGAAGGACAAGGCAGCAGGGACATGGCAAAGGTAGAAGATGCTGCCAACAGCGCCATCGAGGCGTAGTCATTGGAGTACCCTTTATAGATCAATGGAGCTTTCTGATCACTAGAGGCCTCAAGCCCAAGGCAGAAACAGTCATCCCTTGGTCTGGCACATGCTGAAGGGTCCTCATCACACCCAGGCTATGGCAACCATGCCCACTGGTCCAGTGCTGAGTGGGCTGCAGCTGTGCTCTGAGCCTTCCCAGCCTAGACAGTGACCAGTGAGGCCTTAGCTGACAATCTAGAGATTGTCCAAAGTCAGGAATCGCGTTGTTTGCGTTCAAACCTCCATGGCTGGTGCTGATCCTGGCTGGATTTGGTCCCCCCTAGCTAGGCCCTGCTGGTATCACCTCCTCAACTTTCCTGACAGGCCAGGCACCCAGAGGCATGGGTGCTCAGCACAGCTGTTTCCACCTCATAAAGACTACATCCTGGGGATGGTCACCCTCTGCTCCCCTCAGTGCAGACTCAGCCTGGGGGGTCGGGTGACAATTCTGGCTAACAAACATCTAAGGAGTATTCAAGGCTTCCAAGAAGGAGTAGGATAGGATCCAAGGCCAGTGTGGAGCAAACATGGGGCTTCAGGGGACCCTGCACCAGGGCCTGAAGGAAGCTCTCTGGGCGCTGGGGACACCAGCGTGTCAGGGCTGACCTGACTTGGCCAGATGAACAGGTCCTCCTGGCTGATTGGTGAGAGCAGGCTGGTTTGTGGGAGTTGGGGGTGGAAGGGAAGGTTCTAGGGGATGGATGGAAGGATGTGTTATAGAAGGGAGCTAACAGAGATGAAGGGGGACAGATAGGGGAGGCAAGTACTGAGAGGCAGAATGGTGCTGGGGCCTGGCCAGGGTCACAGTGACCTTTAACAAGGGTGACATGTCAAGAACATGGCACTCACAGTAGCTCACAGGTTCCCTAACCAGAGGACACAGTAGGTGGCTATTTCTATGCTTACAGGACCCTGTAGTCACCTCAATTCTTCAGGGATCCTGAGCTTTCATCTCCTCTCCTGGCTCATGACATTTACCAGAACAAAGTTGGGAGGCTCCCTGAAGGATCCCTCTGAGCACAGAGAAGCTTACCAAAGTACAGAACCTAATATTCTAAGCTCTAAAAGAAGCAATACCAATTCTTATTTTTGTTTAAAATGTACTTTCAAATGAATTAATGTGGTAATGCTCACTCAACGAAGAATAGGGCTTTATTCTATTTTTATGCACTGCTGGGTGCATGTGGGCAGGAGCCCAACCTTTTAAGAATGCCTGGGGGACAGCACTCAGGCAGAACCCTCAGAAAACAGGGCAGACAAAGGCATAGAAGACACTGAACCCCACGGCCAGGCACAGGTTGAATTGCTAGTGTTTTCCTCATTGAGGTCCACGGCCAGGTGCCTCAGAGCACAGGGGGTAGCCATGGACTCTGGCTGGAGCCAGATCTCAAGGACTGGGAGGGGCTCAGCTGGTACCTGTGCGCATGTGTAGGCCAGGGGTCCTCATGGTCCAGGGTGGAGTGTCAGGACTATGGATCAGAGAACACGCATTCCACCTTGGCCTCAGAGTCAAGTCCAGCTGAGCATGGGTCAGCAGAGGCTGCTAGTCCCCAGACTAACAGGGCTATACAGGGTGAGGGTGCTCAGGTGCCAGAAGTGTGCTGGACAAGCTATGTTGTACCTGGTACGTAAGGAAGGCACGATCAGGGCTGGAACTGCCCAAGAACTCTGCGACAAGCTGTATCTAATCCTGCAGGCAGCAAAGCTCCTGAGGGCCAGCAGCCCCCTTTGACTTTGTTGGAGCTGTGTTTGAGATTTATTTAGTAGCAATATTTAAAATGAACTGTGCAGGAAGAAATGGGCTATCTTGTGACAAATGTGGAAGGAGAGACAACAGCAATCCCTAGACTGGGGTGAGGAATACACTCACCTGTGGGCTCTACTAGGGATGGCAGGGAATAGGGCTCCCCTTGGTGATACACTATTCCATGACTGGATGCAAAAGCAAGTTTTCCATTGCTCTTGTTCTTGGAGATGTTTACTGAAGACAATGATTTTCCCAAATAAGTATTTCTAGAATGACCATATTGAATGTCAAATGTGTGCCAGGTGTATGGCAGGTTAAGAGGGACATTTTCCCTACTCTCCAGAGTCCAACAGTGACAGTGTTAAGACCATTCAACAGAGAAAGCACAGCATAGCATACTGTCTCCTCAACAATGGCGCTGGGAAGGAAAAGTAAATACTCATGTGCCAAAGAATGAAGTTGGCACCAATTTCATGCCATGCATCAATTAATTCAAAACACATCAAAGGCCTTAATGGAAAAGCTAAAATTACAAAACTCTTAGCAGAAAAGATAGGGGTCAGTCTTCATGAGCTGAGGGTTTATGCAGACCCTTAGACATGGTGTCAAGGAGTATACGCAGCAAGTGAAACAGATTTATCAGACTTCACCAAAATTACAAAAAACAATACTGTACCCCTGACAAAATGAAAACATAACTGCAGAATGGAAGAGTACATTTCCAGATCTTTTCTCTGGCAAGGGACTGAAATCTAGAACATAAAAAGAACTCTTATAATTTGATAATTTTGAAACTGGGCATGGAGCTAGGAGTATAGCTCAGTAGTAGAGAACACACTTAGCATCTATAAGGTCTTTGGTTTCACTTCCAGCACCAAAAAAAAAAAAAAAAAAGGGTTAAAAGTGGGCAAATAAAGCATAGAGATGTGGCTTAGTGGTATAGTACTTGCCTAGTATGCCTTGGGTTCTGCCCCTAGAATCACAAAAATAAATAAATGCAAATTTTTAAAAATAAGCAAATGACCTGAACAGAAATCTTTCCAAAAGATACACAGCCAATGCAGATACTAAGGCGCTCAGTGTCATTAGCCACAGCCTGCCTTCAGCCCACCTTCAGGGCCCCCTTCATCACTGTGCTCAAGAGGGAAATATGGCATTGGCATGTGGGTGGGTAGGAGGAGCATGGAAAATTCTGCCAGACCTCATGCCACACGTGGAAAAGGAACCCCATAGACAGTGGGAAGGCCTGAAGGGAAAGAAGCAGCCCCCTCAGGCAGTGAGCCGGGCACTGGCCAATGCAACTCCAGCTCCCCAGACACACCCAGGACATGACCAGAGGATGCAAGGCCTCAGTTCAGCAGAGGGCAGTCTTTAATAAGAGTTCTGGGATGATGCCGGGTGTGGTGGCACACGCCTGTAATCCCAGCACTCGGGAGGCTGAGGCAGGAGGATTGTTGCGAGTTCGAGACCAGCCTGAGCTACAAAGTGAGTTCAAGGC
>NW_004955454.1:3197488-3231275 GCF_000276665.1 Chinchilla lanigera
ACTTCACACCATACATGTGAATAAGCTCCAAATGGATTCAAGATCTAAGGAAAAAGCAAAACTCTGGGGCAAGGGGTACAGTTCATTGGTGGAGTGCATATACTTTACCTAGCATGCACGAAGTCCTGGGTTTGATCTCCAGGACTGCAAAAAAACAAAAAACAAAGCCAAAAGCATCCCAGCACCATGAGAAAACATGGTGTATTTCCATACTGCCTGGGTGAAGGTGATTAAAGACCCAGATGCACTAACAAAACAGACTACAAAAAAACTTTAATATGGCAAAAACACTACAAGTAAGAAAGATTTTGAGTTTCTGGATATAGGCAGTAGAAATATTTGAATATAAATTAAAGATAAAGGGTTCATATGCAAAGTTGAGCATGAAAAATACTAAGGGAAAATGAGCAAAAGAGCATTGCATAGTGAACCATGACATACAGATGATGCTATCTTTGCCCACCTGGCCCATCATCAGAGACACAAAACCCAAGCTGCACAAAGACCTCATACAAGGCCACATGCCTGGCCAGAGGCTCCTCCTGAGGAAAGCTGGAGGTAGCTGCCATAGGGACGCTGCACACAGACGCAAGGGCGTGTGGTGACACCACTCTGTGTAATCACCTTCTGACTTGCAGGTCCTTGTGGGAGTTTACCTCAAGACCCGCCTCCAAAAGCACAAAGTTACAGGCACAGGCTGCTGCAGCATCGCTGTAACTGGACAGGCCTTGAACATCCCACACAGGTCTGCTGCATAAACCCTGGGGAACACATAGTGCTGACTCAGAAGCTGTGATACGGAAGATCACACAAAGGCAGAAGGCGTAGTTTCCAGGGAGGCTGTCAAGAGAAGACCACAGCCTGAGGGGCATATGCAGCCGGAGGCCTCCATGTGGAGAGAAAGGAATAAGAGGAACCATACTGCCACCTGCAACAGGGGTGGAACCTAGGAAAAAGAGGGCGTGGGAGTGGGCCTTACTGAATGCATCTCATGTATTATATTAATATACAAGAGTGAAGTCTCACTTACTGAATATTCTGTTTGTTAATAGATGACAATTACTTTTAAAAGGGCTAGGGAAATGCCATGCAGGACAGCAGAGTTAGCCGCACAACTGGGCCAGCGTGATGGAGGAGGCCAAAGCCTCATGCCAGCACCAGATCTACTCACAGCGATGAGTGTCCTCCTCACATGGGTGGTGGTGGTGGGGGGTTACCCTGGAAGACACACTCAAGGACTAAGGCTGAGGGCAGGACACAGGTGATCTGCTCAAAATTATCCAGAAAAGGTACTGAGTAACCAATGCTAACAACGGTGACTCTAGGGAAGGACATGAGTGTTCTTGACACTGCTCTAATCCTTGCAACTTTTCTATAAACACGAAATTACTTCCAAATACAAAGCTGAAAATTAGAAAAATAAAACTAATGAACTACATCCAGTTGCACTGTGTGGATGGATGCTCAGAGGGACTTGAAGGACTGGGCCCACACAGGGCTCTTGTGGGATATGTGGCCTCCACAAATGGCCACAGCGGGGAGGCTCCAGGAGCAGTGTGTGCAGGCCCAGGAACTGCCCAACGCTACCTGCACTGTGACAGCCACGAGGCTCTGAAGCGTTGTTCCCTCCTACTTTCCCAAGGCTGGGACAACTTAGCAGGCTGGGACGGTGTCTCCTCACCTGGTGCTTGATCCTGGAATCCTGGACTCCTGCCCATCGACATGATGGCTCCGGCACTCGTAATCCTGTGTCTGGGACATTGCCACCTGTCTCCTGAGTGCCCAGGTGAGCAGACATCAAAGGATCATCAGGACGCCTCCTCCAGCATCAGGTGGGAAGGGGCTGCACTATGGAGAGAAATAAAAAGCACCTAAGAACTGATTTGGAAAATATCCGATTACACTAACAACCAACCCCAGCCATCACAGGACCAGTGGCTGGGAAGATGAGGAGCAGCCAAGCCTGGGGCTCCTCATGCCCAGTCCCTCCTGTGGAGCGCTGGATCTGAACACCATCTGCCCACTGCCAGTGTCCACACAGGACCAGGGTTGGCCACAGGAGCATGGAGAGGCCACATGGCTTTAAGTGCTCAGGACCATGCAGCCTGCTCTGCCCTCACACACGTACATCTGTGCTTCCCTGTCCTCAGAGCAGATGTGGGTAGATACCACTACTCCCCCAGCAGTCACTGTGCAAGGAAACAGGACATTAAAAGCACATGCACAGCTCTGCCCAGAACTCCCAAGCATGCAGACAGTACAGATCTCCTAAGTTGTGACAGCGAATGACCCTCCTTGTCATAGATATCACATGCCACAGATACACAGGGAAAACATAAACTTGACCCTACACTCATTATGATATAAAACTTACTTTTAGATAAATTTAGATCTAAATGTTAAAAGTAAAGCAAAACCAAGAGTGATGGCATTCACCTGTAATCCTAGCTAGTCAGGAGGTAGAAGTATCACAAATTTGAGGCCAGTATGTACAACTTAGTGACACTGTCTCAAAATTTAAAAAAAAAGAACAACAACAAAAAAACCCGGGTGTGGTGCCACATGCTTGTCTGTCCCTGAACTCAGAAGGCTGAGGCAGGAGGGTCGCTGAGAGTTCAAGGCCAGCCTTGACCACATAGTGAGTTCAAGACCAGCCTGAACTGCGTAGCAAGACCCTGTCTCAATAAATAAATAAGTAAAATAAAAAGTAAAAAACTAAGGACTAGGAAGGTAGCTCAGGGGTAAAAAACCTGGCAGTTCAATCCCTGATACTGTCAAAAACAACAACAAAAAAACCCCCCAAAACCCCAAACGAACAATATGACCTTCAGTAAAAATAAAGTAAGCCTCACAGGAAGCAGAAGGTGCCTGAGTCACATACAAAGCCAGGACTCAAAGGAAAAATCAGTGGGCTGGACGATAATAAGGTTGAGAAGATTTGTTCTCAAGAAACCACTGAGAGGGCAGGGGGATATAGCTCAGTGGCGCAAATGCCTGCCTGGCAAGCGCAAGGTCCTGAGTTCAATTCACAGTACCAAAAAGAAAAAGAAACCACTGAGAGTAAAGATGGCAAGTCCAGAGTAGGAAGCATCTGTGGGAGTGTGCACAGTGTACTATGTGTGTGCAGTCTGACAAGAAGCACATCCAAGGGCTGGGGATATATACAGCTCAGTGGCACAAGTGCCTGCCTGGCAAGTGCAGGGTCCTGAGTTCAACTTCTGGTACCAAAAAAAAGAAGCATATCCAGATCATATGAATGCTTAATGGCAGATAATCCAATAGAGGATAGACAGAAGTTATGGCAATATACTCATCATTATTCACCATCATAAAATGCTAATTAAAAGGATAAAATAACAACAAAATAGCTCAGATGGAGAAGACAGAAACTACCCAGTGCTGTAAAGGACAAGGAACAAGAATGTTCAACACACTGGCAGGTCTAAGCTGGGCAACTACTCCAGATGGCAACCTGGCAGTACTTTCTAAAGCTCAACATACATTCTCTCAGACCCAGGCTCCCCACCTTAAGATGGAGGGCACAGGTCACATGTGCTCACGAATGTTCCTGACAGCCGGGTCCCTGCACAGGGTGAGGAACCCTCAGAGTACATACAGATATGCTCAGCAGCCAACATGGGGGTAAGAGACACCCTACAACCAGCGAGAGTGAGAGGAAGGAACCAGATACAACTACATACACTGTGCAGTTCCTTTTCATAAAGTTCAAAGTCAGGGGAAAGCATCCACTGCCATAGAAGTCAGAAGGCAAGGGCACCAGGGCTGTGCGGCGGTCTCCAACCAGGACGCACTGCTGCTACTACACCTGAACTGCTACTGTGCCTATACATTCTCCTCTGTGTGCACCCTACTGCAACAAAGGCTGTGCCAGCAGTGCAGAGCGGGACGGGCACTGTCTCCTTGTGCCCTGCCCACAACAGTTCTCCAAAGCGGACCATTCTATGGATACAAACCGTTAGTTCAAGAGGAAATTTGAAGACTCAAGCACCAAGTGAGGGCACAGCCAGCTACGGTGCCAGGGAGAAGAGACACCGCAGGCCAGTTAGAAACTCTCTACACCCAGGTAGACTGCAGAGCCACACACATCCAACCTGAGTCCACTCAGTCACACACTGAACTCTCCCTGGTGGAAATGCTCCAAGCCTCCTCCTTCCTGCCCCTTGGTTATCCACACATCCATTTATTTAGATGACATGATGACTAGGAGTGCTATTTTTAAACATGAAACTGAAATGTTCTTAATCTGAGAGAAAACAGGGGACCTTGTACGGGTGTAGCATTTAAAGAAACAGCAGTGTTAAATAAATTTTGTAAAACCTACAAGGTACCTATGAGGGCCTGAAAGCAGCTATCATTAACCACCTGCATCCCTTCTCTTACACTCCCGACTAGCCTGAAGTGGAGAGGCAAGCAGCCCACACCAAAGCCCCTGCATGCAGCCTCAGGCCAGCATCCTGTCCAGACAGCTTGCTCCAGTCAGGACACTCTGCTCAGTGACCTCAGTGAGTTATTTCTTGCACTGTGCCTGCATTCCTGAGAACTATAATCCTTTAGGTCTTCTGCATTTCCATGATTTTCAGAATGAGCTTCTCAGTCTCCACAACACAGCCTGCTGGAATTTAAAGCATGGTTGTCTGAAATTGCAAAGCGTGAAGAATACCAGCACCAACCACTGGATCTTGAGTCAGCAGACGGACTCTCTTTAGCCAGCTAGATCTGCTTTCTTCTAGCAATACTGTATTTTATATTGTTTTGTGCACAAATGTCACATGAACTGTCTTAAATGTACCTCTAAGTGTCCTTCTTGTTACTGAGACAGGTTTTCAAATTTCTTTGAGGGAGCTTTCATAGTTCATTTCAAGTACCTGTCCATTTTACAAGTAATGTCTGCTGGCATAGTCACCGCACTACTTTGTTACCCGTGCAGTCCATGATGTGCACCTTTCATTACTGATACTGGAAAATTTTCATTCTTCATTCTAATCAGTCTGGCTAGAAGCTTGCCAATTTTTATTGATCTAAAAAAAAGTTTGTGGCTTCATAGTATTTTCTGCTTTAATCTTTATTATTTCTGTTCTTTTGCTTTGTTTGGGTCTAAGGTGAAAGCACAGTTCATTGATTTCTATCTCTAAACAAATCAAACTGAGTGTTTAGTCTTAAAATTTCACAAGTACAGCTTTCATGACATCTGAATTTTGATGTGCTCTATTTTCATTTCCATTCTGTCAAAAAGCTTTCTGATTTCTCTTTTGGTTCTTTCACTCATGGATTATACAGAAGAATATCAACCAATAACTGCCAATTTTCTAGACATTTTTATTGGTTTTTAATTGTTTTCATCAGAGAACATATTTTTGAATGATTGAATTTGTTGTTTATTAAGATATTTTATGGTCCAGAAAATCTGTTTTGGTAAATACTCACTAATATTCATTCTTTCTCATACATACTAGAAATGAATGTGGTATGGGTGGAGTGTTTTATAAACTCAATTAGGAAGCCAGGTGTGGTAACACATGCATGCACTCGGGAGGCTAAGGCAGGAGGATCATTGCCAGTTTGAGGCTAGCCTGGGCTATAAAGTGAGTTCAAGACCAGTCTGATCAGCATAGTGAGACCCTGTCTCAAAACAAAACTCAACAAACAAAACTCTATTAGGAGCGGGGCTTGGGGGCACACACCTGTAATCCCAGCACTCTGGGAGACTGAGGCAGGGGGATCACCATGAGTTCCAGGCCAGCCTGAACTACATAGTGAGACCCTGTCTCAAAATAAAATGAATAAAATAAAATAAAATAAAATAAAAAGTCAACTAGGTCAAGCAGGGCAACAGTGCTGAGGCTTTCTCTCTCATTTTTCCAGTCATCGACAAAGAAATATTGAATACCAACAGTCCTTGTGCATTTCTCCTTGCAGTTCTATTGGTTTTGCTTCATGTACTTATACCTCTGCCTATGTGTATACACATTTGTGCTGTCTGGATAAACTAACCTCTATTGCTATGAAATATCTTTATCTTGGTGGTTTCCTTTGCTCTAAAATTAGTATCTGGATGTTATAGCAACTCCAGTTTACTTTCTCTTTTTTTGTACCGGGAATTGAACTCACAACCATGCACTTGCCAGGCAGGCACTTGCACTGCTGAGCTATATCCCTGGCCTCTACTTTACTTTCCACCAGTTAGAACTGTATATCTCTCTCATCCTTCACTTTTAGTCTTTATGCCTTTAAAGTGGCTTACCGTAAACAGCATCTATCTGAGTACTGATTTTCATGCCATCTGACAATACGCCTTTTTGTGGGGTGATTAGACCACCTACACTGAAAACTATTTTTTTTGTTTTTTGTTTTCTGGTTTTTTTTCCCGGTACTGGGAATTGAACTCACGACCTCGCGCTTGCCAGGCAGGCATTGTGCCACTGAGCTAAATCCCCAGCCCCATACACTGAGAACTATTAATGTGAAACTTAAATTTAACATCTTTTATGTGTTATCCATTCACTTCATTTATTCTTTGTTCCCCCTTTCCTCTCTTACTCCCTTCTTTTAGATTGTCTTTTATATGATTCAACATTACCTCCGTTAACACACCAGTAGTAAATCATGACGGTACTTCACTATTTTGGAAATGCTCTTGGATTTATAGTGTTTGTGTTCATCACAGTCTGCCTTTAAGTGAAATCATACCGCTTCAAATATAGGAATTTAAAAATATATATATAGGAATTTATTATTTCCCCTCACTGGACTTCTGTTTTGCCATATATATTTGATTTCTGTGTAAGTCCCCTACTCTGCTACAATGTTATGCTCTTATTACATTATTATATTTCAAAGATTAAGGTGAGTTCATATACCTCTTTAGGAATGTACCATTCTCAGGATTCTTGTCTTTTATGTACATCAGATTTCCACCTTGTTTCATTTCCCGGAGCCTGAAGATTTTTAACACTTCTTACAGTGAAGGTAATGAACCGCCTCAGACTTTGTATGTTAGGAAATGTCTTTTTGCACTCTCATTTTGAAAGGCTACACTGGGTATAGAATCTGATAGCAGGTTTCTTTTTGCACTTTAGATAACATTTTTCTTGCTGCATCATTTCAGAGAATGAGAATTCTGCGAGTGCCTGCATTTTTGTTCCTCTGTAGGTAGCATCTTTTTTTTTTTTTTTTCCTCCTTGAGACTGATCTCTTTGTTAGTATTAAGTAACTTGGTTATGATGTAATTTTCTTCATTTTTGTGTGAAGATTGTTTAATCTGGGTTTGCAGCTTGAAACTTTCCATTATCATTTTGTCATTCTCTGTCTCTCCCTTCTTCAGGATCTCCGCTGACATAGCATCAAGCCTCTGAATATTGTCTCACAGTTCAGAGAGGCTTTGTTTTGTAAATATGCTACTTGCTTTGTTCTAGTCTGGGGTTTTCATTGCCTCATCTTCAAATTCATGAGCCTCTTCCTCTGCATCATCCAACCCAGTCAATCTCAGCCCATGTATGCTGTACCTGGACAGTGCAGCTCTGGTTTAATCTGAACTTCAAGCACCTGCTGTGCCAGTCTTTCCTTGAGTTGTGAATATACAGAATACAGTCATGGCTGCTGTGATGACCTTATCTGCTGACTCTAACATGTGTGTCAATTTTATGTAGTTTTAATTTTTTTCATGCAGTATGGGCTGTATTTTCCTGTTTTGAAATACGTATAAAATATATACATGTATAAAATAATGTGGTGTTCAGATTGGGATAAACCTGTTTTCTTGAATTTTTGAGATGGATAGGGCAAAGTTATCTATTCTGTCCTTTTATTTACTTATTAGGCCATTTATTTGTTATCAGTTTGGGTGTTTACCCTATATTTTGGGTTATAGTAGTATGTTTTGTTTTTGCTCAAACTGCTCCAGCTCTGGTCATTTTGACCTGCTTTAGTTGGCTCCTGAGTTCCTTACATGCCCTCATCCTTGTGGGATTCCATTTTTGTTTTAGCTCTTATTTTCTGTCTTTACCAGGTACACCAGGCTCATCTTGTATATTCAATCATTACAGTATTTCTCAAGGACTGCTGGTTTGTTTAGTGTGGAATTAGAATCAAGATTTGGGCTCCTGGCATGCTTGTTTCCAAGGACTGCTGCTTCTAGACCCTCCTGCTTACAGAGTTGTGGTCTTGTGTATGCTAACCTGAGTGCACACACATATCTATAGGCATTTCTACATGCACCCAATCTGTTATGCTACTTGTGCTCATTATTGCCATCTCTAACTCTAACCCATGACTACATGGATCAGTCCAGGCTCCTTCCTACAGGATACCCTGAACTTCCTCAGGAAACAACTTCACCAAGTTCAGTGCTGCTATGGCTTGTATCTAGCTATTTCTCCAAAGCTTCATGTGGTCATTGACGGGGCTTTCATTGGCTAGATCTAGGGTGTGTGATAATAAGGATGTGATGCTGGGATTAATGGTTTGAAGCTAGGATTAAGGGTTGCACCACTCTAGGGACAGAAAGAGGGCTGCTGCTGTCGTTTGCTACTTTGCTGCCTTCCTGCTTTGTGCCCACCAGGAACTGTTTCTCTTTTGCTATGCCACTCTGCTTTGGAGCCTGCCAATTAAACTGAACCTCTACAAACTGTGAGCCAAAATAAAAATTTCCTCCTTTAATTTTGGGTGTCATGTATTTTTTCTCAGCAACAAGAAAAGTAACTAAGACAAGTGCTACGTATTGTTTATATTGCCAAGAAAAATTTCTCATATTTACAACCATTAATCCTATTTCATATATAATTGCACTGACAAAAATGCTTAGAATGATGCTAAAATCACAATGGGAAGTATTTTGTTTAGATCCTAACCTTGGTCAAGTGATTACAGCCTAGTCTTTTCTCTGGATACTTATCTACTAATGCTTGGCTTTAAAAATGAGGGCAGTGGACTTTATTTTCCTTTCTAATACCAGCTTGTTTTATTAATTTTACATTACCAGTGTTTTAAATGAGTACAATCTCTTCTGTAACCACAGATTTTAGTTGTTCAGACTCAGAATTCAGTGTTCCCTGTCTTCACACAGCCAGGTCTTCAGGGAAGTTTTCCACATGGGTCCTGCAGGTCTTGCCCAGAGATGGGTGTTCACAAAGACTTACTGCCATGCTGTGTACACACAGAACTTGGATCTGTGTTAACTCTGGGATGCCTTGCTCTACTGCCTTCTTGAACAGACCAATGCTATGAGCCAGACAGCTGGGTAAAGGAGCTTTCCTTACCACAGGGATGTAAAGCTCACGTTGGTGTGGGTCATCTTGCATTCAATTCTTCCAGGAGTAGGATCTGGTTCTTCAATATGCAAACTTCTTTCTTCCTTCATCCCTGTCTTTCCTTTCCCTCGCATTGCTGAGGCGATTTCTTCTCTGCACTTACACAGGAACAGATGGTGGCAACCAGTCTCTCTGTGGGCCCTTCTGCCCAGCATCTTCTCTCCAACCTCTTTACCTTCCTCCAGCACAGGACAGCACACTTCTCCCACAGTCCCATCTTCTGGGTGATGATTTTTACAAAGTATTCAAGCCATTTTTTTGCTGCTGCTAATAGGGTCTCACACTGTAATGGATTTACTGTCTACTCTTTTCAGCTTTTCCACCTCCCTTTATCTCTTTCTGTTGCTTTTTTTTTTTTGAGCTCTTTTCTCCTTTATTTTGAATTTTATAACTTTTTAGTATACAAAGAAAGTTCTATTTCCTGGTTGATTTCTGGGCAAATTTCCATTCCCTGGGTTGTTTTCTTCAGCTATCTGCTCTTTCTCTTTATTCTTCCCCTTCTATCGGTGTCCACACGAGGGTGCCCTTTCGGCTTGAAATTGTCACTTATTTTTATTTATTTATCTTGCAGTGCTGAGACCAAACCCTGGGCCTTCTGTATGCTACTGAGCTACATCCCACTGTCTACTGCTTATCTTTAAAAATTGAAGGGTAGGTCTGAGTTAGGGTGACTTCAAGCTGGATATTGCTCAGACTTTCCTCTGCCAAACTTTTTTTTTTTTTTTTTTTTCTGCCAAACTTTTTTACAGTCTCTGTCTACAAGGATGTTTCTGGTCTCAGCAGGTGTTTGGGTTATGTGTGACAGAAACCAAACTAGGACCAAGAAGGCTCAGAACACAAAGGTAGAACCTGGGGAGGTGGTGTCTCAGGACTGTGCTGGGTACTCTCAGGCTCTATGTGCCACCACCAGTTACAGGCTCAGAATCCTCCCCACCACACCCACACTCTGACCACTGAGTAGCTCAGGCATGAAGGTCTCTAGAAGAGTTCCTTGAAACTACTGTGGCTCTGCTTCCCTCCCTCTGGTATGGTACGGGAGCAGGTCCAAGCAGATGCTGAGTATGCTCCACCATCACCAGAGGAAGGGGACAGGGCCAGAGAAAGCCTGTTCACTGTAGGGGTCGCTGAGGCCCAGGAGGGACCTCCTCTTAGCCTACATGACAGGCAGGGACAGGTCCAAGGGACTAAGGGGATTGACAGCATGGCAGGTGGAGATCCTTCCCTCCCTCTCTCTCAGAATCTGGATACTGTTAAAAACATAGGATTACCTCAGCCCACCTTCCTCGCAGATGGCCCAGCATATATAATACATACAGCTCCACCTGAGCCATAGACCCCACTCTCCTCATGCTCATCAATGTACCCCTCAAGGATGGCCTCATCAACATGCTCATCAATGTACCCCTCAAAATCATCCCATCCAGTGGAGGCCTGGCTCTGTAAGACACAACTGACCGAGGCTTCTCTTCCTGGCTGTCGGCTGTGGCTACTCTCTGAGTCACTGGAGATGAGATCTTGTTCCCTGTTTTTCATTCTTTGTATTCATTTCAGTGAGTTTCAAGAAGTTAGGATGAACAAGTCATTGCTCAGTGGCATTTCCAGAAGGGTTAAGCTCCACTTTCAAAGCGCCTCTAAGGAGGTTCCAAGTCCTGTACAATGAGCTGGTTCATGACTGTCTGCGGGCACACAATGCCCTGTTCTCCAGCCCAGCTTGGCCACAGCAGCCCCAGCAAGCAGCCTGGGCTCTGGCATCTACCGCCTTCACAGCTGCTCTCCCCAGCTCCCCCTCCCTAAAGGATGGCCACATTGCCTAATACTGTCCAGCTGCTGTGGGTCTGACCAGGCAGCCAGTCATGGGAACAGTGCAATAGGTGAGGGCTAGTTTTAAAAACTCTTCTGATACGGAGAAAAGAGACTTCCCCTCACCACACCCCAGGCAGAAAAGAGCATGGTCAGGAGCTACCTTCTCTTGACATGTCAGGGTTTTTAACTACAGGGCCACTGTCCAAGTACGTGCCCTATCGCTGTTAAAATGTGGGCACCAAACACTGGCTCTGCCTGAACCCACTGGGTTTCTAGATGGATAGTCTAGACAGAAACTGGACTGGCAGTACAACTCCTGCCTGCTCACAGGTGCCAGTGATCCAGAATTGCAGCCCACCTGGGGACCCAGACAGACCACCCCCAAAGGGCCCTGCATGTCCATAAACCCTGAAGCAGCACAGCCCGTGGCAGGCTGTCCTGGTCTTTGAGATAGGAGCAAGCGAAGGAACAACAGCTCATGAGCAGAGATCTGACCTCCTTCCCACTCTTCACCTTGCCCAAAAAGGACTTTGTCTTGGGACACTTCCTGGCCAGAGGGCTCTAGCCATTATCTCAGCTTCCTCCAGGCTGAGCTTCCAAAACCAAGGTGAGGGGAGAGGCTGTGGCCTTACACGGACTGTAAGGGCAGATGCTCCATCACTGAACGGCCTCCACGGGTACCTGTGGCCTTGGGGACACCCCTGATGGCAACATAGGGCTTCAGTGAAGGAGGATCCATCTAGGGACAGCATAGTAGCCTGAGGCACTGGAGAGGATCTGAGCCCCATAAAGTGATGACAGGTTCATATGGAACCATGCAGAACAGGGCATTTTTCTTACTATGTCTCTTTAAGAGATGACTGTTTAAGAACCCACCAAAAGTGAGTGTGGTGGCTGAAACCTGTAATCCCAGCACTCTGGGAGGCTGAGGCAGGAGGATGGCAAATTTAAGCTAACTTGGGCAACTTAGCAAAATCCTACCTCAAAGTAAAAAAAGGATGGGATAGAGGTCACAGTGAAGACCCTACCAAATAGTATCTTCTGCTCATTATTATAATGCCATGTAGCTGCTCAGTGAATCAACAATACTGTTTTAAAATGAAAGACTGGCTGATATCTTAAGAAAAGCCCTCCCAAATGACAATATTGGTTTCCTTCTCACTTTCTGCTAGCTCTTGGGGATTTGGATGTACCTGCTCTTGACACCTGAGGACAGTAGGTATCATGGACGCTGGGAGGCCCAGACCCCAAACTGCCCACTCAGCTCTACCTTGGCCACCTCAGCCACCACCTTCATGGGAGACTTTGGCCCAGCCAAGAGAGAGATGGGAGGGAAGTAAAACCTCTTAAACATATGATAAGAAACTGAAAAGACACAGAAAGGGCAGGTGTAGGTGGGGCATGGCTCTTCTCACACATAGACTATGCTCATGGCTGTCTGCTTTTGGTGGTCATAGGCTCTGCTTTTGTCTTGTGTGCTGAATTCTAAATTCTATTTTCAACAGAATGGAAGGTTTTAATTTGTATTATGTTTGAGAAATGTTACATTGCTCAAAAACTCTGACTTCCCTCCATCCTCACTGTCTCATCCACCTACCTAAGCCCAGCCTTCCACCTGGCCACAGCCCACGTTTGGGGCTCTGCTGGCTCTGGGATCTGCTCTGGAGGTATGTGGAGCAGGGCTCGTGTCCAGCCTGTGCTGGGGAGCCTGGCACTGCTATTTCTCACATACCTGTTCCCTCTTTGTGACTCAGGAGCCCCACAAGGCCTTCAAAAGCACCTATTTCAGGTTATGAATGTGGACTCTGACCTTTGCCTGTTTCTACAAGAAACATCCTGTGGGTAGGGAAGGGCACACTGCCATCCTATCAGAAGGACCCTTGACTCTACCTTTATGGATTCTCATCAAAATGCTCCAGCCAACAAGGGATTTGTTACTTGTGAATGTTTCCATGGGTACACCTTCAGCACAGGTCAGACAAACCCATCCTGCCAAAGTTGAGCCTCCCTGGGCCTGGCTACTTGGTGCATGGCCCTGAGCAAGGCCAAACAGCCCCTCTGTGTTAGCACAGGCTAAGGACTGGCTTCTTCCCTACTCCCTGTACCTTTGCAATGGTTGCCACTTGCTCAGGAGTGACCAGGATATACTCCCAAGGGTGACTCAAATGCATGAGGTTGAGCAGTGGCCCCAAAGTCTAGCATCCCATCTCCTGCTGGAAGGGACAAGGTGCTTTCTCAGAGGATGCCAGGGCTTGGCAGTGCAGTCCCTGGGATGTCCACGCCAGCCCAGCATGGACATCCCATGCTGGATGCACTAAAGGTTGGCAATTGTAACCCTAACCCCAGCTGCTGAGCAGCAGTAACTTTGCCTTGCTGTTCCCTGCTGTCCGGTACAGTGAAGCGGGGCACAGGCATAAGTAGCACACGTCACTGTGATGGTGGCTGTCTTTTTCAGACTGTACAGGGCACGATCCTAGAGCAGGGTCATTCTGGGCCTGTCTGACAGAAAACCACCAGAGTCACGAGCCTGTGCAGACACCAGCTGGCAGTTGTGGACACGCTGTAGTCAAGAGCCAGCCTTTCCTGGTGGGCCCTGCCCTCAGCAGGTGGGCCTACTCCCCAGAGGCAGGCTTGGCCATAGCCTAGTCCAAGCTGGAGACACACAGGGAGCAGGACAGGTGCCACTCACATGATGGCACCAAGGCCTCCTGCTGGGTACCATCCCCCACGGAGCCTGCTCCTCTTCCACCCTTGCTGCAGGAAAGTTCCAGTCCTGAGTGGGCGAGAAGGTTCTTGATTCCAACTTCCTACACGGAGTTCTGGAACAGAGCACACTCTGTGCTGCTCCTGATGGGGTCTGTTCAGAGAATGTGCCCAGGAAGCAGCAATCTGCTCTTGATGCTGGCAGCACTTTCTCACACACCAGGCCCCTCACTCCCATGCCTGGGCACCTCTCTGCCCACCTCCAGGGCTGGTGGGCCACGCATATACATGTGTGCACATAGCACTGACACGGGTCCAGACTGACTTGGAGCCTGGCGGCCCCATGCTGAGTTGCCCTGGCCTTTCCATCACCAACTTGCTGCCTGGACAGAAGGCAGAAGATCTGATGTGACAAGGATAAAAAAGGAGTCACAGCGCTGACTAGCAGGAGCCCCTGGGGCTGCAGTCACTGTACCTGGGAAGGAAAAGGCCAGGCTGTCATTGAGGTCCCTGCACTCCCCAGGGGAAAGGAGCTACACCAAGGACATTCCTCAGACCTTGCTCTGGGAAGGTACAGTCAGAGGAGGAACTAACTTACCATTCACAGTGCCCAAAGCCAGCCCTCCCCCGCCCCATGTTCTGCTCCCGGCACACGGTGGCCCTAGTCATTGCCCTTCAGCATACCTGGTAGACTCTTCTGCCTACAGGCAGGATCCCATGGACATCATGCACAAGGGTAGATCCCCAGTCTCCAGGAGTGGAAAGACCCACACAGTCACTGCAGGGAGGTACCTGGAGAAAAGCACACAGAGAAAAAGATCCCTAGCAAGAGTCCCAAGTGAGGATGGAACTTCCTGGCTGGTGCCTGCTTCAGCCTCAGATGGAGTCCTGCCCTCACTGGAAGAAAGTGTTTTTAGAGAGAACATTTGGGTTGCCAGAAGGATGAACTCGGTAGCTTCTACCCATCTCAGCTGAGGCAGGAGAAAGATGATGAAGAAAGAGCACTACTGCTAGAGAGAAAATCCACAGAGCTGACAGGAGAACTGAGAAGCCCAGAGGAGAAAGATTAAGGAAACCCTGGAACCTGGAAAAAGGAACACGGGAGTGCCTTGCCCAGAGTTAGCCTCTGGCTGTATCCACAGCTCTAAAGAATGCACGGCTTGGGAGAGATCCACATGGAGGATGCCCTGAAGCCAGACACAGGAGGGTCCACAATGGCCAGAGAGTTCTCCCCTCTCTGGAGGAAGCCCCACCTATCCTTGGCCTTGCAGTTACTAAGGCACCAACAGTGATAGCAGTGGCCTGGAGAGAAGGAACTATCATTAGCAGACTCAAGGTTTCTAAGGGCTGGTATATTTTGAGAGAGCAAAAACAGATAAACTTTAGGTTTTCGGCCAGGCATGGTGGCACATGCCTATAATCCTAGCACTCAGGAGGCTGAGGCAGGAGGATCACTATGCACTGGAGGCCAGCCTGGGCTACATAGTGAATTCAAGGCCAGCCTGAATTTCACAGTGAAACCCTGTCTCAAAAAAAAAAAAAAAGACTCCCCCAAAATCTTTAGGTTTTCATAAATGAGTTTTCTGTGAAAATATCCAAGGTAGCTGGGTATAGTGGCACATGCCTGTAATTTTAGCACTTGGGAGGCTAAGGCAGGAGGTTTGCCGTGAGTTTGAGGCCAGCCAAGGCTACACAGTGAGAAAAAAAAACAAACAAACCCCAAAACCAACTAAACAAAAAGAAAATATCCAAGGTAACCACTATGGAAGCCAGGTGAGTAAATTCTAACCTACAGTGCAAGAAAAATAATATTTAAAAGGTCAAAAAAGTAAGAAAAAAAGGCAACCTGTCCCCAATATGAAGGGGAAAGGAAGATGGTAGAAGTTCAACCACAGTAAAAGAATTATAATGAATGCCAGGCATTGTGGTACATACCTGTAATCCCAGCATTCAGGAGACTGAGGCAAGAAGATTGCTGTGAGTTTGAGGCTAGCCTAGGACCCTGTCTCAAAAAAAAAAGAACAAAAGAACAATGAGTATAAGTGGAACAGCAGCTGAGCCAAAACAGAGATGGTCAGGCACCATTTCTGAAGATTCACATACAGGTATGTGCTCCATGATAACATGGTTCCCACATGGTCACATCACTGAGTAATACTGCAGCTTCCCTACTTATCTAAGTTCACTCTATGATGTCCACATGACAAACTTAACCCATGACACATTTCTCAGAATGTATCTTCTACTAAATGACACTTAACCTTATATCCTCTCATAACAGACACAACTAAAACATAAAGTATAAAATTCTGGAGGCCACCATTAGAAAAGCTGGGGCTGTCAGGCCTGGTGGGTGTACACCTGCAATCCCAGCATTGGGAGGATGAGGCAAGAGGATCACTGCAAGTATGAGGCTAGCCTAGGCTACCTAGTGAGTTCAAGGCTGGCCTGAACTACCTAGTGAGACCCTGTCTCAAAAAAAAGGAAGAAAGAGAGAGAGAGAGAGAGAGAAACAGAGAGACAGAAAAAGAGAGAGAAACAGACAGAGGGAGGGAAGGAGGGAAGGAGAAAGGAAGGAAAGCTGGGAGCTCCCTCTAAGCTTCAGAGCTGCTTTTCCGACACAGGCAGAAGAGGTCTATGCCAGGTGCACAGTCTTGCTGCATAGAAGCACCAAGAGAGACAGGCAGGAGACAACCCAGCCAGGATTCATCTGGTTGATGTGCAGAACACGACACCCAGGAAGCAGAGAACACAGATCCTTTCAGTCACCCATGGAACATTTCAGAGCACAAGGCAAGTTCTCAACAAATGTCAAAGGCCTGGAGCTGCCCAGCCAGGCTCCCTGCCTGAGTGCTTACACCAGCCTCAGGGACAAAAGGAGTGACCCAGGCAAGTGGGAGGCAAACAAGTGACAGTGAGTGAAAAGATGAGAACCTCAAACCAGTCGTATGCTGTCATGAAAACAGAGTCACATACAAAAGAAGTAAAGGAAGCACTGTGCCCGCAAAGCAGCAGCAGTCTCACAGAGGTACCAGCACCGGGCACTCCAGGGAAGACAGTGCAGCGCTCCAGGGACAAGGAGCCTGAGTGCTGATAGGACACCTCAAGCTACAGTCAACTGTCCAGCCCAACACCATAGGCACCGCCAGGTCAGAGGGAGTTTGGTCCCCACTGCTCCCAAAGAAATGCTACCTTCTGTTTACTAAATAAACCAGGAGTAGCACACAGTCCTCACAATAAACTAAACAGATCTCCATCAACCTCCCACACCAACCTGTTAGACAAACTAACTTCAGCAACTTGGTGACATCAGCTATCACAATGAGGCTTTTCATTAAATGTATACTATATGACACACTGTTGGAGTTGGACAAAAGAATGAAGTAATAATTGTCCCAATACATAAGTTAACGTAGCCGGGCATGGTGGCACATGCCTGTAATCTCAGCCCTTGGGAGGATGAGGCAGGAGAATCATTGCACATTCGAGACCAGCCTGGGTTACAAAGTGAACTGAAGGCCAGCCTGAACTGCATAGTGAGACCCTGTCTCAAAAAGACACAAAAAAAGTTCACTCTAACCTCAGCAGCTGGGTGGACATGGACACACAGACAACAAACCCTGCCTCAGCTCGTTCAGTGCTAAGCACCTACTGTATACCACGCAACGCCCAGCAGGGCATTCCAGACATCATCCCACAGCTCTGCTGCTCATGCTAGCCAGGACCAATGGGCTCCTTTCATTTCCCCTCCTCCAACAGCCGGCCCCTCTTTCCTCAGGGCCCTCTGTGAAATTTGAATGGGGCTCCTTAAATGTATGTCCACAGGGGGTCATCAAACTGAGCTGGGCCAAAGGCCCCCTCCCAAAGACAGCACTAGCCCGCAATGGGGGGAAAATTCCAAAACACAGAAGTAAGTAGAAATGAAAAATAGGGAAGAAAGAAAAGCCACTCAATACCAGGATCCAGCCACGGTTGGAGCCAGCTCTCATGAAGAAGCCTAGGTGGGTGGTAGGTTAAGGCTGGGCTGTAGCTAGTCTCTGCTGCCAACTTCAACTGCACTGTGTCTACTTCACCTTTAAAGCTGCAGCTGTGTTGTGGACCCCTCCATGTTCTCTGCCCTTTTTCCAGAATTCCAGCTCCTGAGATGTTCAGGATCACCCTTCTTCCTATTTGCTACAATCCTAGTGTGCAACCACCCAAAACTCAGAGGGTGGAACCTAAAACCCATCAGGATGGTGTGAGGAGGTGGCGCCCTTGGGCAGTGATTGTGTCTGTGCTGGGCCCCCTCACTCTCTCCTACCTCTTGACAGCACTGAGAACAAGGATGTCCAACTCTCTCAGCCTGCATGGGACACACCTGGCATGATGCATGGCAGGAGGGTGGACCTAAGCTGTGCCCTCCTGTCCTGCTCCTCTCTCTGCAGGATGCATCCTCTCCACTCTCCTTGTCCACTCCCACATCTGTGACTGCCAGGTACTTTGTCACCTCTTGAGTGTCCTCCTTCATAACATTCTGACCCACTGTAGGCTGGAATGGCTCACATCCTTGATGATGTTCCTCCCCTGAAGTCTGTCTTCTGCCAGTGGGGCTGTCCTTCCCTACCCCAAGATAGAGAGACCTGATCCATGCAGTGTACTCTGGTGCTGGTGGGAGTGCTCAAGGCTCTTCTTAGGCTGGGTAGACCCACCGGGACACCACAGCATAGGCAAAGGCTGGGCTGCTGGATTTCTGGGCGTAAGACCCAACCTCACTGGGCAAAACCCAACGCCCACACCTCTGGTTTCTCTGGATCCACTTGAGAAAGGCCTCTGGGGGTAGGCCAGGATATAAGGGAGAAGGTCCAGGTTCCCAATACCCTTCAGACAGCCTTTGATGAGCCCTGTCTTGAGTCTCCATTTGGGGGAAACCAGTGCAATTGATTTCTGAGTGCCAGGGTGACTCCATGAGGCATTCAGCTGACTCTGGCCTTTCCTGCAAGGTTCTGTCCCCTAGGCTTCTGGCCTCCAGAGAGCCGATGTTACTCCCTCACTCTCCAAGTCATGTGCATCCTGGTGAGCCTGCCTTAAGACAGCTTTACTAAGCTGGGCATGGTGATGCACACCTGTAACCCCAGCACTGGGAGGCTGAGACAGGAGGACTGCAGAGTGTTTGAGGCCAGCCAGGAGGCTACACAGTGAGTTCAAGGCCATCCTGAACTACATAGTGAGACCTTGTCTCAAAAAACCAAAATGAATAAAGAAAATAAAATAGCTTTACTGATGTGTAATCTGCATAGCTCAGACCCACCATTAGTGGACAAATCAGTAATTCCACAGAGAATGTACCATCACCACCACCAAGGAACTGTGGTGCCTGTGACCACCACTCCTCCCGCAGCCCTGCTCGCCCTGGCTTGAGACCTACTGGAGCTACCCCTGATCAGCAGCCCCTACCCCATCACAGCCTACAGGCATAGCAGCACTACATGGTCCCTCTACTTGGCAGCTTAGGGGCACTAGTGCCTGAGAAAGCATGGACTGTAGTCCGAGGACCAGACAGTGAGGTTCCTGGTGAGCTGGGCACACGGCAGCTCAGATCCCAGCCCGAGTCCAGGTCTGCTAGATGTGTCCCCTACTCTGGCGGGCTCCAGAGTATTTTGGTGGCAGATAACTCTGTCTCTTCTAGAAGGGTACAGGGCTGTCACAGGCTAGCCAAGTGAACTCTGAGGGCCATCTATCTCCTCACCAGCCCAGAGAGGGACTGGGTTAGGGTGGGGCAGGGTGCTGATACTTTCATAATCCTTAGGCACATTTCTCACAAAGCTAAACCCAAGCATTAGAAATTCAGAGAGAAAAATAAGGAACACTAATACTCTGTCAACCATGTTTCACAATCATGACATGTTTTACTTTACTTAAAATAGATCTGAACTATGTATCCAACGCAGGAAGTCTTCCATAAAGTGCAGCATTTCAAAGACAGACACTTCTGATCTGAAGCTTAAAAGCTTTGTAGTTAATTATGAATTTCACATTCATGTTCAAATCACACTTTGGTTAAAGTACTCCACTGCAGAGGCCATGAGAACAGAAAAACTAGAGCTGTTGAGTCTTAAATTCAATCTCAAATCAGCACTCTACAAAACCAGCTGCCTCTCTATCCAAAGAATACATGAATCCAAGTATTGTGCACCTCAACCGTACTGGGACAATTCTGAGAGAAGAAACTCAGAAAGAAGGGAAAGCAAAATATCTCATTCAACTAAAGAACAGAAAACACCAAGGATCAAGACGTCTTCCACCAAATCTAACTAGGGACTCACTCGGGTGTGGTCCTCCAAAAATAACCCCAATCTTTCACGAGATAATGTCCACTATAGTCACTTCTATCTCATCCTGAGGGAACTCTGCAGCTTCTTTATTCCCTCAGGGTGGGCTAACTCTCCTCTTGTTGTCCAGGACTCCTAGGGACCCAGAGACCTTCTCCATGGCAGCTCTTCTTGCCTGACCCTGGCTTTGATCAGCAGACCCCACACACCCTCCACCATTCTTGTGCCTCTACACGCTCAGCCCCAAGCCAGTCACATAGGCCTGCTGCCCACCGTGGTCCCATGGCCAGCTCTCTCAGCTCTCATGCTTCTGCCTTTTCTGTTTTGAATGCCACAGCATTTGGAATGCTAACCTGAAGTCTTAGGATCATTTTTCTGATCTTCTTTCTCTGTCAACAATCAATGGCAGATCTGTATGAAGTCAATACAATGAATCTCAACGGCTTCTGATATTAGTCTTTTTCCCCTGTCTTAAATTTCAATGGCAAATTTACTCATCAAAGTTTAATTTTATGCTGGCTATGGTGGCACATACCTCTAATTACAGCACTCTGGGAGGCTGAGGCAGGAAGACTGCAAGTTCAGCCCAGCCTAGCAACCGAACCACATTCTGTCTCAAAAAATAAAAAGGGCAGGGGATGTAGTTCAGTGTGAAGGTGCTGTGTTCAATCCCTAGTATAAAAAAAAAGTCCAGTCTCATTACACAGCTCCCTGTGAACATAACACTGTCTGCCTTTACTGTCATTTTAGGCCTAACCTTCTACACAGTCATTTGTCATATTCTGGTCCTAAATTAATCTTCCTAGTATAGTGAGGATAGTATAACAGGGTTAGGGTGAAGATGCCATCAGCACGGGCCCTGACACTAGTTATGCGGCCAGGATGCCATCCTCCTGCCTCAGCTTTTTGGAGAGCTTGTGTGTGCCAGTAAAGCCTTGGGGAGGCCAGTGAGAGTCAGCTGTCTGCATTCACTCCCAGAACATCTAGGTACACAGCCCTAAACTCCAGGAGGGACCAAGAGCCCTCACCCTGCCCATAAAACCTGCCTATACTATGGCTAACTTGAGTTTCACGTGTGGCAGGGCCCTCCCTTGATGTACACGATCTTGCCCACCTCTGAACTCACAGTGAATCCTGGGCCTTGATAACAATGCCACCAATGACAGTGCCATGTGGGTAACCCAGAGTCCTGCTTGGCAGCTGTAACTTGGGGAGCACTACAGTGCTCCCTAGCACCACCTGCCACTGGGAAGATTTCCAATCATGGACAAAGTGCTGGGCAGTTAGACAGACTGGGCACTGCTGGGAATCTTTCAAATACTGGGACATGTGGGTTTAACTGATTAGAAAAAGGTGATTCTGGGTGACATAATAACTGCCAGGATTCAACTGAATGTAGTTTGCTACTAGGACAATTCAAAGTTCACAGCATTTAAAGGTTGTGTATAGTGTGTGTCTGCAGTGTGTAAAATGGATTGAGTGTCCTGGTGAGCAGGTGCTCCCTCTGCCGCTGCCATGAGGCACCACCTGGAGACCACTGGCTTCACTCTGCCATATGCAAAAAGAGCAGCAGTTTAGACACACTGTAATGCCAGGCAGTGAGCACAGCACACAGAGGCTGACAGTTAGTTCATCAGTTGGCTCTCATGAAGCTACATATAGTGACAAGCAGGCAGTGGCCTCAAAGCAGTCATGACACGGGCAAGTGGGAGATAGGCTATAAAGGGTTTCATTTAAGTGAAAAGGAGGAAGTTTTTGACATGAGGAAAGAAAAGAATCTTTGCTGAGGTTACTAAGATCTACTAAGAATGAATCTTCTATCTGTAAAATCAGGGAGAATGAAAAAGAAATCCATGTTGATTTTGTTGTCTCATCTCCAACTGTGAAAGTTATAGTCATAGTGTGAGATAAGTACTTAGATAAGACAGAAGAAACATTGAGCTTGTGCATGTCTGTACAGGGGAAAACACGATATGCACAATTCAGTACTGTCTACAATTTCAGGCACCAGAGAGGCCTTGGAATGTGTACCCCTTTCATAAGGGTATGACTGTAACTATACTTCCATCATCTACAGATTTAAATCTGTTATCAGTTCCATATTTTTCTGTCCTATCTTCTTCTTCAGGGGTGAAATAAAATGCATCTTAAAGATTTATATTTGATCTGCCACATCTCAATCAACTTTTGTGTCCTATTTCTCATCCCATTAACTGTCTCTGTTGTATTCTTAATAATTCTTTTCTAGTTCATAAAATCTTTCTGAACAGTAACTGAATATTTAACCTTCTGGTGGAACTTCTTTTTCTGGTGCTAGGGGTTGGCCTGAAGGCCTTCCACATGCTAGGCAGGCACTCTAACACTGAGTAGTTATACTCCAGCCCTGCTGGTGGAAAATTTCAACTATCATTTGTTTCTAGAGGTAATCTTCTTGATCACTCCTGCTAATCTCATCACCTGCTTTTTTTTGCGGGGGGGTGGGGGGGACTAGGGATTGAACCCAACGCCTGATGCACCCGAAGCAAGGAGGCTACCACTGAACTATATACCCCGCTCTTCTGCTCATTGTTGTGGCTTTTACATTTTTAAGTCCTTGGTAACTAATGTTCATGACTTTCAATGGTTCTGCAGCACAGAAAGCCTTGAGCTTTCATCAGGATCTGACTTTCTCAGATCTGCTAAGTAAACTGCTACTCGCCTGTTTGCCACTGCTATTATCTCCGTTCCTAATTCACTTCAATGAGTGTGATGCTTTAAGACATCATATGCATGTTCATTTAGTAGGTTTTTGAGAAAAAAATGAATGTGTTTGGCAGTGTCCAATCTCCCACCCTTACCTGGAAACCAAGATGTTTTCTTTAAAAACCTTCAGTATAAAAACGAGTTTATTTAAATTTCATTTCTACCACCCAAAGTATTTCAATATAGAAAAAAGAAGTTCTTCAGTCAACTTTCAACATTAATCATGTTGCAAATGCAGTTACACTATACAGGCATCTTCTCGGCTAACACTTTTTGGTAGAAAAATTTTTGGTTTCTCACAGTTTACAAGCACATAACTCATGGCTGGGGATTTAGCTTAGCGGCACAGCGCCTGCCTGGCAAGCACAAGGTCGGGAGTTTGATTCCCGGTACCAGAAAAAAAACAAAAAACAAAAAAATACAAGTATATAACTCATGATTTTTCCAACATGCACTTCGATCAATGATTTTAACATCAAAAAATCAAATCAACATTTTAACACAACAATATGCGCCAGGAAGGCTCATGCTATATTCCAAGTATAATTAGAAGAAATCACAATCACAGGGTGTCAGCAGAGTATGTGCCACTAAGACACCACTGATGTGTAAGGCCTCTTGGTGCCACAGTGGAAAAAGCAGCAGTGAATATCTCATCTTTGTTGTCTGGTAATCAGAATGCCATGTTCAAAGCACTGACATCCGCACACAACAGCCGACTCCTCTTAAAAAGGTGACTCACCAGTGTTTTAGTTACATTTCAGGAAACTGGTTGATTGACACACAATGAATTATTAATTTCCCCACTTAATAAAAAAAGACAGCATTTTCATGCAGAATGTCTGATTTGCAAGAACCTACATTAAAGCAAGACATACCTAAACACTTGCTTTCTGTAGAATATATTACAAGAATCACTCAGAAAATATCGAAACCCTTTCTGCCAAAATGTCAGTCTGTGCCCAATAGCAGTTTCTTGGTAGTAGACAAGCTGCCACTGACTGTGGTCCTACCTGAGATTGCCTCAGTTCTCCCAGCACACTCCGAAGTCCCTTTTTTGCATCAGCTGGACAGGCCAGCCACAGAGCATGGAAATGAAAAGCATGGCAGGCATGCTGGGGAGATGAGTGCTGTTAAAGCCAGCCACCTTTTCTAACTGTTGTGACCTGCACCATCTCCAAATATTCCATTCTGGCTGTTTTCATCAGACTTTGGGACACAGGCATAAATGTCGTGATCACCTCACTCTTCAGCTACACTGACATCACTTTTTTCTTACAGTAGTAAAATGCAAAAGGTATTTTTATTTCAGTAATCTTTATATTCACCTAATCTTTTTTTTTTTTCCAGTACGGGAAATCAAACTCACGACCTTGCGCTTGCCGGACAGGT
This sequence comes from Chinchilla lanigera, assembly GCF_000276665.1. Lineage (NCBI taxonomy): Eukaryota > Metazoa > Chordata > Mammalia > Rodentia > Chinchillidae > Chinchilla > Chinchilla lanigera. Next base: position 3,221,763 of record NW_004955454.1, read on the forward strand.
GCTGTGCTGCTGAGCTAAATCCCCAGCCCCTCACCTAATCTTTTGATGATATTGAGAGTCAGATGGAGACATGGCTCTGGAGATGCCTTCCTCATCCATCAAGGAAGCCAGCATGAGAGTCCCTTGGGAGAAATCTAAGTGGGAGGACCATTTAGCTGTGGCAGTGTCAGCTCTTGGAGAGGTATCTGAAAGATTTCATCCCTGCCACAGGATCCCAAGTACAGACCATGCTGGCATAAGGCCTAGCCCTGGTCTGCACCAGGGTCCCCATGTTGTCTGCAAGGTCTGCCCTGAGCACCAGAGATGTGAGATGGGAAAGGCAGGGAGAAAACAACAGACACTCCTGAACCTATGGTGCAGTAACAGCCTGAGAATGACCCTAAGTGGAAAATGCAGTGAATACTCCACCTCAGCACATCTAGTTTGTGCAGTGACCTCAAGCATGCTGGCTCCCCTCTAGAACCACTTGGGCCTAATGTGAAAACATTCAGACCCTGCCTCTGCCTCTTCTCAAGTCCTCATGGCCCTCCTCCATTCCACCATCTTCAAACCAGGACCCACTGTCCACACCACAGACTGTCCTCATCTGCTGGGCCTCACGTGGAGACCCACCTCCCCTTCCCCCACACTGCCTGCTCTCTAGGTCGGGCTCAGCCTTTATAGAATCCTCCAAATCAGAGTCCATGATAAGAACACGGATTCTGGGCTCCACTTAGGAGGTAAGCCAGGGAAAAAGAGAAGCTGGCTGATGGCCCCTCCATAGAGACTCCAGGAATACACCTAAGGCCAGGAGAGGCCTTGACCTCATTGCCTCCTCCTAGGTGTGCTGCAGCCTTGACCTTCAGGGAGGATAGCACTGGGTGAAGCCGTCGCTAGTATACTCTCAGGCTCTAGCATGCTTACCTGAGTACCTACACCGAGGAGCTAAACTTCCTCAGACCACAACAGACTACAGTAGACCTATGGTGCTTCAAGTCATGCAATTTGCAGTGACTTGTGGCAGCAATAGAAAACTCTTACAAATGTCTCCTAATCCAGTATGGTTAACACATGCCTATAATCCCAGCTACTCAGGAAGCTGAGGCAGAAACATTCTAAGTTTAAGGCCAGCCCAGACAACTTAGCAAGATCCTATCTCAAAATAAAAAAAGGGCTGAGAATGTATCTCAGTGATAGAGTGCCCTAGGTTCAGTCTCTAACATGTAAAAATAGTAATAAAAAAGTCTTTCTGTTCCCAGAAAGCTTATGCTACCAGTAATTTCTTATTTCTCCTTCCTCATTACCATGTAAACACATTCCTGACTCATCCATATTAAAAACAGTAACCCAGAGAAATGGCTCCTTCAGACCTCTGCCCATGTGTTTCCATGGTCACCACAATAGGGTCCTCAACTTGTTTACCTTCTACAGATACCTCAACCTCAATACTCTGGACCAGTGGTGGCACACCTAGGCATACCTGCCTCAACAGCAGGGATGCAGAGCCCTTTCTGTCAGCACGCAAGCCAACTCACCCCAGTAGCCAAGCACTGGATAATAGTGGTTTTCTAAACTAAAACTTCAGTGTTTAATTGCGGGGTTGGCACTTTCCAATAAATAAGTGGTTCTGGGTTTGTTTGGGTACTGGGTCTCTAAAAGGCTCACCATCACATCATCACATCTCATCACCTAAAAGGCTCTAGACCATATCTGCTGCTCTGTTGACGCTGCCAGAAATTTTCGAGTTGCTGAACTAGTGTAGGTACAAGCACTCAATACTACTGAAGGACGCAAACTTCTCAGATGCAACACCCAAGGTACCTGTGGTAGATGATAAACTGGGCAAAATGGACATTACCAAAATTCAGCGCAGGCGCCCGGGAGGCGGTCCCCCAGTGCTTGGGAAGTTGCACCGGACCTCACACCAACCACTGCCGCGTGATCAAGAACTATCATGGCACAGAGAAGCAATGACACAATTGGCCCACCACGCGCCAGCTGCGGAGGCGCACCCGCGGATGTGCGTGAATCATTCTGACATGGAGAAACCCTTGGGAATACATGCCACACAATGGGTCGCTCTTGCCCCTACCGGTAAGAACCAGAAAGGTCCAGAGTCAGCGGAGGAGCAGCTGCTGAACAAGGACTCAGAGAACATGAGAATACAGACTACACCAGAAGACTCAGAGATCTAGTTGACCAGGGTCACAAGAGCTGTTCGGAAGCTGTCAACCAGGAGGACCTTGAGCAATACCTGGGGAGACCCCCTGGAAGCCATTCTTCCCCTGACAGTACAGGCTGTGGTGGAGCTCTGGGGAGGTCTGCAGCAAGATTCCTGCTGCCTGTGCTGACGGTTGGGGAGAGGACACTAACTGGTTGTGGGGTCCCAGTGCAATGGGAGGCTGGAGAGAAAAAGCTACAAAGAATGGCTTTCACCCCAGATGGCTCACTTGAGATGTTAGTAAGACTTGCCTCCTCAGTATTCTATAGCCATGATGAGGAGGAGGCCAAGGAGAGAAAACAAAGAAACCAAGAAAAAGCAGCTGCTTTTGCTGCAGCACTAAGAGAAACAGACCCCAAGTCTGATTCCCAGGGTCCCAAGAAGAACTTGATGACTACATTCATCTGCTACCACTGTTAAAAGCCAGGCCACCTCAAGAGGAACTGCCCTAACAGGCCCCCTGGGCCACGCCCTGAATGTAAAGGTGGCCATTGGAGATCGGTCTGCTCTCTAAAGTGGAGGCCCCAGAGCTCAGACCCATCCTACCAGTTAGTCCAACAGGAATGAGGGGGCCCGGGGCATACTCTGCCTTCTCCCTTTGGCCAGACTGTTATCTCCATAGAGAAGTCCTGGGGAATCATGACTATAGAGGAAAAAGAAAAGAGCCTGTTGCTAGACATAGATGCAAGTATCTTGGTCCTTCTTTTCAATCCCGGCCTTCCTTCCAGCCGTCACACCTCAGTGAAAGGAGTCACTGGTGAGGAGGTAATATGCTATTTTTCACAACCCTTAGGCTGTAACTACTTGTTAGATCTTTCTTGTATATCTCTGTCTTCCTGAGAAACCATTTTGAAGATACCACCATGTATTACAGCAGCCACTGATATTTTCCTACTAATCTGTCCGTAACTCTGTAATGTTTGTATTGTTCCTACGCTATTTTGTAAATGGATGTATGTTTATTATTATGTGTTTCCTACAACAACCATTGAGAATAGTTAATGGTTATTCAATTGGTCACTCATGTATAGCTCTATTTCCTTTAGAAACCACTTTGAAGAAACCAAAGTATAGTATAACAACTATTGATAATCTCCTACCTCTTTTGTCTGTAACTCACTATTATTTGTCTATTTGTTTTTCTGAGAAACTATCTTGTAGATAACAATATGTAAAACAACAACCATTGATAATTTCTTACCACTTTGTCTGTAATTTGGTAAGTCCCCCCATTACTGTTATCCTTCTTTTACTCTTTAAAATTAAAAAAAAAACAAAATTCAGAACTCTTGTGTTTCATAATGCATTAATAAAATGAAAAAGATAGGGCCAGGAATATAGCTCAGCGGTCCAAGCACCTGCCTGGCAAGTGCAAGGTCCTGAGTCTGATTCCCAGTACCAAAAAAAAAAAAAAAGAAAAGAAAAGAAAAGAAAAAGATAAACAAGATAAACAGAGAAAATTTCTACAAATCATGTGTCTAATAAAGAGCCTGGGGACAGGGATATAGCTCAGTGGCACAGCGCCTGTATGGCAAGTGCAAGGTCCTGAGTTTGATTCATGATACCAAAACAACAACAACAAAAAGAATTGATCCTTGGGGCCGGGAATAGAGCTCAGTGTAATCACATCTACCTGGCAAACATGAGGTGCCAAGTTTGACTCCTGGTGCAAAAAAAAAAAAAAAATACTGGTCATAAAGAATTTATATTTACAAACCCTTTGTGTGAGCTGTACTGAATTATACTTAATAACAAGAAAAAAACCACACAGTTAAAAGTTAAAACCTGGGAAAAGGAGGACTAGGGACAGCACAGTGGTAGAATACTTTCCTAGGATTTGCAAGACCCTGAGTTCAGTCCCCAGTACCACTAAAAGTTTTAAAAATTTGCTGGGTATGGTCTTGTATACCTGCAATCCTAGCACTCTGGGAAGCTGAAGCAGGAGGATGGCAGGTTCCTATCCAGCCTGGGCCACTAGCAACTCAGGGAGACAATCTCAAAATAAAAAATAAAGGGGGGAAGGGGTAGGAATGTAGCATGGTATAAAGGCCCTAGGTTCAATCCTCAGTACATAAACAAATAAATTTCCTGAGTGTGGTGGTACACACCTGTGATCCCAGCACAAGGGGAAGCTGAGGAAGGAGGACTGTAAATTCAAGCACAGCTGGGGGAACGTAGCAACTTAGCAAGATCCTTTCTCAAAATAAAAAGGGCTAGAGATGTAGCTCAGTGTGAAGGTCCTGAGTTCAATTCCCAGTACAAGGGGTAGGGTAGGGTAAGGTTCTCAATCAACATCGCTCCAGCAATGATATACTTGTATAAGTGGACAATAGGCAAACCAAAAACTGGCCAATATCATTGCTCATCAGGGAAATGCAAATCTAGCCCACAATCAGATGCCACCTCACACACCCTGAGGTACCGAGAACCAGAAAGCTAGATGAGCCAATGGTGAAGACATGGGGAAACAGGAGCCTCTAGACCCTGCTGAGGAAAGCAAATGACTTTGGAGGGCAGGTGGGTAGTTTCTATGGTACAGTTACCATATGACCCACAACCCCACTCCTAGGAATCCAGCCAAGAGAAATGAAAGCATGTGTTTTTCCTGTCTGTCACATGTGAGACAACATGTCCACGGCAGCACAATTTCTATAAGATTGCCCAATGGCTTCAATCAGACAATGAGTAACAAAACCTGATACACCTACTCAAGAGAACACTACAGCAGTAAGATGGAATGAACAATAAAGAAAAAGGTCAGATAGAAAAGACTACCTTTTGCGACTCTATTCATATGAAATAACCAAAAAAGCACTATCTATAGAGACAGAAAAGGCTTAGTGATTGCCCAAGGCTGGGCTGGAAGTGAACAAGCAGAATTTTTTTGTGATGATGGAAATGTTCTCAACTTGGATAGTGGTAATGATTGCACACCTCTTTAAATTTACTAAAAACCATTGAATTATATATTTAAAATGGGTGAAACTTTAGCATGTACATGATACTTTGAGACCACTGCTAGACATTACAGAATGAACACCACCTCCAGGCAGCAGCCAATGCTCGCACCCTACAGTTCCAGCTCTACATCCCACATGCTGGCATCCACAGCCTTCTCTTTCCACACTGCCTCATAAGGAGCTGAGATCCCTGGGGCTTCTGCTGGGAGCCTGCACCAAGTATGTACCAGTCTCTGACTTCACACCTGGTCTTCTGTGGGCGTAGCTGCACACTCAGCTCTTAGCTAGCATCTTCACTCCAAGATGTCACAGAGAGTGAGCCCAAGCTTAGTACCTTCATCCTGTGCCTGGCCCCTTTCTCAGGGGTCTTGCTACTGTCTCAGAGTTCAGCTTTGGGCCATCAGAATCTGTCCCCAGTGGGCCTGCTGTCAGGTGTCCACCATTGCCAGCCATGGACAACTCTGAGCAGCAGATGAAAGAGGAAGAGGACAGGGCCTAAAAGAGGGCATTGAGCTCATCACATCACTGACTCGCCATCAACTGTTATCTCCTTTATTGGGGGGACCCACTCTCATCCACACTGACCAGTAACCTTGCCATGTCTGGTCCAGCTCCTAACCATACTGTTCTTACCCCAGAGCTGCAGATGCCTGTGCTGACCACATAGGGAATCAATGGAATCAGCAGGATGCAGCACACATTTGAGACCATGAAGCGCTTGGTAAATTGAAGGCATGAGAGGCAGGCAGGTGTCAGGGAACCAGCAGGATCCACCCAGGCTCTGTGCCAACAGATCTGACCTTAGTCTGCAGTTGCCCTTGGGGTCATCCCCCTTGGCACTCAAGTATCATCCCCTCAGAGGGCCCTACACACTGCATGTGTTTCTCCTGAGGACATGCAGACTCACCAACTCATTCCTTGAGGGCTGAGGATATCAACATCACAGGCCATGTAAAGGGGGATATGAGGCATTCTTGTCCTCTAAGTAAAACTGTTCCCCAAGCCCAGGTATGCTTTCAGAAGCAGGGCCAGACATCCTGGACTACAGATGTTTACTTCTTATGAAGCCCACTTCCATGGAAAGTCACACTAAAGCAGCTGCTAGGAGACCAGCACTGTAGCTAGATGGGAGGCAGCCATGAAGACAGGATGCTGCAGGTGCTCTAGGTCACTGCCAGCCTCTCTGCGTCATAAAGGATGTACCCAATCCTGCAACACCTGAAGTGGCCCAGTCATGAAGGCAGAGCAGCTATCTATATATCATCATAGCCCCTGGGCCCAGCACTCACCTGTCATCACAATGCCTAAAGCCAAAGGTCCCTCCCAGCCCAGATGACCACAACTGGGTGTCCACTAGCAAGGGCCAGCAGCAAGACAGGGCAGGATGTTCTCTCCCTGCTGATGAACATGCTCAGTGAGAAGCACACACAGAGAACACACTCACACTGGCTAGAGACAAAGTGAGGATGAGGACTTGTGGGTGGCAGGGTACCTAGAAGAGGAAGAAATGGTAGGGGGGTCTTGGGGCATACCTGCCTCAGCACTACTCTTTTCAATCCCCTGAAAACATCAATGCTTTAAAACTAAAGATTAAAATAAGTTTGAAGAATCTAAAACTAAAAGGTAAGGAACTGGAAAGCACGGGGAAAAAAAGAGACAGTGGACCCAGCAGCCTCTGGGACAATGGGGTAAGTACAATAGGCTGAAACCTTCTCCATTAAGAGCCAAGCAGCTCAGTATGTACCTAGGCTCATCTGATTAAAAATTAAATTAAAATGTTTCTTATTAAAATCATAAAAGTCTTGATTCTAAGAACAAAATGAGAGCTGTCCTGCAAGGGAGATGGTACTGGGCTCCTGTGGTCACTGCTGTAGGTTGCTGCCTCTCATCCCAGCACCCTCTGGCCAGGGTGGTGTCTTCACCTAACGCCCCCCAGTGGAACAGTTTGGAGGTGTTTGCTGTTAGAGTACATCAGGGGAGGGAGACCCCTGTCCACATATCAGACTTCCCTAATTCACAGAGGGTGACAGTGAGTTGAACACTGCCACCTGTCCCAGAGATGTCCTCTTGGGCCATGGGCTTGAGTAGTGAGCACACAGTGTTCAGTGACCATGGGTATTTCCTCCCTTGCTGAGGGATCTCACCAGCCCAAAGCCATCAACCCTGCACCCATGCTGAGGGAAAAGAGACTCTGGCTACTTCTGCTAAAAATGAAAATAAAAGAGCATGCTGAAAACAACCTCGACGTGTCAAAGACTAAGAAGTATTCAGTGAGCCAGGGGGCAGGGTCATAAACCCACGTAGGATGTACAGAGGAACAGAGAGGGATGTTGTGCCAGGAATGGCGGAAGCCACATGTGGCTGGTGGGGGCTCAGAAGATGACAGAGGGATGGTGCAGAGGGATGTCCCAGGCAAAGCACACCCATTGTACTAGTAGGATAGACAGAAATAAATTCATCTAGACCTGTTGCCATAAAGGACTAGTATCCTAAAAGCTATCAGAGACATTTATGGAGTTTCTGAAGGACATTGGTGACTATTGCCCATGCAGCATAACTTCTACATAGACACATGAGCTACAGAGACTTCTCCAAGAAGCCCTATCAGAGTGCTCGACCTGGACAGTGTTGACATTGCAGAACTTGGCTGCACCCGTCCCTCCCTTGCCTTGGCATCCAACCTTCATCACACAGTTCTTAGTTTTTTAATAACCCTTTTGAGAGTTTTTTTTTGAACTAAATTAACATGTCTTAGATGAACCACCCTGTTCCTGTGGAAGTCACATGCAAGAACATGAGATTCCTTATTACAGCCCATCCAATTAAAGTAACTTTAAACAGATTTAGAGAAGTAAAGAAGAGTGGAGGTACCGCAATAGTCACTTTGTGAGGCAATTTCTGACACCAGTCCTATAAGGAAAAAGACACCATGTTTTTGTCCCAGGCTGCACCATCATCCAACCAGAAGACAGATGGCTGTTATACAAATCACATTTCATGACAACTTGTTTGCTGTGTCATTGTCCCTTTTGCTGAACCCTGGGAGGGTCCAGGCTTGTTGCCCAGCCACTAACTGCAGGTGGAGTGAAATGTAAAGACACAGTACAATCTGTAAGGAAAAGCAGCATGGAGCTTTTAACACCAAGTGACATATTAGGAGAAACAGCATCCTCAAGTGTGGCTGTGCTTCAGAGACACCAACGGTCATAGAAAGAATGGCTGCATTCAGTTAACTGAATGGTGTCTGATGCTACTACCTTGGAAATGGAGCTTGAGACAGGTTCTAATTTGTCGTACAGGTTAGCCAACAGGTTGGCTTGGTGAATAAGTCTAATGAAGCTTCCATAGGAGTACTGAAAAGCAGTTTTATCAGGCCACAAGCTTGACAGAATTGTAAGTTCTATATTTGGGTTATGATCAACCTGTTTGAACACTTAGTGAAAGATTCTTGCTATTCAGCATTTAAAATGCGCTTATCACTTATACAGATTGACCTCACCTAAAATATGCAGTACTGAGTTATGTCTTTAAATCTATTTCCTGAAGCCTGGTATGATGGCATATGCCTGTAATCCCAGCACTTGGAAGGCTGAGGCAGGAAAGTCACCATGAGTTCAAGGTCAGCCTGTGCTATATTGAGTTCAAGGCCACCCTGAACTACAAAGCAAGACACTTTCTCAACAAAAATCTATTCCTTGATGCTTGCTCTTCATTTTAAGTTTCCCTTGTAAAACTTTGTAACTGTTAACATTCTACAGAAATATGACTTATAAAAGACAATCTAAGTAGTACAGTAAGAGGGGCTGGGGATTTAGCTCAGTGGCACAGTGCCTGCCTGGCAAGTGCAAGGTCATGAGTTCGATTCCCGGTACCAGAAAAAAAAACTAAAAAAGTATAGTAAGATGCTAGGCCATCACCTACAGTACTGATAAAATATGACACTCTTAATATGAATGCTAATTCTGATTAATAGGAGAGGCTTATTTTATATTTTTAGAATGCCCAATATCTTAAAAAAAGATTGTAATAGTTAAGATTAAAGCCTAGATATTTCACAATGGAGGCTTGGAGATCAAAGCTAAGAAAGCTAACTGGGTTAAGAGGGCAGTCAATATTTCAGCCCTTGTCCTACAAGGTCATCCAGAACTCAGAGCATGACGGCATCCCTTTAAATGGACTCGCTAACTCTGGTGAGTCGCTCAACTTCTCAGGTAGGAAGGCTGTCAGATCCCACAGAACAGGAGTCAACCACGGTTTACTGTGCTAAAATGTGGGCCACTACAGAGGGAAATGTCCCCCATGCTTCCAAAGCCATAGGGTCAAGCAAGACCACAACCCATAATGGCGGCGGGG
>NW_004955454.1:3232517-3255491 GCF_000276665.1 Chinchilla lanigera
AAAAAAAAAATCAACATCTTGGGGGAGGGAAACCAAGTGTGGTAGTGCATACCTGTAATCCCAGCACTCAGGAGGCTGAGACAGGAAGATTGTCATGAATTTGAGGCCAGCCTGAACTACTTGAACTACACAAGGAGAGACTGTCTCAACTACTCCCCTAAAAACTACAAAACTGCAGCTTCAGGACACAAGCCCAGTTTACTCCTTTTTCTTTCTTTTCTCCCAAAACATTAAGCCTGGGCAATTCCCCTTCACCTGCAAATTGGCCTGTTTCACCTGTGAATAGATCACCTTTTTCTCCTATACAATAAATTGGTTTTTCATATGAATGGGTCATTATCTTTCTGTGGGTAACCCATCCTTTTCTCAAGTCCCAAGAGGGAACTTTCAATGTTCCCAACTCTAAACTGTAGAGGACATCTCTCTTCAGAGGGCCAGCATTCTATTTCTCTGAGCATGTACTGTACTTTAAATTTCTGCCTATTGTATAGTAAATCCTGTTATACTTTATTCCTGCTGGGGATTTAGCTCAGTGATGCAGTGCCTGCCTGGCAAGCTTGAGATCCTGAGTTTGATTTCCAGTACCCAAAAATGGAAAAAAAGTCTATTCTCATGCCAGAATTTTATCAATGCATAAGAAATTAATTCAGGCACAGTAGTACATACATGTAAACCTAGCTACCTGGTAGACTGAGGCAGGAGGATTTCAAGTTCAAGGCCAGCATGAGCAACTTAGTTTAAAAAAATTTTTTTAAGGGCTGATAATGTAGTTCAGTGACAGATCATTTGTCTAGAATGCTTGAGGCCCAACAAGGTTCAATCCCCAGCACAGTACCACAGAAGGGGAAGAAAAAATAAAAGAAATTTAGAAAGACTAGGTATTAAAACATAATAGTTGTATATTTTTAGTATCATACAAATCCAAAATTCCAGGAACTAACAACACTCTATACTATGCGGCTTATACTTTCAGTCATTTCAAACATTGCAGGAAATATATGGCTATATGCCTACTCACTTTATGTTTATATCACTACATTTTGTCAGGTTTGCTTAACCACTGACTGGGGAGGTGGGCAGCCCCAGGGTGGCCTTGAATTTACAAATCTACCTTACCCTCCCAAAACCTAGGATTGCAGGCACGTATCACCACAACCAGGAATTGTATATATTTGTCATATATAACTTCTTTTTGTGTATGTGCTGGGGAGTGAATCTGGGGCTTTGCACATGCTAGGCCAACATTCTACCACTGAACTATATATATCTCTAGCCCTGATTTTTTTCTCTTTAATTATACCAAGTTTTACAGTGATCAAGGTAATGTCTTTCTGTAAGTGTTGCTTTGTGCTGTTATGGGAAATCTCTATTTTAAAAATCTACACTGTTACAGAAGTGTGTCTTTAATGTCTCCAGATAAAAAAGCTACAGTATTAATCTAATGTTTGCATTCTGAGGTATACCTTAATAGGGAGAACCTATAAAATAAATAGGGAGAGTATTAAACAGTCTTAGTAAAATGCTGCCCTTGTCTGGTTAGAATAACATATTTTTAAAGGTAAAGATGCCTTGTTATGGTAGCTAAAACAATTCTTAATCATAATATTTCTGAAATTCTTATAATTTATATCCATTCTTATCAGAAGTTGTTCACCAATTTATTTTTGTTTGAAATATGATTTTCCCCCTCCCTTCCCAGCCTCTCTTGCAAAAAAAGTGGGTTTCTGCCAATAAATTGACTACATATTTAAGATTTTATATATGTGCCTTTTGAGCTGTATAACCATATTGGATACTTGATATTTTATTATGTAATTTATGAAATGGTGATATGTATTATTAGTTCAACCAGGTATTTACACTGTCTATGTGTTTATAGTTCTGTGGAAGAAATAATTTGTCATTATTCTCCAGCTTGTAAGAATTTACAGCTGGGTATGGTGGTGCACACCTGTAATTCCAACACTCCCGGAGGCTGAGGCAAGAGGATTGCCATGAGTTTGAGGCCAGTCTGGGCTACAAAGTGAGTTCAAGGCCAGCCTGAACTGCATAGCGAGACCCTGTCTCAAGAAAGAAAAAAAAAAAGACTACTTGCTGTCAAAAAGAGAAAGCAGATGTAGAGTATGACACAAGAACAGTTCTTGACCATGCTGTACATGGCAGCACCTGGGGGACTTTGAAAAAACAATTTTTTGTGCACATATTGGCAGCACAGATGCTAAAAATATAGTTTTTAAAAAGTAGCTGTCGAGTGGGATCTTACATAGGCAAGTCTGGCCTACTAGAATGGTCACCAAAGGCAGACGTAGGCCTTGGGGTCAGGGAGGATGAGACCATTATTTCACTGATATTCCTTCTACAGGAGCCACAGCCCCTCAACAACTGTGGCCCAAGGGCAGGGTCTTGAGATACTTCTACAGAAGACAAGAAAAAGGGCCACACCATGCTCACAAGAGCCTGGGAGCTGGAGGCTCATTAAACATCAGATGGACAAGGAGATCATTAGCCCAGGAAGCAGGCCATTGATCAGTTAAGAGTCCTCAAAGGAAAAAGAGAAGTCCTTGTTGCCTCTAACAATTTCCTAGAGCTCAAAAGGTAAGAAAGTGACCAGAGTTGATAAGAAGCTAAAAAAATCTAAGGAACCAAATGAAGCAGAATATAGTTGTAATTCCAGTGGGATGTGAGAGGCTCAAGCAGGAAAGTTGCAAGATTGAGCACAGTTGGGCTGGTAAAATCCCGTCTTTAAAAAGAAAAAGACTGAGCACATAGCTCAGTGATAAGACACTTGGCTCCCATGTGTGGTACCTTGGGTTCAATCTCCAGTTAAAAAAAAAAGTAAATATAAATAAAGGCCCAATAGCCAACAGCCTTCTCCCTCCAGGAATCCCAGGACCTGTGCAAGACCTGATGCTCTATAGCATGCTCCATGAGAAAGGAAGGCAAACAGGCAGCCTCAAACAAAACTGGAAGTAGAGGACCCCTAGAGAACAGAGCATTAGATGAAGAAATCCTTCCAGGAGAGTTCCCTTCTAGGGCACTAAATACTCTGCAGATTCATAAAATGAAGCAGAGTTGAAGTGCCTAAATTTGTCCCAAAAGGAAACGGCCCTGAGCCCAGTGAAGAAGAAAATCAGGTCCAAGAAAATGGTGCAGCAGTCATTTTGTTGAAGAGTTAGCTCTAAAAAGGAACAGCAAGGAGCTGCAGGAAACCCTGATTGGAGTAGTCAGATACAGGTCACAAGTGCTGCTGAGGCAAGTGAGCCAGGCAAGAGGGGCCTCTGCACCAGAAGTGGATAAACACAGTTTGGCCAGAGACTTCTGCTGGTTTTGAGAAAGAGGTCTCTCAAACTTAGACACAGCTCTCAAACTCTGTCCCCTCACTCAGCTCCTGCCCAGCACAACCAGAGAGCTCACCACAAACCCACCAGAAGGCAGCTACCCCGCAATACAGCTGCAGACACAATATTGACACTGTATCAATCTTGATACTTTTCAGGTTACTGAAGCTGGAGCATTAATCTCTAGTGTCTTTGCCCCAAAGTAGTGAGAGGGCAGATTTTAAATTCTCACAGTGATTTTAATATGTGGATCTAGGAGAAAACTACTGAAAGACAAAATTGAAACTAAGGCAAAAGAACACAGGAAATCACAGAAACTACACACTGTAAAGAAACAGTCCAGTAGGTGAGAAATAGCTCAGGCTCAACCGCTAAGGACAGAGCTGCTGCAGGGGGTGGGGGCTCCTTTAATGGGCCTCTGATCTGCCCTGAAAACCCCCTTATATAAAGGCCAATCATCAGAGACTGAAACAGCCAGCACTAATGTCCCTATTATCAAATCTGCAGCTAAGACCCAAGATGCAGAATGCTGACCTAAAAATGAAGGTCAGCTGACCTACTCTCTTAAGGTAGAGAGAGTCAGAGTGAATCTCAGCTAGGACTGGACACAGCCTCACTGTGCCAAATCCACAAGTCAGACAAACACGAAGAACATCTGGGGTCAGCACTAACCAAGGTAGCAGGGGGCTGTCATCCCTAGGAGGAAGCCCTTCCGGCTGGTCCTGACACCTTCCTCTTGACAGTTCTAAGTGAGCAACTCTGCAGAGCTGAGACACATTACTGAAACCTATGAGATGAAAAGAGCAAACTGAAGTACCCAGAAAGACTGGGAAGAGGAGCCAGGCTCAGTACCAGGTCATTCCCACCCAGTATAAAGGGAGAGCATGGTAAAACTAGCTGAAAAGACAATGGCTAGTTCTTACAAATTTTCATGGAGGCCATAAATGCAAAATACTTGAACACCAAGCAGGAAAACTACACTAGGGCTCATTATTATCATGCAGTAAAAAAAAATCACTGAAGCCAGGCATGCTGGCGAATGCCTATAATCTCAGCACTCAGGAGGCTGAGGCAGAAAGATCACTGTGAGTTCAAGGCCAGCCTGGGCTACAAAGTGAGTTCAAGGCCAGCCTGAACTGCATAGTGAAACCCTGTCTCAAAAAGAAAGAAAAAAAAATCACTAGGAAGAAAACTTTCATTGGAAGCAGTACATAGCACCAAAAATGAACAGCTGGATAATACTGAAAAATGAAGCCAAAATAAAGATTCTAGTTTTTCTGAGAAAAGAAAAGAATTAGCTGCTAATCAGTTATACAAACTTATAAAGTGAATTTCTTCAGTCAGAAGATGATGATACTGGATAAAGAACTGAACATGCAAAATGTAATAAAGAGTAGCCGAAATGATAAATAAGAAAGAAAATATGTATTTTCCTGATTTTAAAATTTCTTGACATAGCTAGGCTTGGTGGCACACACCTGTAATCCCAGCACTCTGGGAGGCTGAGGCAGGAAGATCACAAGTTTAAGCCTAGCCTGGGCAATTTACTGACTCAGAAACGCTGTCTCAAAATTAAAAATAAAAAATAAAAAACAAAAAACAGCTGAGTAAGGTAGCCCATACCTGTAATCCCAACTCTCTGGAGGCTCAGGCAGAAGGACTGCTGCAAGTTCAAGGCCAGCTTGGGCTACAGAGTTTAAGGCCAGCCTGAATTACATAGAAGACTCTCAAAAAAACTAACTAGGGTTAGAAATGTAGCTCAGTGTGAGGGCCCTGGGTTCAATCTTTAGTACTACAAAAACAAAAAACAAAACAAAAACCCCTGATTCATCAAGTACAACCTAAATGTGTATGCTCTATAAGCAGAGCTTCCAAACTCATGGAAAAGCTAGATATGGTGGTGACCACCTGTAATCCCAACACTGTGGGAAGCTGAGGCAGGAAGGAAGATCACACGTTCTATCCTAGCCTAGGTAACACAGCAACACCTTATCTCCAAAAATAGTTTTGAAAGGGCTGGGCATATAGCTCATTGCAAGAACTCCCCAGTACCAGGAGAGAGAGACAGAGAGGGAGAGAGAGAGAGATACAGAAATGAGAGACATTCAAATTTTGGTCTAAGCATAGATAAGACTGGAGCTCTATCAATCCACATTAACTGACATTTGTAAAATAATTTAATAAATTAGATAGAATGAACAAATTTCCTCAACAACATAAACTATCAAAGATCCCCCCTGAAGAAATAGTTAACTTGAACAACCAACATTTCAAAAACACTGAATTTATACAGTAATTAATAACCTCCCCACAAAGAAAACTCAAGGCCAAGAGGACTTCACTGGTAAATCCTACCACAGAGTTAAGTGACATTTCTTTACAAATTCTACTTCAACTTTTCAAATCACTTTATGAAGCCAATATTATGCTGACCATAGACATGAAAATCCTTAAAGCTTGAAAACTTGAGCAAGTTGAATCCAGTAATAAAGAATAACACACCATTCCCAAATACAGTTTGTCCCGGGATTGCATGGTTACTTTAACATCAGCATCTATGCACATTATCTACCCACATTAACAGACCAAGAAACAATGTCTGGTCATCACACAGAGGCCAAAGAAGCACCAGAACATTCTGCTCATTCTTAATAAAACTAAACAAACTCAGAGCAGGAGACTGACAGCCTTAACGCAAGAGAAGCCTAGACATTTGAATCATGGAAAATTGAATGTACCTTCCTCACTACTTACTTCTCTATGATATTTTACCAGAAGTCTTAGCCAGCGCAGGAAAGGCAAGAAAAAGAAGTAAAAGACATGCAGATGGGAAAAGGAAAAATAAAAATATCACCATATTCACAGACAAAATGATTATATATACACATATATATAAAAAATCAGAAGCATTAAGCATAAAAATCAGTTGTTAACATTAGTGATGAATTTGGCAAAATATGTACACTGAGTACTACAAAGTACCGAGGAGAGACATTCAGAAGGACCTAATTTTTGGAAACTGTACAATGACTGTACCAGACTGGAGGCTCTCTGGCGTCAGGCACTGCAGTCACAAGTCTCCATCTCTGCTTCCAACACGAGTAGTCAGTGATAACGTGCACATCTGCAAAGAACATGCAGCTAGAGACACATGGCCATACCACAGGGTAGCTGAAGTATGCCCAGCTTCACTGCACTGGCACCCTGAAGGCTTGAGGAAACCACCTGGCACTGATGGCTGATGCTGAGGAGCCGCTAGCATGGAAGTTTCATATCACCAGGGAAAATCAGATAAAATTGATATTTTTAACTTTTTTTTAATCTAAAAAAATGGAATTTTGGGTAGTTCAACTTTCCATTTCCACTGACACCTGCTTCAATCACAGCAAATACTGCTGACACTGACAGTGATCCCTTTCCCATACACTAGCTTCTGACCTATGAGGGGAGAAATAAGTGCTACGCTAACAGAAGAACATTTCCAGAATATTTCCTGGGACTCAAAAGAAGACAGCAGAGAAGTCAACTTTTCCCCAAATCCTCTGGTCCTGACTCACTGACTTTTAATGCTGCAACACACTGTCTTATAATGCCTCACTGACCCATACTCCCTCTCCCTCCCAGCACCCTTCTCTGGCTGCCTCAAGGGGTTCACTTGCTCACGCTCTGTTCAACTGTGAAATACCATGGCTCTTCTCTTACCTCTCTTTCTCTCCCCCTACCCTCCAGAGTCAGGGTCTTGTGCCATGTAATTTAGGCTAACCTTGAACTCAGCAATCCTCTTGCCCCAGTCTCCTGAGTGCTGGGATTATAGGCGTGTGCCACCACTCTATAAAGGTAGAGTTTGTACTCTACCTTTAAACCCATTGTTCTGTTCCCACAGTTTCCATTACGACCTCTTGGTAGCTAAGTCAAGATCGCTACCCCAAACACCTTTGTCCCAAACACCAGGGCCACTTCCCTTTACAAATGCCACATGAATATTCCTTGGATAGTACTCTCCCCAGATCCCTTTTCCCAACCACCAAATACACCTGCACAGAGCATCTGTTTCTGCCCATGGGTCACAGTGCTTGGCACAAAGCCAGTGGTATGAACTGCTCCTGGGTCTCTCCTGCCCAGTCCCAGGTCTCCACCCCAGGCTTCTCATCCAGGGCACCACACACCAGCTCTGCAGCCCACTTGCCCACAACTTCAACAGCCTCTCATACATGCAAGACCAATCCTTTTGCTGGTTCTATACTTTTTGACTTCTCCTCCTCATCCCCATCTTAACCCCACAGCCAGATTCAACAATCCCCACAACACTAGCTATAGTAACAATATGTTCATTATGGTGTCCATTTAGTTGTGCCCTCAAAATAAAGGGACATTCCTTATACCAGCATCTTTTGGAACTACTCTATTCAATACTGCAGCCAACTATGACTATTTAAGTTAAGACTAAGGAACACTTACACTAGTGGTGGTGAACCCGTAGCACATGTGCCACAGGGGGTAATTTGTATCACTGAAAGCTCTAAAAGGTTCATCATCACCGACTTATATGCATTCTCGCCAGTGACCAGTGGGCACAGCTCAGAAACACGTCCATGACACCATCCTGGTGTAGATGCACTCCCTATTTGTACTTTTCTCTCACAACACTACTTGTTCCCCAGTTGTACCTTGCACTTACCAGGCCCTACTTGTACCTGGATACTTGTTCCCTACCTAGGATGTATTTCCTTTCTGCTCATTCTAATCAAAACTATCCAGCCTTTGAGATAAATCTGGCAAAAATAAGTACACTGAGCCTTTCGTCTGTGAACTGCTATTGAGCGCATTTCCATAATTCAAATATATAGCATACACTGTAACTATGTATAGCACAGCTAGCAGTATGTCATGTGTTCTTTACAGACCTCATTAATTCTTTCAGGATTTTTTTTCTATTTTTGCATTCATTATTTTATACACATAAAAAAATTTCTTTTGCACTTATATGTCAGCATTGTACCTGGCCCTGGATAAATGATAAACAAAACTGATGTGGTAACTGCTCTTCTACTTTAAAAGAGACAAAAATTCCAGTAAATTCTACAAAAGAAAATAGACTTCAATAAGGAAGAACAGCCGGGCATGGTGGCGCATGCCTATAATCCCAGCACTTGGGATGTGGAGGCAAGAGGATCGTTGTGAATTCCAGGCCAGCCTGGGGTACAAACTGAGCTCAAGTCCAACCTGAACTGCACAGTGAGACCCTGTCTCAAAAAGACAACCCCGCACACAAAAAAAAGGGAGAATAGAAGGAAGGACCTATGTGTTACTACTTGGCTTTTCCCTATTGTGACTACATACATCAGAAAAACAACTTAAAGGAAGAGAGGTTTATTTAAGCTCATGGTTTCAGAGGTTTTAGTCCATAGCCAGCGGGTAGAAACATCATGGTAGAAAGGTATGGTGGAGGAGAAGCACTTACCTTGTGGCAGTTAGGAAGCAGAGTGAGAAAGAAAGAGTCAGAGAAGAAGGGGTCACCGGAGGCAAGATATGCCCTTTGAAGGCACCTACTCCCTTCACTAGGTTCCACCTCCTAATAGTCCATCCAGCCATGAAGTCATCAATGGATCTGTTAGCAACACAGCCCTCTAATGACCTATTAATCCAACTGAGATTAACCATCAAATCTGCATTGAATTATGTGAGGAAAGACATCTCCAAACAGACCTCAGAGAGGAGAATGAAGCCAGCTTCTGAAGGGAAGAGCCTTCTGGGACTAGGCTAGGGCTGGAGAACATGGCCCCACAGTGTACTTACAGAGTTCAGAAGGCTCAGAGGATATGCTGAGATTAGTAATCTTGTCCTAAGTATAATAGACATTAAATCATTTTAGGCAGGGGAGCTACATGACACAATTCAAACTGCAAAACAACTACTGCTATAAGGACACAGGTAGAATGCCCATGCTGTATATCCCATAGCAGGCTAGACAGAGCATGGCAAGGCCAGAGCACTAGAGGTCCACAGTGCAGTCTGGATCTCTGAAGACTGTTTCACACACAGCTGTAGGGCTGACCAGTTCACACACAGCACAGCCCAGAGCCCAAGTAGGAATGAGGGATACTATGCCTGTATGTGGACAAGGCCATGAGGCCCACACCTCCAGTCACTGCCCACAGCTGCTGACCCCAGGTCCCTTTGCCTCCTGACCCTCATATCCTTTATGGCTGTCTCCGGCCTGTCCTTCTACATATTGCTGCTCCCAGGTTATCACTGCAGCTCAAGTGCCAATTCTTCCCTCTCCTGCTCCACACCCATTCTTCTTTCCCACACCCATTCCGAATAATTCACACATCTTAGGGTTTATTCACTCAGAGGAAAAAGAAGAAAATGGAAACAGCCCATCATCCCACAGAGGAGATAAGTCATAACATGGATGAGGATTCCAACAAAGAAGCCATTGTTAATTGCCTAGTGTTTCCTTCCAGAAAAAAATTCTATGTATATATCAGCACATATACTATTCTTTTCCAAAAACACGTCCTACTATATATGCTGCAAAGAGGTCCATCTCCCTTTGTGAATCTTCCTTCTGTCACATCCTGTTCTGGCAGCCTCTACCCTACTGCACTGGGTAGGCACACATTTCTACACACGTGCAGAGGCTCCTGCTGCACTCTTCAGAACGCAGTGTCCTGCTAGGCAGCCCTATGGTGACGCAGTTCCCTTTTGTGAAACACTGAGACTGTACACAGCTCAGAGTGGGACACAAGCTCTCACTTCAGGTTCCAACTAATTGCCTTATGACCAACCAGAGTGGTACTGAAGCCCCTCCCAACCCTCCCACCATGCTCAGAGCATGCAGTCAGGTCTGAAGTGCTGCTACTCTTACCAGTGCCACTTCAAGGACAGGATCCTCTGCTTCCCCAGAGAGATCCTGGAGTGACTGGTCCACCATGTGTACCACAGGAGAAGGCTGATAAGCACAGTCCCACAGGGAGCAAGGAGTCCTCCCAGTGCGACCTTCAGGACATGCATCTGTGTTAGTCAGCTTTCCATCACTATGATCATTAACTTAAAAGAAAAAAATGTTTATTTAGCTCATGGTTCTGGAGGTTCTAATCCACAATAAGGTAGACCCATCACTTTCGGGTTCTGATGAGGATGCCAAGTGGTAATGGTAGTAGGCAGGAGCAGTAGCTCCTGCTTACATCAGGAGCCAAGAACCAAAATCGAACAGGATAAGATCCCAGCATCCCCTTCAGGGACACATCCCAACAATCTAAGGGCCTCCCTTAAGGATCTATCTCCTAAAGGTTCCACCACCTCCCAATATGCCACCCTGGGGAACACACCTTTAACACGTGAGTGTCCAGGACATATTCAACATCCAAACTGTAGCACAAACCAAACACCAGGGTCTGCGACCATCACTCACTCCTCAAGCAGCACTTCCCCTTTCACAGTGTAGACAGGATAAGGTCACTCCACATCTACTACCCCAAAGACTCCCAAAGCTCCAGGAGTGAAATTCCACCCTCTTTCCCAGCCCCTCCTCATAGCCCTCCAGCCAGGCCATCGCGAATGTGGGCCTCTCTGCAGCCGCCTGGTCCTCAGGTCTGGATCCCTCCACTTATGCTTACTTGGCAAACCAGCAGCCATGGAAAACCCAGAGCTCTCCTTTTCCACACCTGCTGCTAAATGTGCCAGAGGAAAACGTAGCTGATCAACCTCTGTGCCTCCTTCCAAACCCAACATCAGCATGTACCTGATTGCCTAATATCCTTCCCAGCCCATTTCACACCTTCTCTGTCTATAACTCCTCCTTAACCCTCATTCTCCACTAAGAACCTGCTTCCTTCTCTTCTGAGAAAATCATCAGATGTTCCACAAATTACCGTGGGCTAGCACACCAACTCGGCATGCGTGCCACCCAACCAACTCCATCAAGCCTTCCTCTTCTACTTTACCATTTATTCCTCTCTAGGGTTTAGTCCTATCAGCACTTTTACCAGCTACCATTTCTTCCCTCTTAAAAAATATCCAAATAGATATTCTGTTAAGTTCTGTTGTCCTTTTGCAGCAAAATCCTTCAAAGAGGGGGTTTGTTATAGTACCTTTAACTCCACGTTCTCTTAATCCCACTCCAAAAGTGATTTTTCTCCCCTCACCCCTAGCACCTCCCCCAAATCTCATCCAGATCTCTAACAACCATAACACTAAATCTAATTGCAGCTCTTCATCCTGCCTCTTACTCTCACATTAGATCATGCACTTCCTCCTTCCCACTACTTGTCTCAGCCCCTCACCGCCACACTGACTGCCTCAGACTACTCCTGCTTCTCTCCATTACCCACCTTGGCTGCTTCCTCCTCCCCATTATCTGCACCTTGGATTGCTCCCTCTCCATTATTCACCACAGAGAGCTCCTTCCTCCCTATTAAAGCTTCTTAGTTGGCCTGAGACTTCTGTGACCGTCTTCCTTGCTCCTTGACTTGCAAGAGGCACAATACCCAGTCCCGGGCCTTCTTCTATACCCACACCCCTGCCCACAGCTTGTTCTTCGTCTCTGTGCTGGTAACTCTCCACCTGACACGACCCGGCTTCCTCTGATGTCTCAGAGACTCTCAGCCATAGTACTCCCAAACTGAGCTCCCAACTCCTCCACCCAGAATTGATACCTCCTACTCACTGTATTTTTAAAAAATTTTTTTGTTTTGGTACCAGGAATTGAACTCAGGACCTCGTGCTTGCCAGGCAGGCCCTTATGCCACTGAGCTGTATCTCCGGCCTCTCCTACCCACTGTAAATAGCAAGACTGTAAGCACCATGAGAGCCTGCCTTCCTCACTGTGATATCCTAGCAGCCAGAGGTTTCTGTATACACAAATTGTCAACAAACGATGTGTTTACACCCTAAGATCAGGGAGGCGACAGGACACAGGAAGAAGTGTGACTATGGTAGAGAAGGACAGCGCTGAACTCAAGAAACCTGAACTTGAGTCCAGGTTCTGCTGACGAGCTGTGCAACCAGGAGGGAACAGGGGGATGTCATGGCTTTTTCTAGCTTCATCTTCCTTATCTGTTAAACAGGACCAAGAGCACCTGGACACGGACTGTGCAGAGGTATAAATCATATAAGAATGAGGATATGTTCAGAATGGCATCTGGAATATACACATAAAATTACAACAACAACAATGCTAACAATAACAGGCAATATTTATCTTCAAAACATTTTTTTCTAAACTTTGCAGGCACTGACAGTATCTTCTGACCAGGTAATATTCAAATCACTGATGAGCTGACAGGGCCAGCTGCATGTTTCAGGGGGATCACATCATACATAGTCTTTTTTCAGAACTCCTCTTAGAATTCCAAAAAGCTAGTGAATTAGTAGATCTTGGAGAACTGACAAATTAGAAAATGGGATAGAAATGGCATTTGTTTATATCCCATGTTTTCAGAAAGATTTTTGATGCATGCACTAACATTTTTAAATGGAAAAAACATTTTTAAACTTCAAAAATAATTTTTATTGCTCATTTAGAACTATCCACCAAATTGGGAGGATACGTACACATTTATTTATACATGCATTAAATATGCCCATTAGGATAAACAAGCACCTAAGGCCACTAACTTCACTAGTACCCTTTAATAGTTTTAAATTTTTATACATTTGTTCAACTATTTAGGGTAAAAAGAAAAAAAAAACTTTTAAAAGACTCTAGCATTAAAAAAAATCTGAAAATAGAACTGGGAAAACAATTTCACTTACAATAATATCAAATAGAGTAAAATATTTATTTATTTATTTATTTATTGGTTTTTCTCCGGTACCGGGAACCGAACTCACAACCTTGCACTTGCCAGGCAGGCGCTTTTGCCATTGAGCTAAATCCCCAGCCCAGAGTAAAATATTTAGAAATAAAAATTTACAAACAAGTGCAGACAATGAAAACTATAAATAAAACATGATTGAAAAAAAGTAAAGACCTTAATAAATGGTAAGATATCCCATGTTTGTGAATGAAAGATTTACCATTATTAAGATGGAAAACACATTAACCTACAGACTTAATAGATCTCTATCAAAATTTTTTTTTTTTTTTTTTTTTTTTTGGTTTTTCTCCGGTACCGGGAACTGAACTCACGACCTTGCGCTTGCCAGGCAGGCGCGTGATCTCTATCAAAATTGAGCTTGTTTTTATGAGGAAATTGATAGGCTCATCCTAATAGTCATACAAAAATTCTAGGACCCAGAATAGCCAAAACTACCTTGAAAAAGAACAAAGTGAATAGACTCACACTTTTTAACTTGGAAACTTACCATAAAGGTACAGTAGTCAAGACAATGTGGCTAGATACGCAGACCACTGGTTCAGAGTAAACAATCAAGAAATAAACCTTCGAATTTACAGTTAAGTGACTTTCAGCAAGGGTGCATAATAATTCAGTGGGTGAAAGAATAGTCTTTTGAACAAATAGTGCTGGGGCCTATCAGTCACATGCAAAAGAACAAAGTTGAACCCCTACCTTACACCATATACAAAAATTAAAATGCATCAAACATCTAAATGTATAGATTAAAAATATATAAAACAGCTGGGTGTGGTGGCACATGCCTGTAATTCCAGCACTCGAGAGGCTGAAGCAAGATATCACTGTGAGTTTGAGGCCAGCCTAGGCTACACAGTGATTTCAAGGCTAGACTGAACTGCATAACCAGACCTCATTTCAAAAAAACCCAAAACAAAACAAGACAAAAAAAAATCAATCTATTCATCCATCCATCATCCATCCATCCATCCATCCATCCATCCATCCACCTATCTACCTACCTACCTACTTACCCATCTATATAAAGCAATGTATAAAGACAAAAACATTAAGTCTGAGCTAAAACTATAAAGAAGAAAGCACAGGAGTAAATCCTTATAATCTGGGATTAGGCAATAATTTCTTAGCTACAATATTAAAGTACAAACAAAGACAAAATACAGTAAACTGGATTTCATCAAAATTTAAAACTTTTTTTTTTTGAGACAGAGTGTCATTATGTAGTTTAGGCTGGCCTTGAACTTGCTACATACCCCACAGTAGTCTTGAGCTTGTAACAACCCTCCTGCCTTAGCCTCCTGAGTGCTGGGATTACAGTCATGTATCATCATGCCCAACCATAAAATTTAAAATTTTCATGATCCAAATAACACCATTAAGAAAGTTAAAAAAAAAAAAAAAAAAAAAAAAAAAAAAAAAAACCCACAGAATGGGAAAACACATTTGTACACCATATATTTGATCAGGGACTTTCATCCAGAATATATGAAAATACCAGTATAAAAAGATGACCAATTCAAAAACAGGCAAGAGAACTGGACATTTCTCCAAAGATGACAGACAAATGGCTAATAAGCACACGAAAGGATGCTCAACATCTTTACTCATCAGGGCAATAAAAATCAAAACCACAATAAGACACCACTTCCGATTCACTAGAATGGCTATAATAAAAAAATATGGGCAACAATGCTAAGGGTATAACTCATTGGTAGAGTATTCTTGCCTAGTATGAGTGAGATCCTGAGTCCAATCCCCAGCATTGCCAAACAAAACAACACACACATACACACACACACACAAAATGTGTTGCAAGCTGGGTGCACACCTGTAATCCCAGCACTCTGGGAGGCTGAGGCAGGAGGACTATAAGCCCTCTACTTGGACAATTTAAGTGACTCAGCAAGACCTTCTCTCAAAAATAAAAATCAGTGTAAAGGCCCTATTCAACCTCTAGTACCACCAAAAAAAAAAAAAAAAAAAAAAAAAAAAAAAAAGGAGGTGGAAAATTGGAACCTTTCTATATTTCTGGAGGGAATATAAAGTGGAATAGCAATTTTGGGAAGCAATTTGGCATTTCTTCAAAAATGCAGGTAAAATTACAATATCATCCTGCAATTCTAATACTAGGTATATACCTGAAAAAATTAAAAATTTAAAGGAATTTTGCATAAAATTTATACATAAATACATTCTATTTTCTTAATAGCTAATAAGTGGTGGCAACGCAAATGCCCATGGATGGAAAAATGGATAAATACAGTCTGACCATATAATGGGTACCAGCTAGCAGTGAAACGGAACAGCACTGTGATGCATGTTGCAACACACTGAGAATCAGGACCAGCACCTGTGCCTGTGCCAGTCCCTCCTGTCACCAGGATCCTTATCAGCTTTGGCCCAGGGTTACTCACCTGAACCACGGGCACAGACAGATGAGTCATCTCTGTGTTTCCTGCCCGTCTCCAGACTTGCTTCTGACACCACAGCCCGGGTGATGCTTCAGATACACTGTCTTGACTCAGCTCGGCAGTCTGGCTGGCCTTCCATGCACCCTCCCCTGCTCTCTCTTCTCCCTACCCCAGGGGTGCCACATGATCCAAACCTCTTCCTCTCCTGTGGGCTCCAGGTCTGGTCTCACTCCCTACAGGATTTTCCTGGCCCCTCATCTGCACAGAAATCCCTAGTTTGCTCTTCCATCTTGCAGTGCAGAGACTACAGTTGTCAATCATGTGTTTCCACTCCTTGTACTAGACACTGAGCTTCAGAGCAGGTTCCTCACTTTGCACTACAGCCTGCACTGACTAGCTCTCCCACATCTATGGACAGCAGACTAGAAAATAGAAAAGCATGACAACCTGATCCCACTCTAACACTGGCCCTCCCCTCCCAAACCAGCGATCTCAATCACCCACATGTGTGTATTCTCAGGAAGAAGGAAAGAGAGTTGGCACCAAGCTTTTCCAGATGCCCTTCTGACACCAAATGTATGCCAGCTCCACTTTGTGAACTTCTAGTGTTAGTTCTCTTTGGGACCTACCAAGCCAATGTAAAATATAGCCTTGTTGGGTGTCTCATCTTTCGTGAGGGTGGCAGCCAACAGGGCCACCACACCAGGCTGTGAGGGAAGCTGACAGAGCCCCTGCCCCTGCAGCATTTCCCAGACAGCTGTGCAGGTCATCAGCACAGAGCCAGTATGAATACTGCAAGTGATATATCATTTTAAAATACATAAGGACGTATCAGGGATAGATAATAACTTCACTAAGTTCTGGTGCTTTCCTGAAAGGAAGTGAATGATAACACTAGAGCTAGAAAGCTGCCAGAACCCTCACTTTGCTTAATGGCACTCTGACTCCACAGTGGGGCTTGAGATGAGACAGGCTCTCCTCCAGGAGACAATTTCAGTTCTACATGTTGCAAGCAATCCACCTACCAACCTCCCAGGTTCCTGCTCATCCCCTCCTCACACTGGACACTCTAGTCACAAAAACTGCTGATGGCTGTGTCCATCTACTGGAAGCTGCTCCTTCTGCCTGAGGCTACTCTTTTGAGTCCGATAAGCAGCCTCCAGCTCAGCTGCTGACTGCTTGCCTTCCTCACAGGGTATCCCTCTTCAGAAGCCTGCTCAGGTTTGCTGACCCCTAGCCACACAGTGCCTAGGACTCCAGGGCACTGCTACCCTGCTGCCACAAGGTGTGAGCACTGATCATTCTCGTGTCCCATCAGAGGCCTGATCTGTCTGCTCCACCTTGGTGGTACCTGGGTAGCATACAGGAGGTGACAGGACAGACTGAGAGTAGAGCAAGAATAGGTGGGGCAAACAGAGCCAGGCACTGGGACTCTGTCAAACTATAGAGAGATTTTGCCTAAGTTAGGCCTGTGCTAGGCCCCAGCAGTCTGGGCAGGAAGGCCCTCCCATTACCAGAGCCATTTGTTATTCCTGCAGATCTATGGGAAGGTCCCACATGAGGGGGTCTGGGACCCATAGCATTTATTCCTAACTTTTAGCAGCTTCTATTATTTCTAGTTGAAAAAAGTACGAATGCTCATAGCATAACTAAATTCTAAACACAAAATAAAAGGCCTAGACCACTCCAATTAACTAGAAAAACAATTTATCTAGAGTTTCAGAAGCTGCCTCACCTTAACTGGTAACACATGAAATCTGCAATGTAAATAATGTGAGACCTGTGGGGAGGAAACACATCTTGCCTAGGTTTTAGCATAATACTGACTTCTGGGAAGAACTTGATGGCCACCACAAAGTTCCAGGGAATGGCAGAGGGAACTGTAACTCATAGTGCCTACTTGGGGCAAACAACCCTGCTAGGTTCAGTTCAGGAAAAAAAGCATCAGCCACCCTAACTAGGTAGTGTTGGGGCCTTCAGCAACTTAAAGAAAAAGCAGAGAAGGTGAATGGAACAAGGTGAAAAAGGAAAATGATAAATGCCATGGACCAGACAGGGCTCTAATGCCTATGTCCAGCCTCTGGGTAACAGCTGTCTCATCTGCAACTTATTTCTGTCCACACTACTTTCAACTATGCTTGGTGTTTATCTTGTCTTAGATTGGCCTAAAAAAGGACAGAAGTGCTGTTGGCTCCCTAGCCTCTTAGAGATAAAAGTTGTTTTAAGTCTTAAGCATATATGACACTGAGAAATTGACAGCATTCTCTGAAACCCAGTCATATTTCCACCTCAAGGCAACCCTGAATGGTAGGACAGATGTTCAACAGCAGGGGCTGGCTACATTAAATTACGGCACATCCACTTTATAGAACATGGTGCAACCACAGAAAAGAATGTAGTGGAAAATGTGCTGATATGAATGACCTTCTAAACGCAGCTGAAAGAGGCAAGGGTCAGAAAGGCTTTGGAAAGGGTAGGGGAAAAGAATACATGCACAGGTTTGCCTGCATAGTTACAAAGTGTCTCTAGAAGGAGAGAGGAAAAGCTGGTCACAGCAGCCTCCAGGGAACCAGGCTGGGGGAGAGGCGGAATGAGGCTTCACTGAGCACCCTTTGTACTTCACACCATGCGAATACATCATCTGCTCAAAAATAAATAAAATGTAAAACTTTTAGGAAGCAAAAACAAGGCAAATCTACTGAGAATCAAACAATTTATATTTCAGAAAGCAAGAGATGAGAGAGGCCCTAGTTAGCTGAAAGCAACCAACATGAAGGAAATGATGGTCATTCCTGCAGCCTGTGTGGAGCATTAGGGCACACCCTAGTCCAAACCTACCCACCTTTACTGAAGATATAGCACCATACAATAAGGAATCAAGAGTACAAGTACCTCTGTTGCCCCCTGTTGCCCCCTGGCCAGGACTACACGGATGTGGTTCCAGGGTCCCCGCACCACCACCACCCACCTGAGGCCACCCAGAAAATAAGGAGCAGGCTCATTTATTTTCTGGGTGATCATGGTATTGCCTCCAATGTGCATTCCTCTCTGCCCACACAAGAGCTATACATTCTACCCTGCTTTGGCCATGGAAACTGAGCCACCAGTCCAAAATGAAGTCTGAAGAGACACTGAATTTCTGCCATTCTCATGCTATATAAAAACAGTATGTCCCAAATAAGTACAAGTCTTGGGTCTCAAAAAAGGTCACAATCGAATGAAACGTGAGCAGGAAATAAGCCCTGTTAGTGAAGCCACAGAAATGCTGCACTATGCATTACAAAAACCTCCCCAGAGAAAAGCCGTCCAAAACCTAGATCTGGATTTCTTTCTCTTCAGTCCTTCCTACCAGTCACTGCTGATCAGGACAGAACCTGCTCATGCATACCTGCAGAGGTTCCCTGTTAACTAAGTATTAAAATTTGAGGTCTTCCACCTGAATTCAAAGACCTTCCCACTGCCAACCTCATTTCCCATTATTCCTTACACAAACTTAAAACCCACACAAACCACACACAACCCATTTTCCTGCCTCTGCTCCCACACATGAAACACCTTCTATCTGTGCTACTCCAAGTCCTTACCCTTTGCTCAGTCTCACGAGGCTGAGGTAGGGTTGCCCCACAGATCACCTCTTCCTTGAAGGCTTCCCTCATCACTGTAGCCCTTGCAATCACTTTCCCTCAAACTTCTAGAGCAGCACATTTATTCCATAAAGCGGCTAGAGAGAAAAGAGTTTAGGCTTGGCAAGCTACAAAGTCTGTCACAATTCTGCCAAAGCAACCACAGACAATACAAAAATGCACAAATGTGGCTGTGTTCCAACACAGCTTTATTGACAAAACAGGTAGGGAGGTCTGCACGTACTTACTGACCCCTAATATGAAAGAGTATGGCCTTTAATTACAGAAAGGGTCCTACCTTCAGTGGACTTTTTCCTTTCCAAGATCCACACATCCATGACACTGTAATACCTGCACAAATAACTGAGTAGAGATTAGCTGTTTAATTTAAAAAGTACTAAATAATACTTGGTAAACACTTGGTTTCTAATGAAAATACTATGATTTTTGCCACAGAATTCCAGGGACTTTAAAAAATAAAAGTAGGGAAAAGCTGTACCAAATGTTCGTGGGGGGAAACTTCACCCAGCAAAGCAAACAAGGGCTGCCAAGCTCTTCTCGGAACACATGCTGTCAAAGACCAACATGAGTTCCACCTCAAGATTACAAATGTCAGGGAGCGTTCCATATCATCAAAATTTAGGCAATGGCAATAAAGTTCTCTTACATCACTGTTACATTTTAGGGGTTGGTAGGATGGCAGACACTGCTGACCTATTCAAGTTTAGGAATTCATACCTAGGAAAATCCCAGCCACAGGGGTCTGAGGTTCTGAGCACAGAAGTGGACATGGAGCAGTGTAGCAGGCCAGGTAGGGAGAATGTCCAAGCAGAGTTGAGACAGTAGCCAGATGACCAAACCCAGTCAGACTTGATCACAAGGCACAGGGAAGACCAGTTACACAAATTTGGGTGCAACTCAAAGGGGCCAACGAAAGACACAATGAGGTGGGTACAGGAGGCTCATAGGTGGCCAGCACCTGAGGGTAAAGAAGCTATGTGGCTAGGCAAGAATTGCACAGTGGGCAAAAGGACCAGCATCTGATGGCCAGCCCAGTCCAGCTCTGCATGCAGCAGCTGCACACCCAGTCTGCTTTACTGAGTGAAGCCTTGTGGTCTCCTTATGTGATACCCACAAAGCCAACTGTGAGAGAAAACTTGTAAGATCCAGCACAGGAAAGGGTTTTGCTAGTAAAACGAGCTATCTCAGTATAGGCACATTGCTCATGGACTTCTTCAACAAACCAAGAAAAAACTTAAAGAGAGGCTGCACTGGCTGAATGGGGCTGAATCTCCATGTAGTGTGCAACTCCTAATCCACAGCCTTCCGCCCAGCACACATGTTGGAGAGAGGCAGGACAGGCATTTGAAAAATCTTTGTTGCCACCTTTTAAAAATATTAAACATTCTCAGGGCTGGGGATTTAGCTCAGCGGCACAGCGCCTGCCTGGCAAGCGCAAGGTCTTGAGTTCAATTCCTGGTACCAGAAAAAAAACAAAACAAAACAAAAACAAAACTCAAACATTCTCCCGCTCAATGTCACAAATTTCGAAAGACTTTACTTAAAATTAGGGAGTTTCCCCCTAATTTTCATGTCATATAGTGTAAAGGAGATGAAAAACTGAGACCGAACTCAGAACCTTCACACTGAGCTAATCCCCAGCTATTCTGTGTGTGTGGTTTTTTGGGTTACTTTTGAGACAAGGTCTCACTTGAAGATAAGTTGACCAGACTGGCTCAAAGTTGCAATCTTCCTGCCTCAGCCTCCCAGAGTACTGGGACTAAGTTCCCACTTTCTGCTCCTTATGTCCTCACCTTCACTTAAAATTTATTTTAACAAGTCACCTTTCCTGTTATAAAATAACAATGAAATATAATAGCTTTGGAGGTTTGACTCAAATGGAGGGAGGGCATTATCCAGTAACTGCTTGCATCTCATTTCTGTCAGTTCCAACCCTACTTAACTCAAGGATTCTAAGTACGTACTATGGTATTGTAGAGTGATTCATTAGCAGCTTTCTTTCCCCCCAAATGTTTTAAAAACAATTCTATATGGTTATTTAAGCACATGAGACTTGTTCTTCTTTTATCTTTATCAAGATCTATTTCTCATAATACAGCCTCAGCTTGCTTGTGTAAGAAGCAAGAGCCACAAACTTCAGACTTGTGTAATACTAAAAGGGCAGTGCTGGTGGTCAACTGGAAAGCCCATGACCCACCATATGCACCCACAGCATCCAATCCAACCCACAGCTAAGCCTGTAACACCCACAGCAAACCCCAGGGCACCCAGGCCAACCCACAGCTAACCCCATAATACTCAAGCCAACCCACAGCTAACCCTGCCAGGCCAGAATCTTGGCAGTATGAACAATTCCTAACTTTTAAAAATACTCACAATGTGCCAGGCACAACGTGTTTTACAAGTCTTAGGTCACTGAGTCCTCACAACAACCTTCTTGGGCCAATACATTAGTGTACCCATTTTACAGCCAAGGAACCAAAGGCACAGAGACCTTGCTAAGACGACAAAGCTAGTAAAGAAAGAGTCACGACTCAAAGGCCATCAGCCTGGCTCCAGAACCTGCTCTCTTGTCCGCACTGCTACTCCTTGTTACCTTCTCTATTCCCTCAGGGACGCAGGGCCCCGAGTCCCAGCCCAGGAGGGCATTTACACCGCACACCTCCCCGCCCCTTGCTCACTGTGAAAGGTGAGCCGCGGTGGGAACCACCTGCTGTTTACAGCCGGTACCCAGGACGCAGTGCTCAATTCCCCTCCCTAGCTCCCAAAGACAAACGTCCGTATTGTCTGCACCGGGGGAGGAACTGAAGCCTTGGAACTGTAGGTTTTTCTGCAGAGGTCACTGAAGGCTCGGCCAAACCCGCGCACACTGAAGGGGGAGGGGGACCAGCCGCATTTTTGCCGCTGAAGCTGCGCAGCGCCCACAGCAGCTGCGGCGAGCAGCAGAACCGAACACACCCACAGCTGCCGCGCCCGAGACGGCAGCACGCTTTAAAATAAAGGCACCCGGCCGCGCCGCTCGGCCCCGGTCCCCGGGAGGCCTCGGGGGGCCGCGGGAGGGCCAGCAGAGCCTGCCGCAGAGGCCGGGGAGCCTCGTGCAGGCAGCCATGCCCCGTCCTGGAGACGCCCACGACCCCCGCGCCCGGCGCACAAAGCCCGCGGCCGGACGCCCGGAGGACCCCACTTGTACCCAACCCTGCCGCACCCCGGGATGGGACGGAGCTCTGCGCAGGAAGGGCACACTCACACCTGTCCCCGGGCGGGCACACGCGTTCGCACCTGCCCTCGGGCAGGCACACGCGTGCTACACCTGTCCCCGGGCAGAGGCATTCACACCTGTCCTCTGGCAGGGGCGCCCACACACCTGTCCTCGGGCGGGCACACCCGCACTCACACCTGTCCTCGGGCGGGCACGCGCGCGCCCACACCGGTCCTCATGCAGGGGCACTCACACGCACACCTGTCCTCGGGCTGGGCACCCATTCACACCCAAGCGCAGGCCGGGCACACACAATCACAACCATCCTCGCGCCGCACATTTTCACGCTCACAACTCTACTTGGACAAGGTCTCACATGAACTCACGCCCACCCACAGGCCGGGCACAATCAGGCCCTCACACTGCGACGCCCGCCCTCTGGCCGGGCACACTCACATGCGCACCCACTCTCGATCAGGTACACCTACGACGGCGCGCACCACGCTCCCGCCTCCGCGGTCTCCGCGGGCCCGGACTCCTCGCGCGGCCGGCGCCGGGGCC
>NW_004955454.1:3255818-3261897 GCF_000276665.1 Chinchilla lanigera
GCGCAACCCCCCGCCTCCGGCTCCGCCCCCGCGCCACCGAAGCCGTCGCCAGAGGGCGCTAGCACGGAACTCAGTGCGTCGGCGCCGCGCGCTGCACGCCGGGAACCGACAGTGCCCCTCGCCCGCTCTTGCCGGGCTGGTAGTGCGGCGCCAAACCCACTAACGCTCACCTGAGCGTACCTGCTACGCGGTGCTAGGCGTTCTGCTTCTCCCTGCATGGTGCGTGCAAACACGTCCTGGTTTGCATTTGGTGTCATTTGTCCTGGTCAGACCACACTAGGCTTCCTGCATCTAAGATTTCTGGAAAGATGCAATCTTGTCTTTCACCGTCGCTGAGCTACATCCCCATCTCTTGTTTTTATTTTTGAAACAGGATCTTGTTAAGTTCCGAAGACTGGGCTCCAACTTACGATCCTCCTGCCTCGCGCCTACCTAGTAGCTGGGATTATAGGCAGTCACCACTGCTTGTCTTTTTTTTTTTTGGTGCCGGGAATTGAGCTCAGGACCTTGCTCTTGCCAGGTAGGCGCTGTGCCACTGAGCTGTATCCCTGGCCCATAATTTTCTTTTTATCATCTTTTCTCCTGGTAACTCAGCTCCATCCTTACTAAAGTTCACTTTTGCTACTTTCATTTCTAAAAGTTGCACTTACCTGCATTTCCAGCCAAACAGAGACAAGGGCCCCAAGCCCTCCCAAGACAGCACAGCCGGTCAGTGCCAGACTCACCGGCCCGCTGCATGCCTGTACCCTGTAGGTCCCCATGGGACTCACATTTTGCTTTTCCCCTCTAAGACATCTCACACGGCCCCATTATGCACATGGACAAGTGCTCTTGTTTTGTGACCCTGTCTCCCTCAACATTGTGTCGCCTGAGGAAACCCAGCCTGAATAGGCTCCACCATTCTCCCTGGACACTGCAGAACTACCAACCAGACTGACAGGCTTCCATCTGAACACTTGAACAGAAACTTCAAACGAGCCCTTCATACTCCCAAGCAGCTTGTCGTTTTCTCAGTGAGGCTATGTCTCCCACTTTCTGAAGGGGCCACGATATTACTTCTCAGGCCCCTGAACAGAAAACCAAAACTTAAAAAAAATTTTTTTCTGTACGGTAGGTGAACCCAAGGCCTTTGCACTAAGCTACATCCCCAGTGCCTCTCCTCCTTTTAACCGGGTCTCATGTGGGTGAGAGGGGGAGGAGGAGTTCTCCATTGGTGGAAGTGTAGACTAGTACAACCACTATGGAAATTTGTATAGAAATTTCTCAAAAAACTAAAACTAGAAGTTCCATTTAACCCAGTTATTCTCCTTCTAGTATCTCCCCAAAGGAGTTAAATACTGGTATTAGAATGATATATGTAAGCCCATGCTTATAGCAGCACAATTCATAATAGCTAAATCTTGGAAACACCATATGTGTCCATCAGCAGATGAATGGGTAAAGAAAATGTGGTATTATACATAATGGAGTACTACTCTGCCATAAAGAGAGATAAATTTGAGTCATTTATAGGAAAATGAGTGCACCTTGAGACCATAATGTGAAGTAAATTAGACACACAAACTTACGTATCACTTGGTTTCTCTTCTATGAGAAATCCAATGTATAAATAAAATGCAAAATAAGAGAGACAGGGGCTGGGGATTTAGCTCAGCGGCACAGCGCCTGCCTGGCAAGTACAAGGTTGTGAGTTCGATTCCCGGTACCAGAGAAAAACAACAACAAAAAAAAGGAATCAGCCAAAATAAAAGAGACAATAAAAAAAAAAAGACAAAAAGTAACCCAACATGGCCAATGTGTCAAAAAGTGACATCATTTAGTGTAATTGTTTCATGTGTTTTATATGTTTCTTGGCCTGACTGTTTTTAGCCAGGCATGGTGGCACACACCTGTAGTCCCAGAACTTGGGAGGCTGAGGCAAGAGGAACACTGTGACTTCTAGGTCAGCCTAGGCTCCATATAAGTTCTAGGCCAGCCTGAACTACATAGCGACAGCCTGTCTCTAAAATAAAATGAAATCTGTATTTTTAATTATTTTTGATAAATACTTAAAAATAAATCTGATCCTGGCCAAAAAAAAAAAAGGAGGGACAAACAGGGAGGATGGATTGAGATGTGTTATGTACATGTACTGATTCCCCACAATGAATGTAACCAGTATGTAGTGTAAACATGAACAAATACAAAATTTTTACAAGTAAAAAAAAAAAGGAAAAGAAAACAGGGTCTCAACTAAGTTGTCAAGACTGGGTTTGAATTTGTGATCCTCCTGCCTCAGCCTTAGATGTGCACCACCATGCCTAACTGAAACCAAAATTCTGGTCAGTTAAACTACAGATTCCTCCACATCCACTCCCTGCCTTCCACTCTCCCTCTGGAATGATGCAAGTGGTATTGCCCTGCTCTTAGGGAACAAGAACCCACTTGCATCCCCTCTATCAGCTCTCTGGCCATCTCTGTTGAGTAATTTCAAAGATCACACAAACATTCTCTGGTGTTCTGAGAAAAAAAAAAAAAAAAGGCTTCAACTCCAACCTCCCCTTCCAATCCCAAATCTCATTGCCCCTAGGGGCTGTGCTTCTCAGAATTCTTGCAACTCAACATCATCTTTTCTTAACTATCATTCTGTCTTTACCCACTGATTCCATGGCAACAGTCTTGTTTATCTCACTTGTTGCTGAATCTAGTGTATTCTTTTTCTGTTGTCTTTTAAAATTTTTTTAGCTTTTTGAGACATAGCCTTGCTAACTCATTTAGGCTGGCCTCAAACTCGGTATGTAGCCCAGGCTGGCCTCTAACTCCTGATAACCCTCCTGCCTCAGCCTGGAGGGATTACAGGTATATGCAACCGTGTCCGGTTTTCTGTTGTCATCTTGTGTCTCTGTTGAGACTATCTAAAACTTTGCCTTTGAATTGCAGTGTCCAGGGGGCACTGTATGTTCATATGTAGGACTCTGGGAAATGGCCCTGTAGGTCATGTACATGCAACACCACAGGAAACCAGAGTCTGGGCCAAGAATAATGGGTGTCCACCACATCCACACATCTTAGAAAGGTGCCACACACAGCCTATGGGGAGTGGGCATGATTCCCCTTGCTCTTCACCTGTCCTGTGAGGTAAATGAAGGACTCACAGGAGCTGAAATGAGGGCTCCCTTGGAAACAGGGTTGAATTCAGAGGGGGCATTGCTTTCCCATTTCCAAACTCCCCTCCCAGACCCCACCAAACAGGTGAGAGCATTTATATAACGGGAAAATAAAGTGCAAGAAAAAATTCATTAGGGGACTATAACCTTAAAAAAAAAGCAAGATAGCAATCTTAATATCAGAAAAATTAAAATATAAAACATAAAGAGAAGTTATCTATGCACAACATTATATGCATTAACAATGTACCTCAGGCAGAAAATATGCAGATGGAAAATGTAAAAATTGACCATGGTAGTATCAAGGATTCAATAAATCCGAGAAATCAATGACATTCAGATTATAATTCCCTGTCAAATGGAATAAATTTTTTTTGAGATAGGGTCTCTCTTTGTAGTTCAGGCTAGCCTTGAACTCACTAGGTAGTTCAGGCTAGCCTCGAACTCATGGCAATCCTCCTGCCTCAGCCTCCTGAATGCTGGAATTACAGGTGTCCACCACCATGCCCAGCAAAATGGAATAAATACTTAAATGAATTACAAAGGGATCATGAAGATGCAGCCTGTGTATCATGAAACAACCTCCCCACCCGAACAAACTTCTAAATAATCCTTCAGTTAAAGAGGAAATAAAGAAAAGTTTTTAATAATTAGGGCTGGGAGTGTAGCTCAGTGGTAAAGTGTGTGCTTAGCTTGTGTGAGATCCTGGGTTCAATTTGCAGCACCAAAAAATGAAAATAACTATTAGGACTAAAGAACAATAAAAACAGAAGAAAAATAAATAAATAGAAAGAACAATAAAAGCACTAAACAAAAATATTTGGGAGACAGAGTCAAAGCATATTTAAAATATGTTTCAAAAAGGATTTTTCAGAAAATAGGAACAATTTGAAAATTTTTAATTTAAAAATTTTGACCTAAGTGTTCAATTCTAGAAGTTGGAAAAGGAGAAACAGGGCAATAAACAAGAATGAAGAAAATGATTTTTTTAATTGGCAGAAATCAGTAAAACAAAGAGCAATAATAATAAAATATAGACTATTAGCACGCTAAGAACTGAAAATGTTAAGAAGGCAGATTGATGCGAACACCACTTTGTTGAACGATAGCTAATTCTCAGTAACCCTTGGAGCCTCACTGTCTTAATATTTTCTGGTTCTTCCTGATCTTCTCAATCTCTCCACATTAAGTGGCCCAGGGCTCAGCCTTGGACTTTGTTTCCTCTTTAACTATACTTTATTTGCCTTGGTGATGTCATAAAAAATTTGTGCCAGGCATGATGGCACACACCTGTAATCCCAGCTACTTGGGAGGCCAAGCAGGAGGATTGCAAACTCAAGACTAGCCTGGGTTATTTAGCAGACCCTGTCTCCAAAATAAAATAAAACAGAAAAAGAGGCTGAGAATGTAGCTCAGTGGCAGAGGGCTTGCCTAACATGTACAAGCCCTGGATGAAATCCACAACACCAAAAAAAAAAAAAAAAAAAAAAAATTCAAGATGAGTGTGGTGGTTTACTTCTGTTACCCCAGTACATGGGAGGCTAAGGCAGGAGGATCACCAGGAGTTCAAGGTCAGCCTGAATACATAGAAAGACCTTGTTTCAAAAAACAAAAACAAACAAACAAACAAGAATTCAGAATCACACCAATATATATAAACTGATGGGGAAAGATTATTGAATATTAATATATTCTTTGTTGGGAAACTATATGCAGAAAAATTAAGCTGTACCCACATCTTATATCTATTAAGCCAGATTTCCAATGCATCACAGACATAAATATGACAAAACTCAAACACCAACAGAAGAACATATAAGAGAATATCTTGGGGAAAGTAAAAATTTCTTAAAGCTATAGACCAAAAAATTAGCTAACTTGCATATATATATATAGTTTGTTTTTGAGATAGGGTCTCACTATGTAGTTTTTGTTGGCCTTGAACTCACTATATATTTTGTTTGTTTATTTTTGAGATAGGGTCTCACTATGTAGTTTCTGCTGGCCTTGAACTCACTGTGTAGCCCAGGTTAGCCTCCAACTTGATATAATCCTCCTGCCTCAGCCTCCTGTGTGCTGGGATTACAGGCATGAGCCACCACATTCAGTACTTGGGAAGTTGAGGCAGGAGGATCACCACAAGTTCAAAGCCAGCCTGGGATACCCTGTGAGTTCAAGGCCAGCCCAAATCACATGGTGAGACCCTGTCTCAAAAGAAGTAAGACTAGAAAAAAAGAGAAAAGAAAAGAAATTGAAACCACTGTGATGTGCCTCTGAGTGCATATGTGATTGGCAAAACAATAAGAAAACTGAAAGACAGTGGAGCCTCACTGTGTTTAATATTTTCTGGTTCTTTCTGATCTTCTCAATTTCTAAGTATTGGTAAGGTTCTGGCAGATGGAGAATCCTCCAGTACTGCTAGTGG
Organism: Chinchilla lanigera; assembly: GCF_000276665.1. Taxonomy (NCBI): domain Eukaryota; kingdom Metazoa; phylum Chordata; class Mammalia; order Rodentia; family Chinchillidae; genus Chinchilla; species Chinchilla lanigera. Next base: position 3,261,390 of record NW_004955454.1, read on the forward strand.
GAATTCGTATCAATTTAGAAACCTTGACAAGTGGCCTAGCAGCAGACAGTGGAACTAAGCACACAGATATCCTATAGACTGGAAACCCTTTGTGGGTATATAAATTAAAAGGATTTTCATGTAGTTTTTTAGAGACTGTGTAAGAAGATATTCAGCCACCTCTAATCCCAGCACTCTGGAAGGCCTCAGGCAGAAATACCATAAGTTGGAGCCCACTCTGGGCAATTTACCAAGTTGGCAAACCCTGTCTCAAAATAAAAAAATCTGGGAATGTTGAAGCAGTGGAGACTAAGAGATAACTTGGGTGGTCATCTTTAGGGGGCAACAAATAGGTAAATAAAATACAGGGATGCAACCTGAAGTGCCTATGATGCGGCAGTTAGAGACAAAGAGCTAGATGTACATAGACTAGGAGGAAATCTTTTTTTTTTTTTTTTTTTTTTTTTGTTTTTTTGTTCCGCTTTTTTTTTTGGTTTTTTTTTTTTTTTGGTTTTTCTCCGGCACCGGG
>NW_004955454.1:3261997-3290862 GCF_000276665.1 Chinchilla lanigera
TTTTTTTTTGGTTTTTCTCCGGCACCGGGAACCGAACTCATGACCTTGCGCTTGCCAGGCAGGCGCTTTTGCCGCTGAGCTAAATCCCCAGCCCCTACTAGGAGGAAATCTTAAACAGAACTGCATTAAAAAGTAAATGAAATGAGCTGCCATGTGGGACTACACCTATAGTCCCAACTAAACTACTCAGGAGGCTAAACAGGAGCGTCACAAGTTTGAGGCCAGCCTGGGCAACTTAGTGAGACCCTGTCTGAAAATAAAAAATAAAAAAGAGTGGGGATATAGCTCAGCTTTCCCTGGGTTCAACCCCTAGATCTGAAAACAAACAACAAAAAAGACAAAGAATGAAAGGAATGAAGATAGGAAGGAAGGATGAAATGATCTTTATATCACTCTATATGCTATAGTTTTGGGGGTGGGGTACCAGGAATTGAACTCAGGACCTCCCACTTGCAAGGCAGGTGCTGTGCTGCTGAGCTATATCCCCAGTCCCTGTGCTACAGTTTGGATCTTAAGTGTTCCCCAAAGGTGCATGTGGTAAAGTCTTGGTCCCAAGGGTGGCACTATTGGGAGGTGATAGAGCCTAGTGGGAGGTGGGAGGTCTTCATGTCATTGGCACCATGCCCTTGAAGAAACTGTGGGACTCTGGCCCCTTCCTCTTTCTTTGAACTCCTGGCCACAAGATAAGCAGTTGTGCTCTCCAGTATGCTCCCACCATGATGTGCAGCTACAGACTCAAAAATAATGGGCTGAAACTTGTAAAACTGTGAGCCACAGTAGACCCTTTCTCTGTATAGGTTTATTACCTCAGGTGTTTATCATAGTAATGGAAATCTGGCCAACATACTACATAAATTAAAACCACATTCACCAAATAGCATGCATTTCACCCAGGCCTGATGTTATGCACCTATGTTGCCAGCTATAGTACTTGGGAGGCTGAGATGAGAGGATCACTTGAGCCCAGAAGTTCAAGCCCTGTCAGAAAGGAAAAAAAAGAAAAATGGAGAAAGAAAGGGAAGGGGAGGGGAAGGGAAGGGAAGGGCGGGGGAGGGGAGGGGAACGGGAGGGGAAGGGGAAGGGGAATGTAAGGGAAGGGGAGGGAAGGCAAAGGGGGAAGGGAAGGGAAGGGAAGGAGGAAGGAAGGAAGGAAGAGAAGGGAAAGAGAAAGGGAGGGAGGAACAAAAGTATAGTATGAATTTTGCAAAAAGACAGTCATATTAAGGGTATATGTATAAAGACAGCCATGAAATAGAAAGAAACAGAAGTGGAATCAGCAATACATTGAAAAAGAGGGGGCTCTACTATGACTGGATGGCTACCTACTAACCTCCTCTGTCCAGGTGTCCCGTGAGCACACTCCAGCCAGGGTAATAATGTTCTTCGCTGCATCGAAACATCTCTCCTAGCCTTCCACTGCTTCTGGCTACTCAAACCCAGCTTGGACTCCCTTTCCTTCACGCAACCCTGGATCCCCAAAATGGAGCCATGAAGAACCAGGGCCACTAGGGTGGCAGCAGGAGGCTGGCTTGTAGATACAAACTTGGATATGCTGATGGTCACAGGTACCACTAGACATGAAGCCAGACAAAGACTTGTGAGAAGCGATCCTGATACCATTGGGTATCTTGAAGTCTGGGATGTTGAAAAGGAAGGGGGCATCCTGGAGTGTGAGGATGTTGGGGTGGTCTGGTAGTAAAGATTGTTAGGTAGCTGGGCATAGTGATGCACACCTGTAATCCCAGCACTCAGGAGGCTCAAGCAGGAGGATCAGTGTGAGTTTAAGGCCAGCTTGTATTACATAGTGAGATTCTGTCTCAAAACAAAACAAGCAAACAAAAGAAAAAGGAAGGAAGGAAGGAAGGAAGGAGGGAAGGAAGAAGAAGGAAGAGAAAGAAAGAAAGAAAGAAAGAAAGAAAGAAAGAAAGAAAGAAAGAAAGAAAGAAAGAAAAAGAAAGAAAGAGAAAGAAAAAGGAAAGAAAGCAAAGCCTATTAGGGGCCCATGTTTTGATTCTGCTGTCTCATGGCACAAGGCCACCCCACTGTTGCTAAGAAATATTGGGGGCCATGGGGAGTGAGAACTAAAGTGCAAAGAAGAATAAAGAGTTCAACTTGTCTGCAGGATCAGTAGATATCTTGGGAGATTCCACTTCTAGGTAGCTAAGGTTAAAGACAGTCTTCACAGCAGGAGCCAGAAGAGTTGGCCAGGGCCTTGTCACCAGTTCAAGAACATAGTTATCTCCTGGGCACTGAGAATTCACAAGAAGAACATTATCCTTTGAGGCTGGGCCTGGAAAAGCTAACACGATGGTAAGAGGAGCACTATTCATTGGCTATCTGCTATGGGCAAGTGCCCACAGGCACTAGGTAGGAACTGACCTCACCACTTCACAGGAAACAACACTGACATTGAAGAGTTAATCAAGTTATCTGTGACCCCATGACAGGTGCATTTACAATTGCCTGTCCACCCCAATACCCATTCTCACAATGGATGGTGTCTTAGTCCATTTTCTGTTAACAATACCACGGACTGAGTGAGTTATAGAAAAAAAGAGGTTTATATTAGTTCATAGTTCCAAAGATGCAAGGTCAAGGGGCTACATTTGGTGATGGTCTTTTTGTTAGCAGAGTCCTGAGCGAGCACAGAGTATGATAGGCCACAGATAAGGGTGTTTGTATGTGTGTCTTCTGGTCTCTGTTCCTTTTCTTATAAAGCCACCAGAATTCAACCACAGATCTCCAAACTTATGACCCTAATCACCCCCAATGGTCCCACCTCTAAACATGGTCAGATTGATTTCCACCACCTTGATACCTCACAATAGGGGTTAAACTCCAGTGTGAGTTTTGGGGAGACAAACCATTGCAGATCTGTGGAAACAGAACAAGAGGCTGTCAGTAAACGTACAACTGAATAGCCTGGCATCACTGTGAGCCTCCATGCCTAAAACTTTTTGGCCAAAATAAAGCAGCCACCCTGAGGAGAGACACTAACTGGCAGCCTTACTTTTCTTGTGCATCTCATTTCCCTATCTGTCTCTCTCTGGGTCTACATTTTGGTACTAGGTCACATCCTAGATCACTGGCTTCTCTTAAAACCGTATTTGTCCCCAGTCCACAACATACAGCCACAGACCACAACCACCCACAGGCAAGAACTCATTGGGACAGTTTGTTCAAAGCAGCAGCTGACAATGGTAATCCTCAGAGTTCTGCCTTTTGTCCACAACATGCCAAAGCCTCTCTTATCTGTTACACCCATATAAATGATCTCATTGTGAAAAAGGTGTGAGTTCCAACAAAATGGTTCATCCACATTTATCACATCCACCAGGTCCTCTCATTAAGAACTCTGATATTGCATAATGAGCTAGAGGAAAAAGATCCTTCTGTCTTCTTTGCATTCTTAAATGCTTTCTCTTGTACAGACAAAAGTGTTCCTTTCCACAGAATTTGTTACAGGAGACCAGCTCATGCCAAAAGACTGACACATCACTCACTTAAATGCTATGCATTCTCCATAGCGGGGGTACCTTGACATCTGATAAGGGTCAAACTCTGGCTGAAGCACTTCCCACACTGGTGACACTCATGGGGCTTCTCTCCTGACATGTTCTGTAGCGGTGAGTCAAGTGTGACATCTGAATAGAGTCTCTTCTACAGGCAGTGCACACATAGGACTTCTCTCCAGTGTGTACTCTTTGATGATCAACCAGGTGTGATGTTTGACCAAAGCCTTTTCTACATGCCTCACATTTGGAGGGCTTCTCCCCAGAATCCACTCTATGAGGCTGAGCTAGGAGAGATGGCTGACTGAAACTTTTCCCACATTCTCTACATGCAAAGGGCTTTTCTTCTGTTTGAATTCTCTGATGGTTAATAAGATTTGCTTTTTGATTAAAGGCTTTCCCACACTTATGTTTTTTTTTTAATTTTAAAAATAAAAGGAGGAAAACATTAATAGACAGATAACCTTTTACAAAATAGCAAAAGAACAGTACAGACAATACAGAGTTACAAAGTGGTAGGAAATTAACAATGCTTGTTGTATTACATATTGATATCTTCAAAGTGGTTTCTCATGAAAACAGATAGAGACATGCAATACTGAACAATCAAGGACTCACTGACAGTTTCTTTCAGCAAAGACATAGAAGACAGTGGAACAACTATGTTAGCTATCCTGTATATACATACATCCAAAATTTCTCCTTCTTTCCCTTCTCTTTTCCCACATCCCAGTTGCCCTTTACCCTTGAGCGTTTTCCTATCATTTCACAATGTCTATCATACCTCCGAATTTAAATGAACTCTTTCAGGTTTTACACTAGTGAAACAATGAGGTGTTTGCACATGCAGGTCTGATTTATTTCACTTACGAGTATGGTCTCTAGTTGTGACCATTTACCTATAAAAGCCTCAAGTTTATCTTTCTTTATAGCTGTGTAATATTCCATTATATAAAAGTATCACAGTTTTCTTATCCAATCCTGGGTGGATGGACATTTGGGTTACTTCCACAATTTAGCAATTACAAATTGTGCTGCTATGAACATAGGTGCACATATATCGCTGTGATATGATGTTTTTAGATCTTCTGGGAAAATACCCAGAAGAGGATAGCTGGGTTGAATGGGACCTCTAGACCTAGTTTTCTAGTTTTCAGTTTCTCCAAACTGATTTCCACAGTGGTTTCACCAGTCTGCATTCCCACCAGCAGTGGAGAAGGATTCCTATTCCTCCACAGCCTCGCCAGCATTTGTTATTGGTTGATTTCTTAATGCTAGCCATTCTTACTGGGGTAAGGTGGAATCTCAGTGTTGTTTTAATTTGCATCTCTCGAATGACTAATGATGTTCAGCATTTTCTCATGTATTTATTTGCCATTTGTATTTCCTTATCTGAGAAGTGTGTATTCATCGCAGCTGCCCATTTTTGGATTGGGTCTTTGAATTTGGGGGGGCTGATATTTTTAAATTCTTTATATGTTCTAGATAGAAGCTCTTTGTCTGAGAGACAGTCAGCTAGAATTTTTTCCAAGTTTGTTCCACACTTACATTTGTAGGGCTTCTCTCCAGCATGTATCCACTGATGTTTAATAAGGTTTGAATTCCCACTAAAGGCTTTTCCCACATGCAATATACCTGTAGTGTTTTCTCTAGTGTGAATTCTCTGATGTTTCACAAGTTTTGATGCCTCTTGAAAGCACAAATGTCACATTCATTACACATAGGGTTTCTCTCCACCAGATTGAGTTGTATTTCCCTATACTGCACATATCAACAGGTCTTTTCTCTAATGTGAATTTTCTTTTCCCTCTTTTGTTTTGTTTTGTTTAGTTTTTGAGACATGGTCTCACTATGCAGTTCAGGCTAACCTTGAACTCACTATGTAGCCCAAGCTGGTCTGAAACTCATGACCAACCTCCTGCCTCAGGCTCCTGAATGCTAGGATTGCAGGTGTGTGCCACCATACCCAACTCATGTAAGTTTTCTGATGTTGAGTAAGGTGTGAATTTTTGCAGTTTTTTTTTTTTTTTTTTTTTTTTTTTTCCTGAGACAGGGTCTCGCTATGCAGTTCAGGCTGGCCTTGAGCTCACCTTGTAGCCCAGGCTGGTTTCAAACTCACAACGATCCACCTGCCTCAGCCTTCCAAGTGCTGGGATTACAGGGGTGCACCACCACGCCTGGCACAGGTGTGAATTTTTGCTGAAAGATTTTCTACACATAATACATCCACCCAGGGAGTTTGATCCACGCAGGATCTGTCTCCTGTCCACTTTCTGGCTCCCACAGAAAGCCTTGGCCACATGTCCTCCATCTAGTGGCGCTCTGTCCTGGCCTGTCCCTCTGACAAGCAGCAGACTTGTGCCCAGAGACACACTTTTCTTTAATTTGGGACATTCCTCATCTTTCTCTGCTGTACTGGTTTTGAGCAGAAAGCTGGTCACTTGCCCTGAACCTCTCTTTTGGGAGAACTTCCTCTTGCCCTTTATTGTGATTCCTGCCCCCCCATGAATGTTCTGTGGCTATCTCAGTCCCATAAGCTAGTTGACACTCAGACTTCTCTGGATTGCCTCTTAGGAAAACTTTCTGGGTTACTCCTTGTGATTCTTTTTCAAAAGGTTTTTCCTTTGGAGTTAACTGTTTGCACTTTGTCTTGACCTGAGAATCTGAAACAAAGAACGGAAAGTAAGGGCTTCTCTGTGAAAGAAAAAAGGAGGTAGTCAGCCCCCTTTGTCCACAGAAGTTATGTTCTAAGACCCCCAGGATGCCTGAAACTGAGGATAATAATGAACTCTGCATAAACTATGCTTTTTCATCTCAGCTTTTCAAAGGAAGCACCTTACAGCTTCTCTTTGGCTCATATAAACAGCTGGTGTCAATATCTTCATGATTTGGGGGTTGTAGTGAGCAAAATAAGCATTACTTGAATACAAGCACTGTGATAGTATTCACGCGCTGATTCCTTGAGCAGCTGCTCAGTGGTGAACAGGTAGATAGCGTAGGCAGAGTGGATACTATGCACAAAGGGATGATTCACATTACAGGTGGAATAGTGAGGGACAGCGAGAGAGTTCATCAGACTACTCAGACTGTTGTGCCATTTAAAACTCGTAAATTGGGGCTGGGGATTTAGCTCAGCGGCAAAGCGCCTGCCTGGCAAGCGCAAGGTCGTGAGTTCGGTTCCCGGTACCGGAGAAAAACCAAAACCAAAACCAAAAAAAAAAAAAAACTCGTAAATTATTTCTACAATTTCCTGTTGAATGGTTTTAGACTGTGGTTGACTGTGACACTGAGGAAAGTGAAGCCATAGATGGTAGGGTTATCACAGTCACTCTTATAATTGAGCCAAAGCAAATTTCTGTGTAACTTATATGTCTAAGCCTGAGTACAGCTTTATATTCCTTTTTGTTAATGACTTCATTAATTTTATCTTGAACTGAGGTGAGTTGTGTGCGTATCCATTTCTCTCTGACTGGATTGTGAGATACTGAGACAAAGGCTTTTTCACACGTCACTGCAACATCTGGATAGCACTGTGCACAAAGCTCGCACCAACAGCTGAAGAAACATAGGGACTCATTTTAACAGTGCTTGCTTATATTTAACTGTGTTTGCCTACCAAATTCTCTTGGTGCTGAGGATTGGGTAAGGAATGAAGTCCCTGCCCCTGGTCTCGTAACAAGAAGACCAAAAATAGTATATCAAAGTCAGGATAGACAACTCCTTCCCAAGCTAGAATGTTCTTGAAGACAAGGGCTCAGTTTTGCTTGCTTTCATGCCCCATACCTAGTGTTACGGTTTGTGTCTTGTTGTCTCTGCAAAGCCTCATGCAGTCATGGGGCTGCTTCTAGAGTATTTGATTGATTCATGGTCCAATGCTGGGATTATGGGTGTGAGTGCTACATTTGCCCTGGGGCGGGTAGTTTACATACAATATAAGGGAGGGGAAAAGGCTTGCTCTCTGCTCTCCTCCCTTTTTGCTCTTGCTACTTTTGCTATTTTCCACTGCCCTGAAATGTTGCCCTCTGCCATGTGCCACTCTGCCTTGGAGCTAGCTGAGTATGAATTGAAACCTCCACATACTGTGAGCTAAAGAAACCTTTCCTTCCTTAATTTTGGGTGTTAGGTATTTTGGTCCAGAACAAGAGAAAAGTAACCAAAATACCTAGAATGCCTGTGTGCAGGTGGCACTCAATGTGTGCTTGTTGTATGAAAGAGGGACAGGATGGAAGGCATGTTCTAAATGTAGACATACTGGTAAAGTTCTGTTTATACTTAGAAACTTAAATTCAAATCAGTTCACCAGATGGACACTTGGTCACCAAGAAAATGACCATCCTGAGTAGTAGCACAGGGCATGTCACAATGGACTTGCACTTAGAGGGATAGAAGAAGGGAGCCAGTGTTATGGTTTGTGTCTAGATGTACCCTATAGCCTCATGAAGTCTTAGGCTTTTTTGGATGTGAGTGAATCTAGAGTTTGTGATTGATTTAAGGTCCAATGCTAGGATTAAGGGTGTGAGTACTACACTCGCCCTAGGGTAGGTAGCCTGCATACAATACAAGGGATAGACACAGGCTTGCCTCTTGCCTTCCTTTGATTGTTTTTGCTGTCTTCCACCACCATGAATGGGTTGTACTTCTGCCCTGTACCACCCTACCTTGGACCATCTGATTATGCACTGATATCTCTACAATGAGCTAAATAAATCTTTCCTTCTTTAACTTTGGGTGTCAGTTACCTCCCTTAACTTTTATCTCAGCAATGAGAAAAGTAACTAAGATAGCCAGTAAAGGATAGTTGGGGGTCACCCTGATCTCCAAGCCATGTGCCTCATGGCTTATGCACACTGCATCACGACCTCCCCTAGGAAACTACCTCACCACTCACCTGGACAGAAAGGTCCCTGAAGGGCCATGGAATCTCCCTCTCCCCCAGCTAGGAGATGTCCCTGGATCTGGACACTGCAAAACCTACCTGTTCATGGAGAAGGAAATGGTGAGTTTAGGACAGTCAGAGCCGCCTGTGACCAGGGGTTACAGAGGCTGAGAGAAGAAGGCTCTCCAGAGGAGGTTTAGAAGGGAAAGAAACAGAAGAGTGCACTGGGCACTGCCTGCTGGGACTAAGACACCCCAACACGGACTGGGGACCAACCAGTCATGGGAGGCAAGCACTTGAGGGCTACCAGAGCCCTTAGGGCATGGTATTTCTTCAGCATCACATCCAGGTACAGTGCCTACTGCTGAGAACCCAGGTGCTATACCTCCTCCCAAGTAAAGTACACGGCCATGTCCTCAAAACTCATCATGTCCTGGAACCAGAGGCCTTGTTGTCCAGAATACTCACTCCCACCTGATGGGCGGGTGCCCCTTGTACTGAAGAATCTCCCAGTCCTCCCAATAGATTCTCAGGAGAGGAGGGTGGTAGCCCTCAAACCTAGGGTCTAGCTAGGGATGTAGCTCAGTGTACAGTGCCTGCCTGGCAAGCGTGAGGCCCTGAGTTTGATTCCTGGTACCAAAAGAAAAAAAAAAAGAAAAACAAACAAACAAACCTAGGCTCTCTCTTGGAGCCCCGTACCCTAATCAGCCTGGTGGGAACACTTAGCAAGGTGGGTCTGGATCAGGAAGGCAAGCCCCTTCTGAGACTTAAGGGTGTGCTAGGGAGGGGGTCCAGATAGTAGCTGCTCTTGAGGCCAGCTCAATGGGGCTTGGCCACCATGTCTAGTACAGTGCAAGAAGGATGGCACCAGAGTGAGAGCTGCCTGCCCACCAGTCTCAGCCCTGTCTGCAGTGGCCTAGACCCATACTGTTTGAGAGACAGGTATAGGAGGGCTCCCACCCCCTATTTCCTTCACCATGAGCCTGGTATTGCCAGGGAGTCCCCATATTCAAGTTCAAGGATGGTTCACCCACCTCCTTGCTGAGTTCTGAAGATGTGGCATTACCACCATCCCCTCCTGGCAGCACTTTGTCCACTCATTGTGCTGCTGACTTCCCCTCCGCCTCCAGTGAATTGCCACCCCACCCCTACCCCTGCACTAGATTGCCCTCCTCCCTAAAGCCCCTCAAGTCAGTGCCTTGCAAGGAGGCATGCTAAATAGACTATTGAGTCACATTTGGGGATTCCACAACAATATGTGTCCTGTGCAAGTCACCTTACCTCCCTGAGCCTGTTTTCCTGCCTGGCACATGAAAACTGCGTAAGTACCTACAGTTTTAAATTAGGGCCTGAGAAAACGCACTTGGTGATAGCATTTGCTATAGGCAGGCAGGTGCCCCTGAAAAGCATTTGGCTGATGAGGACACATTGGTCACCCCACCTTGTGGTCCCACCTCTCCAGCATCTCCCAAATACCTGTTTCCCTCCACCTTTACAGATCACCCTCACAGACCCCTGCACCACCTCAGAGGCAAACTCTGGGCCCATCTTCTTCCTAGGCACTACTGACAGCTCCATCCTCTGCTGCCCACACTGGTTGGCCTCAGTGTCTACCCATCTCTGGCCATGACTTTGGGTCAACACATGCCCCTCTCTGAGGTTTTGCATTTTTGTGTTCTTTCCACCTCCTCCCAGCTAGTTTCTGTCATCCTTCAGATCTCATTTGGCAACTGCTTCTTTGTCACAGCTGAGGGGAGGCATGCAGTCACAGGCACTGGTAATCTCAGAGTCATACACAGAGATCCAGAGATCAGCTGAGGGCAGGAGGAAGGGAAGACTGCATGGAGGAAATGCAGGAAGGCACTACCCAGGCAGCTGCACCTGCTAGTAAGGGGAGGGCAAGCAGGGAGCCAGGCTGGGCAGGGAGATCAAAGAAGGGCAGCAGGGCTGGGAGGTGGTTTCAAGGGAGGGGACTGAGCCTGGCTGCAAGGCCAGTCGGGAGGGGGCCCAGTGGGGGGGCAGTATCATCTGTGGTAGCTGAGGTAATGAGAGATGGGGGTTCCCAGGGGCATCTGAGGCCTGAAATCCTGCGCTCTTTCCCTGTCCCTCTTTCCCCTGTACCTGCCTGGCCTGTGGCTCCCCTGGCCTCAGTCTCCACATCCAGTACCTCCCTGATCATCCCACTGGCTTAGTGCTGCCTTCTCATCCCTTCTTCCTCTCCCACGGCCCAACTATCCTGCCCATGGGGCTTAACTGTGCAGTCCTCAGAATCCACCCTAGGCCACCTTCATCCTATAGCTGACCATTTGACACTTGAAATTGAATTCCAGGCCTGCCCGGGTCCACCTCCATCTTCAGGTATCACAGCTGACTTGGAGACTGCGTGGCCTTGGTCTCTACCCCTCCCCTCCAGGCCCTAGAGGTAAAACTTTTTCCCTAATTTTAAAATGTCTTAATGTAGCTGGGTATGGTGGTCTCTGCCTGTAATCTGTAAGAGGATCATAAATTCAAGCCCAGGCTGGGCAACATAGTGACTTAGGGAGATCCTGGCTCAAAATAAAAACAAACGAACTGGGGATGTAGTTCTGTTAGAAGGCCCTGTGTTCAATTCCTAGTACTGCAAAAATTAATAAATCCTGAGAAAAAAAGAAAAGATTGCTCAGGCTGCCTTCAGAGAGTGAGGTGGAGGCAAGACACGGGGGGACAGTGGCCAAGGTGCTGCTTTCCACACTCCACGTCTCCACCTTGAGGTGTTATCCTGGCAGGAGGGTTCTCTGCTGGGTCGGCGGAGCGGTGGGGGTGGGGGTGGGTTCTCTGCTCCTCCCCTTCACTTTTAAGGCCTCCCCCTGCCTCTCCACAATGAGATCCCCGTGGGGAGTGGAGCAGAGATCTGGGGACAAGGCATGGCCTGCAGGACACTGAATATGAGGCAAAGGCAGAAGGGGAAGTACAGATAGAACGAATAAACGAAGGAATGATTTTCTCTCACCTCCTCTTTTTCTCTTAGTACTAGAGTATGTCCCAGGAAGCCTCCGAAGTGACTGGCACCGCGGAGCTTTCTGGAGCTGAACACTAGGAAGGCAGTGCGCACGATGAGGCTAATGATGGGGTCTCGCCCCTCTGGGAAGCTCACAGCCCACGGTCCACGGAAGATAATGCTGCCGACCTCGGCCCCTTACCCTCCCTAGACCCCGCCCGGTGACCACGCCCCACACTTTTCCAGACTCGGGCTGTGACCACGCCCAATACCCCCGCCACAAAGCCAGCCGTCACCGCGCACCTTGCACTCTACACAGACAGCGCCGCGCCTTAGGCCCTTCGGGTCACCACCACTCACACTAATCACAGATCCTTACCCCTGACATCGCTCCTGCCCGGACCCTACCGCGTGACCACACCCGAACTTGCCCAGGCCCCGCCTCACAATCCCGTCTCCCACTCGCTGCTTGTGGACCCCTACCCCGCGGGCCCTAGAGGCCGCCCACGCAAAACCAGGTGCCTGGTGCCCTCCGGCCGGTCCCATTCATAGCCCCACTAGCCGGGTAGGGACCCGTCAGGACACAGGCCGGAAGTGAGGCCCGCCCAGCCGCTCTAGGACAGGGAAGACCGCGGTCTCAGTGGTTATAGTCCCAGCTGCCTCAGAAGGGGTAAGAGCAGATCCCCGGGAGTGGAGCTCACGCTGTCCTAAACTTTCTCGGCCCTACTTCTTAGAATGTCTGAATATGCCTTAGGAGATTTTAGAGGTGAGGGCTTTGAAACTGGTGCTATTGGGCATCCGTCAGTCTTCATAGAAGGATTTGGCGGAGGGCATGGTCTGTGGAGGAACCTAAGGATAGCACAATTACTGCCGTTGTAAACCATCCTGGAAAAAAAGCATGGGGTTCCTCCAGGAAGAATTTTTACTCCTTTCTGTTTGAGTGAAGCTCTTCTTCCTGGGTGAAAATGTCCCCAGACTGGGTGGTGTTCCAGCAGGGGAGGAGGATGACCTCCTGCACTGAAGGTAGTGCCTTGGGTGGGGAGGAGGGGACATGCAGATACACAGCATGACTGTGGCATTAATGTATATGTGTGTGCGTGCGTGTGTGTGTGTGTGTGTGTGTGTGTGTGTGTGACTGGGGATTGAACCCAGGGGCTTTGCACTGAGCTACATCCCCAGCCCTTTTTCTTTTTATTTTGAAACAAAGTGTTACTAAGTCGCAGCAAAATCGGCCAGGCTGGTCTCACACTTGCTACCACCACCCCCAGCCTCCTAGAATGCTATGATTACAGGTGGGTGCCACCATAACTAGCTGTGGCATTAAACTTTGATGGCATGTGATTGGGGGGGAGACACCTAAAAGGGTCCCACAGGAAAGCCATATCAAAAGCAAGGCTGAGGGGCCAGGCTATAGCTCAGTGGCACAGCGCTTGCCTGGCAAGCATGAGGTGGTGAGTTTGATTCCCGGTACCAAACCAAACCAAACCAAACGTTGCCAAAAGCAAGGCTGAGGACCGGGCGTGGTGGCACAGCTTGTGATCCCAGCACTTGGGAGGATAGCTGTGAGTTCAAGGCCATTCTGGACTACATAGTGAATTAAAAGTTAACCTGAACTACATAGTGAGACACTGTCTCAAAAAACAAAAACAGAAACAAAAAACAAGTAGGACTGAAAGTAAACTCAGTAGTACAACACTGGCCTAACATTGGAAAGGTTCTAGGTTCAATCTCCAGCACTGAAAGGAAGGGAAACAAAACGAAACAAAACCAATAAACAAAAATCACACACACACACACACACGCACAAGCTAAAAACCAAATCTATAGAGAAAGCTACATCAGCTCTTCTCCAGGTCTCCAGCCTGCTGCCTACCTGCTCTGCAGATTCAGCACTTGTCAACCTCTATAATTCCCTAGAAACAGTCTGTGTCTCTTCCTCTACACACACACACACACACACACACACACACACACACACACACACTTCTCTGAAGAACTTTTAACACAGAATCCAAAATCATATGCTGGAGTTACTAGTGTCAGATTCTGTTTCATCGATTTACTGATCCTTGAACTGTGAGTGAGATATAATTTGAGCATTTCCACCCAGAGTTGTCTCCTGAGCTTTTTGCAGCAGTGGATGTGTTTACCTGCAGTGTCCTGGGCTGGCTGCCCCTGTTCTACCCACGAGCCACAGGCGGGTATGGAGCACATAAGATGTAGCTATTGTAACTGACGAAATGATTTTTAAAATTCTATTTAACTTTAATGTAAATGGGCATGGGAGATTGGGAGTTATGTGCTAGAGTGCGCAGTACATCTACCAGAGGGTTTCTCAGCCCCAGCACTATTCATGTCTTGGGGCTGGGTAAGTCTCCACTGTGAGGGAGGGAAGTCTGTCCTGTGCACTGTTTTTTTTTTTTTTTTTTTGGTTTTTCTCCGGTACCGGGAATCGAACTCACGACCTTGTGCTTGCCAGGCAGGCGCTTTGCCACTGAGCTAAATCCCCAGCCCCTGTCCTGTGCACTGTAAAGTGTGCAGCAGCAGCACGGGGCTCCACCCACAGGATACCAGTAGCACCAGCTCTCCTGTCCTAACAACCACAAAATGTCTCCAGACACTGCCAAGAGTCCCTGGCAGAGCCACCTCTGGCTGGAAGCCATAGCCTGCTTCCGCTATGTTATGATGGTGCAGGGAAGAAGTCCTGCCAACAGCCTCACTGGACACCAGAGCCTTTGGTGGGGGAGTGCTTCATCTCAACTGGTAGAGAGAGAAGTAAAAAATGGCCTCTATGAATAGCACCTCTTCCCCTCTGCAGGCAGCTCCTTGGAAGAGGCTATAAGTATTAAAGGCAGGGGGTCATAGGTAGGAGAAAGGATAAAATAGGATCTCATTAAGCTTTACTAAAGAAATTAATAATCTTACTAAAGGCAACTTTTGCCTCTACAGTTAAACTCCAACTGTCAGAAAGACAAAGGTCAAGAAAGAGAAACCAAAAAAAAAAAGAAGAAAGAAAGAAAGAAAGAAAGAGAAAGAAACCAGACTAGGGAAGGTGCCAGGTAACACAATTCACATAAAAATTTAACAGGAAGAGCCAACAGACAAAACAGGGGAGCAGTCAGAAACATAAAAAGCCAGGATAACCAGCTCCCACACTCACAAGATAAAATACAAAGGAGACAAGGAACAGTCACCTAAGGACTCTTATTTAATATATATATAAAAGACACACACACACACCTATACATATATACTTATATGTACATTCTCACATTAGCATTACTATACCACTACATCAGATATACACATGGCCCCTTTACTTAATTTCTAACTCTAATCTGACCTTCTATGAGGCTTCCCTTCCCCACATTTATCCATCACAGAAGGGCAGGAAGAAATCAAATGGCCAAAAGAATGTAGAGGTACCCAGGCCAGGCTAGCCAGAGATCCAATCAGACTATTAGAAATTCCAGATGCCCAGTGTAGGACAGGGACACCTGTCTTACAAAGCTGAGAATAAAGACCCTCAAGTATTCACTTTCTAATACCCACTACTCTTCCTGAGCAGTTATCTATCTTGTCTTTTTCTGTCCTTTTAAAATAAACCGTCTTCCTTTATTTTAAACTCTGCCTCTTTAATTCATTATTTGTGTTGAGAGTTTACAATCCCAGTAGCTGCATGTTCTAACACAGCAGTGGTGTGGTGTGTACACCCCAAGACGTGGCAGTATCATCAACCTAAATCTGCTCAGATCATGTCAGCATCCAGCGCAGAAACTTCCCTGGTTTGCCCACTGACTACAGGGTCCAGTCTAACTGCTGACACATGTTCAGGGCACTTCAGGCCAACGGCTCATCCGTCCTGACACTCAGCCGCCGTCACCCCTCCCTACCTGGGGAGGAAGACACACTCCTCTGTGCCACTGCTCATGCAGGTCATAGGGCTGGTTTGCCAAGTCACCTTGATCTGATTTGTGAATTTAGCAAGCCATTGTTTTAAGAAACAAGCTTGACTACATTCCTTAAATTCAACTATATTCTTCCATGAATAGGTCTTTTGAATGTATTCAATGACTAGCCTCTTCTAAAGGATAGAACTGTGTTATTTCTAATTCTTTTGAGGAACTGTTATTTCCAAGCCTTTTAAAGATAATTTTTATGTTTTTCTAACTTTTCAGTATTTCTAGGACTTGTAAAACAATCATGCTGAATGATTAATTCACCAAATCTACCCGTTCCACATTCAACTGGAAAAGGAGCACTGGGGATGACTCTGAGTCTACAAAACTGCCAACCTTGGTTTCTTTTCTGTGGCAAGGGAGGTGACCAGGTGGAGGGTTCCCTTTAATATCACTGAGATATTTCAACTTTTATTGGTTTTTGAAGCAATGTGCTTTTAGGAAAAGCCTGCTAAACTGCTGCGGAATCTTTTTTAAATCAAGAAATCAAATGTTAAAGTCACCATTGTCTCACTATTTTGTATCATGTGTCATTATTTGAACTTTGTCTCAGAAGCATTCAGAATATGCTCTTATGCAACTGTTTAGCTTGGAATTGATGGTATCAGTTAGCTTTACTGCTTTCACAGTTTCATTAACCAGTTAACTGACACAAAAATACACACCTTCATTGGTGAATAGAAGCCTTTTCTAGCCATGTGCTGGGGAGAGACTCTGCACAGAGCACGAAGGCATATTACATTATTTACAATAGAAAATAAATACAGTCTCTAGGTGACATGCCCTGCAGGTTGGCTCTCCTGACACATGCAAGGAACGTCTTGTGTACAAAATAGCAGCTGTCACATTTGATGGGTGGTGGGTCTTTCCAAAATAAGCCACTTGAATAGCTTGTCACCATTTTCTCACACATAGAAAATAGTCAGATGGGTGGAAGCCAGAATCTAGTTTGTTTGTTTTGGTTTGGTTTGGTTTTTCGAGACAAGGTCTCATTATATAGCTCAGGCTGTCCTTGAACTCCCAGTGATCCTCCTGCCTCAGCCTCCTGAGTGCTGGGATTACAAGCATGCACTACTATGCCCAGCTGTTTTGTTTTTAAGATATGAGGCCTTGCTAGGATGCCCAGGGTGGCCTCAAACTCCTGGGATCCAGTGATCCACCTGCTTCAGCCTCCTGAATAGCTGGGACTATAGCTACACCCAGCATGCATCTATTAGGTGTTGACCTCTTAGCCCCTTATCACGTGGATTTCTCTTCTGATGAGTGACTTAAAAGGTCATCTTTTTAAACAGGCCTTTTCTCCTTCATAGACAATTCGATTA
Source organism: Chinchilla lanigera (assembly GCF_000276665.1). Classification (NCBI taxonomy): domain Eukaryota; kingdom Metazoa; phylum Chordata; class Mammalia; order Rodentia; family Chinchillidae; genus Chinchilla; species Chinchilla lanigera. The sequence continues at coordinate 3,278,644 of NW_004955454.1, forward strand.
ACCATAGGGGAAGATACACGTGATCAAGCTCCATGTGTTTGAGCATGTGTCTTTTCCTTGTGGAGGCTGCACACTCCTACATCTAACCTAGCAGGGCCTTTGCTCTCCCCAGGGCTGGTTGTGAATGAAGTGAATGACAATATTCAGAGATCACTCTGTCAAATCTTCAGCTGTGTTAGCTATGTATGAATGTCATTCACAAAAATATAAGTACACATGGCTTTTAACCATGACAATTGTTTGAGCTCACTAGGACAAAAATGCAAATTAAAACTGCACTTTCCCATCAGATGGGTGAGGATTTGTATTTGCTGACACAGGATGTAGGGGGAAGTAGTGTTCTCTGGCAAGGGTGATGTGAAGCTGGGGTGGCCTCCATGGTCAGCAGGGTAGCATCTTTTACCATGAAAACAGCCAGCCTCCTTTGGCCCCACAATTCTACTCTCTGAAATTGCCTAGACATGCAATAAAGTGTGCATAAGGATAGTCATATGTTTCTGGGCATGAAAGATTGGAAATAACATAAAAAGCCTTTGGTAGTTCAATCAGTTATGGGGAACAATCCTTGGGAATGCCAAGTCCTGCTGAGGAGAAGCAGGATTATACTTTCTTAGCTAGAAGGACCTATAAGATGCACTGTTCCAGGAGATTTAAAACTATTTTAAAAGGCTCTCAGTCATAGCCACTGAGATGGCCCTGGGTTTAATCCCCAGTACGAAGAAATAGAACAAAAACAACTATGAGGAGAAAGCTGGAGCCACTGTCCAGGCACAACTTCAGAGTGCTTTCGAGTGTGGAGGGGCTGCCACCTGGCCACACACCACAGGGCAGGTGGAAGAGCCTGGGCTTCACAGTGGTCCTTACGCCAAGGTTTCAGGAAGCATCCCATCTGAGCCCAAGGACTCTTCTGTCCAGTCCCCTATGCTGATGAAGAGGTCTTATTACTGCGTGATGCATCCCAAAGGTAGATTCTAAGCTCTTATATCCAGCAAGCAAAGAATTACAGTGTACATTCAATGGTAAAAGAAAAGGGGCCCGGGGCTGGGGATTTAGCTCAGCGGCAAAAGCGCCTGCCTGGCAAGTGCAAGGTCGTGAGTTTGGTTCCCGGTACCGGAGAAAAACCAAAAAAAAGAAAAGGGGCCAGGGATATAGCTCAGTGGCAAAAGTGCCTGCCTGGCAAGCACAAGGTCCTGAGTTTAATTCCTGGTACAAAAAAAGAAAAGAAAAGCAGTGACAATTACTGAAGATAATGGAAAGGTGTGCTCAGGGCAGGCCTGTGCCAGCAGAAACAAAAGAGGGGCATGAATGGAGAAGTGATGTTGGGGCAACAGAGAAATAAGCACACAGATAAATTAGGCTTTCAGATTTTAAAAGATACGCATCCCATCCTGGATGCCTCTCATTGGATCTCCGGATAAGATTGATAGAAATGATTGGGTGCTGAGTCATCTCAGGGACACCTTAGTATACAGTCCCTGTGTATGAACCTTTAAGAGGTTTGAGTGGGGGAAAAGGTTACTGAAGGTCAGGCTATGGGCTCTAACATGCATGTGCTCTGGCCTAGAGTTTTAGAGATTTCCTGGGTCTGTTATTTTCATCTTTGCTTCTCTTAGGACAGTGGAAATTCAGGTAGATGAAAGGGTGTGGCCTCCTATCCCCAACTGGGTACCTGTGCTAGTCTGACCTGACTGCCCTAATGGGTCTTGTGTGGTGTCACTCCTGGAGCAGATCTGGGTCTTCCTTCTGGGGGAAAGTTACAAAACATCTTCAAATTCCAGCACCTGAGGGTGTGCGGGGTTGGGTTCCCAGAAGCAGACTCAGACTAGGATTCCTGTAAAATCCTTTTATTAGGAAGCATTCAAAGATAAAAGCAGGGTGGGAATTAGTGGTGAGTCTAAGAAAGAAGGAGGTCCAATTGAAACCAAGAGGTTAAAATGGCTCTCCAGTTTTCTCATGCAAGAATAAAACTCCTCCAGCTCTGGGACCAAGGAGGTTTCAACAGAACCAGATTTTCAACATTTTTGAGGCCCTCTTGTGGGCCAAAGCCTGGCTAAATATACATAGGGTTACTTCCTGGCTTTTGTTCTGCCTAGTTTATAAATTGGAGTGGTCTGTGTGGTGGGGGTGGGGTCAGAGCAGCAGACAACGTTTTCCCAATTGGGCCAAATTATGAATAAAGTAATTTTTCCATTTTTATTGGCTTTTCTCAGATTCTTGATGGCAGGTGGATAAAATCCACATAGTACGGGCTCAGATTTAGGTCTCCCAATGGAACTCCTGGTAACAAAACAAAGGCTTGGCACATGACAGTTCAATGCTAGAGAAGAGTCTGGAGACTATAGGTCATCTCAGACCTGTCCAGGGAGCGAGGGCATTTATACTCCTGCTGTGGTCACTAACAGATGTAAACAGTGGGTCCTATAGCCCCAGGGAGCCCTCAAGAGAAGCAAGGACGGAGAAGCTGAGGTGTGAAATGATGGAAAAGCTGAAAGATGTGGAAGGCCCAGCGGCAGAGTCTTAAGAAGTCTAGTCTGCATGTGAGGATCCCACTTTCTTGAGGAAGTACCACACTGTTTTCCAGAGGAGCAATCCCATTTTATATTCCTGCTCTGCACCCTCTTATCCATAAGGCAGCACAGGAGGGTTCAAATCTCTCCACATCCTGTCAACACTTGTTACTATTTGCCTTTTTAAAAAAAAATCAGAGCCATAGTTAGTAGGTATGAAAAAGTGGTTCTTTTTTTTTGTATTTTAGACTTTTATTAATAAAAAATAATCTTCTTACACAAACACAACATGCTTTTCCTTACAAAACAACACACTTTCCCCTACTAAATGATAATCATATTCCACCCTACTTGCAAATGAAGCATAAGTCTGCCACAGGTTCATGGACACCAGCAGAAAACCAGATTCCTGGGTCAGAGACAAAGGATTTTATTACTCATGATAATCAAAGTAGCCAGAGTATTAGCATTTCATGTAACAATTCCCTGAGCTCTAGTTCCCCCAGGATAGGGCAAAAGAGGGCCAAGGGACATCTGTTCATATAGCCAGGTTGTGTTACAGGAAAAAAAACCCTGAGCTTAGGGAATCTGAATTTTTTATATAAGATATTAAGCATAATTGCCCTTTGCTCCTAGGAAGATGCTATCTCTATCTTTTAAGGCTATTTGCTATGTAAAGACACAGTTGAGAAATGATAGCCTAAAGGCAGAAACACAAAACATGCAGAAACATGAGAGCCCTAGGGAGAACTGCCACCCAACACTACTTAGAAAAAACTTTAAGTACTACTTAAAGATATTAATGCCCAGGCTCTCTGTGGTTCTGATTTCCATTTCCTTATGATGAATGATGTTGTGCATCATTTCATGTGCTTACTGGTCACTTGTATATCTTTTTGCAAAAATATTCAAGTCTTTTACTTATTCTCAATTGAGATGTGTTCATATCATTGAGTTGTAAAGGTTATTTCTATATTCTGGAGATAGGTGCCCTAGTAGATAGATGATTTGCATATATTTTCACTCCTGCTGTAGGTCGTCAGTGTGTGTGTGTGTGTTGTGCTGGGGCCAGAACCCAAGAGGGCCTCCTGCTCTACTACTGAGCTATAGTCCCAGCCTCCCTTCACACTTTGTGTTATACACATCAATGGGCTTCATTTTGGCAGACTTGTACATGTATATAAATACTTTGATCATTTTCACACCACTCAATCATCCTCCTTTATTATCTTGAGATTTACATTTATAGCACAAAATTCTTTATTTTAATGTGGTCCAACATTGTGTGTGTGTGTGTGTGTGTGTGTGTGTGTGTGTGTGTGTGTGTTTTTCAAGACAGGGTCTCACTATGCAGTTCAGGCTGGCCTTGAGCTCACTTTGTAGCCCATGCTGGTCTCAAACTCACAACAATCCTCTTGCCTTAGCCTCCCGAGTGCTGGGATTACAGGCATGCGCCCCCATGCCTGGCTAATGTGGTCCAGTATTTCTATTTTCATTTTCCTACTTTCACTTTTGCTTTTAGTATCTTTTTCAGTTAATCTACTTATGCTTTTGTTCACCCATTCTATTATTTCTTTTAAAATTTCATCATCTTGCTGGCATGGTGACGCATGCGTATAATCCCAGCAGTCAGGAGGCTGAGGCAGGAAGACAGCCACAAGTTCAAGGCCGGCATGGGCTATATAGTGAATTCAAGACCAGCCTGGAGTACATAGCCTCAGGAGTTGTCATTAAGTAGGCAGCAAAGGGCTATATCTCAAAAAACAAAAAGTTTTTTTCATCATTTCTGCTTTAAAATTTATTTGTACTTTCTTTAGATTTACTGATATTCTTTGTCTATCTTCTTAAATTCAACATTTAACTTTTAAACATATTAATTCTTGATTTATAATTATCAAAGGACATTAAATTATTTGCCTCAAGTTTATAAATTAATGAAGTGATCAGTAATCATTATCAGGAATTGATTAATATTTTAAGATCTGGGTAGTATAAGTTGAAGAAGGGAAAATGGGGAAAGAAAGGACATTGACAATTTTATGGGAAGAAAATGCACAAAAAAGAGAAAGGGCTGAGGATGTAGCTTAGTGGTAAGGTACTTGCCTAGTGTGTGCAAGGCCCTGCGGGAGAGAGAAAGAGAGAGGCAAAGGGGAGAAAGAAATTTAGGATAAATGGTACAAAAACTCAGTCTCCTCTGAATTCATGGAATTTGTTTAATAAATATGGAAAAGAAGCAAGTATTATAATTTTTCTATAGTTTTCTTCTACAAGTTAGTATTTTTACTTTGGGATCATAAGATTCAGAGAGGATATTATTTTCTTACCTTTAAGCTTTTTAAATTAAATCTTATTTTAAATTTTTAATAATTTAAAAAAGATATTACATATAATATCTATTGATTATATATATATTATTTATTCTGGGAATTGAAGCAAGAGCCTTGGTATTAGAGCTACATCTCCAGCCCCTTTTATTTTTTTACAGGGTCTCACTAAATTTCTAAATTGCTCAGGCTGGGTTCTAAGTTTCAATCCTCCTGCCCCCACCTCCTAGAGTGCTAGGATTACAGATGTGCACTACCACCCCTGGCTCTTTGTATATGTTTATTGCATACATCTTTGTATTTTTTATATATTATATATATAAATTATATATATTTATATTTTATGAAACACGTATATATGGTAGAATGGCTAGACCCAGCTAATTACAATGCACATTACCTCATATGTCTTTTTTTTTTGTAGTGAAAAGACTTAAAGCTACTCTTACAGGAATTTTCAGGAATACAATACATTGAAGCGGGTCTTGGTGGTATGCACCAGTAATCCCAGCATTCTGAGTGACTGATTCAGGAGGATGGAAAATTTGAGCCCAGCCTTGGCAACTCAGTGACTCTGTAAGACTCTGCCTCAAAATAAAAAATAGGTTGGGGATGTAGGTCAGGGCAAAGGCCCTGGGTTCAATCCCCAGTAACACACACACATATACACACACCACAAAACTAGACTTTATCCTTTTTTCTTTTCTTTCTTTCTTTCTTTCTTTCTTTCTTTCTTTCTTTCTTTCTCTTCCTTCCTTTCTCTTTCTTTCTTTCTTTCTTCTTCTTCTTCTTCTTTTTTTTTTTTGAGACAGGGTCTTGCTATGTACTCCAGGCTAGGCTTGAACTTACTATGTAGGCCAGGCTGGACTCCTGCCTCAGCCTCCCCACTGCTGGGACTACAGGCATGTGCCACCACACCTGGCTGTGGAATATTTTTAAAAGTTGACAATACCAAGATCTGGTGAGGATTCAGAGCAATAAAACTTACACGTTGCCAGTGGGAAGGGAATTTGCGACAAGTACTTTGGAAGACAGTTTGGCAACTTCTTAAAAAATTAAACATAAGCTTACCAGGGACTGGGCAATGCCACTTAGCTATTGTATTCAACCAAAGGAACTATGAAGTTAGCTTTCTAAAACAGCTTGTAGTTAAATTAGCCAGAAGTTATAGCTGCTTCATTCGTAGTTGCCCCAAAGAGGAACACTCAAATATGAGTGAATGGACAGTGTTCCATCCCTATAACTGAATGCTGCTTGGGAATAAAAAGAGGGACTACTGATACACGCAGTAAGACAGATGAATCCCTGCCATATTACATGCATTAAAAATGCTGTATTTATCCAGGTGTAGTGGCACATACCTGCAATCCCATCACTCAGGGAGGCTGAGGCAGGAGTGGTCCAAGTTTGAGCCTAGCCTGGGCAATTTAGCCACTTGTATGCTGTCTCAAAATAAAAAATAAGATGGTTGGGCATGGTAGCACATGCCTATAATCCCAGCACTTGGGAGGCTGAGGCAGGAGGATTGCTGCGAATTCAAAATCAGCCTAGGCTACACAATGAGTTCAAGGCCAGCCTAGATTATATAGCAAGATGTGTCTCAAAAACAAATTAATAAAATTAGTTAATAAATTAATTAAAGTGGGCTGTTGATACAGCTCAGTGTGAAGGCCCTGAGTTCAATCTCCAGTGCCAGAAAAAGTCAGATTCAAAAGACTCCACATAGTGTGAGTCTGTGACAAATGAGGCTACAGGTACAAAAACTAGACAGGTGTTTCCAGCGGTGCAGAAGACTCACCATACAGAGCACAAAGGAACTCTGGGTGCTCATAAGAATGTTCTATACCTTGTCTGGTGGGAGCTACACAACTGTATGTCTTTGTGAAAATCCATAGAACAATATGTACACTAAAAAGAGTGAAATCTATTTTATATCAACTATACCTCAAATCTACCTATTAAAAATCCTATCAGAGTCAGGTGTGGTGGTGCACACCTATAATCCCAGTATGCTGGAGGCTGAGGCGGAAGGATCACAAGTTCAAGCCAAGTCTGGGTTACTTGAGAAGATCCTGGATTCATTGTCTAGTACTCCCTCCAAAAAAAATCCTATCAGTAATTACAGTTCTTAAACATGGAGCTATGTGGTAGATGGGGCAGCTGACGCTTTGCTGCTTTCTGAAGTCTCCTTTGCTGAGCTGCAGATCCCCTGAGAACTGAAAAACAAACCAATGTTCACTTTATAAATGGACTCAGCCTGCAGTTACCCTCTTGGGGGCAGGTAACAGAGCAACCTGATGGTGGAGGTAAGGCTTGAACCTGCCCAGTGAGCCTGAAGCTAGGAATTGTAGATCACAAATGTGGGTTAGACAGGAAAGAGGAAATAAGATAGAGATCACTATGTAGGAACGATGCAAATGAGATGGCTCAGTCCTCACACCTCCACCCACAACTGCCAGGCTCTGATGCATTCACGGTTCACCCCGTACACAGTAACCTCTGTAGAGACAACTTCTCCATAATGAATTCCCTCATATTTCAAATTTAATGATTTCACTAGTCACTCAATTTATTTATTTTGCTTTGCTAGTAATATTTAGACCTTTTTATTTATTTAATTTTTGTTATGCCATCCTATCCAACATAAAATGAACAACTGCTAAATAATTATAAATTAAAATGTTTTTCTTGAAAACCTTTTTTATATGAATGAAGGGCCTTTTGGAGTCATCATTTAAGGGAGTTTGTCTCCAACATGAGTTACCTGATGTTGAGTAAGGGCTGAACTCCCACTGACAGCTTTTCCACATTCCTGACACTTACAGGGTTTCTCACTAGCATGGACCTCCTGATATGCAATGGGTTAGAAATTCTCACCCATGTGAACTCTCCAGTGCAGAAAGAGGGCTGAGCCTTGGAGGAAGGCTCTGCTCCATCTCTTTCCAGGGGACATGAGGCCGGAGCCAGGAACAAAGGCTGGGCCACATCTGCTTGTATGAAGGTTCTCCCCGTGTGAACCCGCTGGTGCTGAGAGAGGGCTGACCTTCGGCTGAAGGCCTTGCCACAGGCACCACAAGTGTAGGGCTTCTCCCCAGTGTGGACGCGCTGGTGTAGGGTGAGCTGGGAGCTCTGACTGAAGGCTTTGCCACATGTGGTGCATTCATAGGGCTTCTCGCCCGTGTGTACTCTGCGATGCTGCACGAGAGTACAGCTCCGGCTGAAGGCTTTGCCACAGTCACTGCATGTGTAGGGCTTCTCTCCAGTGTGGATCCTTGTGTGTTCTGTAAGGTGTGAGTTGAAGCCAAAGGCTCTACCACATTCTTTACACACATAAGGCTTCTCCCCAGTGTGAACCCTGTGATGGAGGAAAAGACTTGAGCTCTGGCTGAAGACTTTCCCACACTGGCTGCATCCGAAGGGCTTCTCTCCCGTGTGGATCCTCTGGTGCTGGATAAGGCTGGAGCTTCGGCTGAAGGCCTTCCCACACTGATTGCATCCATAGGGCTTCTCTCCCGTGTGGATCCTCTGGTGCTGAGTTAACTGGGGGCTCTGGCTGAAGGCTTTTCCACATTCCTTACATTTATAAGGTTTTTCTCCTGTGTGGATTATACGATGTTGAATAAGACTTGAACTTCGACTGAAGGCCTTCCCACATTCATTACACCCAAAGGGTTTTTCTCCAGTGTGAATTCTTTGATGTAAAACGAGGTAGGAATTGAGCCCAAACATTTTTCCACACTCCCCACATTTAAATGGTTTATTCCCAGTATGGACTCGCCGGTGCAGAGTAAGGCTTGAGCTCTGTGTAAAGGCTCGCCCACACGGACCACACTCAAAAGGCTTTTCCCCAGTATGACTTCTCTGATGGCGGCGTAAATCTGAATTATATTTGAAGGTTTTGCTGCAAACATCACATTTAAAGGCTCTTTCTCTTATTTTATTTCTTTTAAGTCCAACAACATTTTGGTTCAGATTGAAGTATCTATCAAGTGCAGCACACTCCTGGGTTCTTTCTCCCGGAGATTGTTCCTTACACATGACAGATTTCTCTCTAAAAAATGTCTTGAGAAGTTGAGGGGATTTCTTCAAACTCAGCCTAGCAGACTTTCCCAGGTTCTCTTCTTCTTTTCCTTCACAGTCCCAAGGTTCCTGGGACTCAGATGCCTGTGAATTTGCCCTTGAGAACCTTTTTGATAAAAATTCTGGGGCTTTTACTTCTTCAGAACATTTCTGGTCTAGAATGGATAGCTCCTTCTCAGTCCCAATCTCAGAATCTGTCACACAAAAACACAAATGAATTACTAAAGGAAATCATCCATCAACAATAATCTCCACAATGTGTTCTACACTGCTATAAACTATTTTGCAAAAAGACAGATGCTCCAAATTCAGAAGTATCAGATAAAAGGACAGCCAATCATCAGGATGAAAACATTCACATTCATTAGTTATCAAGGGAAGGAGAATCAAACAAATGATGACTTTTCAACTATCAAATCAGCAAATTAGTCCAGTCAACAATATTGAGAAGGCCAGGCACGTTCTATGTAAGAAATACAATAGGAAGACAAACACAGTCTCTGTTCTCAAGAAGCTTATGGTCTATTTAGGAAGACAGATAAGCAAGTAAATCCTCTGTACTAAGGGTTGAACCCAGAGCCTTGTGTGTACTAGACTAACACTCCACTACTAAGTTACACTACCTGCCCTTTTTATCTTATTTTGAGACAATGTCTTGCTAAGTTACCCCAGCTGAGCACTACAGGTATGCATCACCACACTTGACTGACTTATTATACCTAGGCCTCATGTCTGCCACTGCTGACTTGTTTCCTCATCCATCCCAGTGGGAATCTCATTTCTTCCTGGAATTGTCTGAATATATACACTGTACTGGAGCCCATAACCCATTTTTGTTTTCAGAATAATTCCATATCATACAGATTTTCTTTTTTCCTTTTTCTTTCTTTTTTTTGAGACAGGATCTCACTATGTAGTTTGGGGTGGCCTTGAACTTCTTATATAGACCAAACTGGTCTTAAACATGCAGAAATCCTCCTGCCTCAGCCTCTTGGGTGCTGGGATTACAGGCATGCACCACCATACCTGATTTATATGGGTAAACATTCTTTTTAAAGCTTTACTTGCAACCTTGTATTGATAAGGCAAGAGAGACTCCCTTTTCTGTTTTTAACTCCATATTAAGAGAAGTTACTTAAAATTCACTTAAGCTGTAGTTCACCCCAGTTGCTCTGGTTAGTTACCAACTCAGCAGGCCAGAGTCATAAAATGGGAACAGAACAAACAGGACAAATTGGGAAGTGGACTAAAAGTTAAACTGCAATGGTCATTGGAATTTGGTTGTCTGACCTTCTGGGAGAAGTAAACTTCGTAATAATTGTGTGATATTCTTGTAAGATTCCCAAAAATGAGGTAATAGCTACTATAGAAACCTAAAGAAGGTGAGACCAAGATCGGCGCAGACATCTTCTCTGGCTCTTGGTTAGAGACTGTCAGCTGCTCCCATAAAGCTTTGTTCATTCCTGCCTTGTTGGTTTTCTTGTGAATGCCTTTGTTGATGAACTTGCTTGCCATAACAGTATGGTGGCACATGGCAGCTAATCAAGAGGCTAAGGCAGGAGGATTGTGAGTACAAGCCTAGCTGGGGCAACTTAGTGAGACCCCGACTCAAAATAAAGTAATAATAATAACAACAACAACAACAGCAGCAACAACAACGATGAAGAGGGCTGAGGGTGTAGTTCAGTGGTAGAATGCCCTGGATTCAATCTCCAATGCTAGAAAAAAAAAATCAAGTCCAAGAACTCAAACATCTCACTATCGCCAGAACAAGATGGTGGTGTGGGAGAGCAGTGGGGAAGGAGCAAGTACAGAAGGTGCTACAAAGAGGTCTTTCTGCTCAATATTGGACTTTCTGCTAAATATTTTATAGATAATATAATACTTGACATTGATGAGAATTGAACAATTAATCTCTGTCATATACTGCTGGAGTAACTATAAACAGGATTTTTACATGGAGAGTTGGTACTATGTACCAAAAGAATTAATATATTATATACTCTTTGTCCCGAAAATTACTCTTCAAGAATTTATCCTTAGTAGTTATATGCACAAAGAAGTGACTATTAGGAAAATCACTGAAGTGTTCTTAATTGTGGGGTAAAGAGAAAAACCCAAATGTTCAAAAAATAAGAAGAGGCCAGGTATGGTGAGCACAGCTGTAATCCCAGCACTGAGGCAGGAGGAGCACTGCTAGTTTGTGGCCAGCCTGGGCTACATAGTGAATTCAGTGCCAACATGAACTACATAGTAAGACCCTGTCTCAAAAACAAAAACAAACAAAAAATAGGGTATAAGTTTACTCAATGGTAGAGACTTGCTTAGCATGCTCAAGGGCCTTAGTTTTGTCTCAGCATTGTAAAAATAAACAATAAAAACCAAAACTACAACAAACAAAAACCCTAAAATGGAGGTTTAAAGTAATGACAGACTATTCATATAATGGAATATCTTTCTGGTATTATAATTGTACAATAGAAGAATATGTAATTAAAGAAAATATTTGTGATATAAGATAAAAAATCAGGTCCTAAAATTATATGTACAACATAAAACAACTTTTTTTGAAAATATATAGTAAAGCTGGGTGTGGTGGCACATGCCTGTAATCCCAGCACTCAGAAGGCTGAGGCAGGAGAATCACTGAGAGTTGGAGACCAGCCTGGGCTACAAAGTGAACTCAAGGCCAGCCTGAACTTCATAGCAAGACCTCGTCTCAAAAAAAAAAAACAACAACAAAACAACAACAACAAAATACACACACACACACATATATATATATAGTACAGTAAGTTGCATTTCTTTCTTAAATGCTTAGTATATGCTGATAAAACCAAATGGGCTTGCCATTCTCTCTGACAAAAGGTTGTAAGTATGACTCAATTTCTTTAATACTAAGAGGATTATGTGTCAGTCTTCCTATCACAACCTTGAAAATTATTTTTCTAGAATATTTATACATTTTAACTCCATATTAAAAACTTGTGATATAAATGTGTTCAAAATGTCTTTTTAAAATCTTTAGTATCTGTGTTGATGGCTCATTTTCTTTATATAGTTACATGTTTTTTTCCCAAGATCACATGACTTTAAGGTAGTACATTCATAGAAAAGGCCAAGTTTCACTCCCAGGCATGTTCTCGTCCTCAGACTTTAACGATTTAGCAGATGCAGGTGTGGCCAGTCATGGTGGCGAACACCTGTAATCCCAGCACTTGGGAGACTGAAGCAGGAGGATTGTTGCAAGTTTGAGACCAGCCTGGGCTACAAAGTGAGCTCAAGGCCAGCCTGAACTGCATAGCGAG
>NW_004955454.1:3290962-3302043 GCF_000276665.1 Chinchilla lanigera
CCTGTTTCAAACCAGATAGTTCTAAACACTACTGGAGACCCCCAAAAAAGGGATTCAGGGGGCTGGGGATTTAGCTCAGCAGCACAGCACTTGCCTAGCAAGCATAAGGTTGTGAGTTCGATTCCTGGTACTGGAAGAAAAAAAAAAAAAAAAAAAAAAAAAAAAAAAAAGAAGATGCAGATGTTGTTGCAGATGTTGTTGCCTATACATTTCCATCAGTGTTCAGGAAAACACTTCAAATTGCTACTTACTTTACACCATAATTATTGGGTTACAACTTACAGCTTTAGCATATTTGCAGTCTCAGTATATTTTGGTATATGTGCTGCTGAAGTGAGCACATACAACAGTATTTTTTGAAAGCTATGGATGTCACTGATATCTGCTTAAACCAGACCCCATTCAGGCACGATCTTGGCAGCTTCCAGACTTCCACCTTCCACTGCATCTGGTTCTTTATGGTGTGATGATTGCTGTGCATGCAGGACAGCAGGAAGCACTTCCTCTGCTCCTAGGTGCAGTTATGGAGATCTAGCATTTTGCAGATCTCCCACATCATGTCATGTGATCCATGGAACTCAGTAGTTTAAATGCTCCAGGTGAAGTGCAGGGTGCAAGGTTTTGCTTCTTTGTTTTCATCCTGTTGCTCTGAAAACACATTGCTATGCCTTGTGAGTTCGGAAGCTATACTAATTTACTAAAAATATTAGAGGAGCCTCAACTTTAAGTTTGGGACAGTGGTTTTGGCTTTGTGAGACAGGCTGGGTGAGGTAGGTGGCTTTTGTACACTGCATTTTGCCACTCCTGGAGTTGGCTGTGGAAAGTGCTACAACTGGCAGTGCTTTTTGGGTAGTGGATTCGATGTGGAGTGTTTGCACTGGTAATACTGTGGGTTGAAGCAAATCAAGTTCTCTGACTGGGAATGGTGCTGTTCTCTTTGCCATTCTGCATCACTGAGTATCTGGCTGCAGTAGTTCTCTCACTGACAACCTGTTTCACTGCATCATTCTCCCAGGTGCTATGTTGTTACATAGCAACATAGGGTTTTTCTTGCATTCAGGAATAGTCTTGTTGGGATCACTTGTGTTACCAAGCATGCAACGGTCTAGAGAAATTCCCTTTCTTCCCACAGCATTGCTGTGGAAATAATTCCATCTCCTTTGAGGTGGTCTGATCGCTCATCAGATACACAACAACTGAAGAAATAGCTATTTCAGCGTGGTCACTGTTCTGTCTCTGTGGCTTGAAGAAACTCTTTTTGCACTTTGTGGTGAGGAGACTGCACAGTGATGTTGCTCACTCGGGTCACTTCTTGGCCACACCTTAGCAAGTGAAAGGCTGCTGCTAGAACTGGAGTCACCAGCATCTAGCTTGGAAGATTTCTCTCCCCAAGAAGAAATACATAGCTGTGATTTCATATTTTGTTTTACTAAGAGATTCTTGAATTTCTTCTAGTGAATATCCATTCCCACCATCATATCTATTCTTTCTGGCCTGAGATATTTAGTTCTGGTTCAATAAATGGTTTAAGTTCATCTTCATGAACTGAATACTCAGATTGCAAATATACTCCTCTTCAAACTGATTTAATGCAACCCCAATCAAAATCCCACCTTTTTCCCCCTTTGGCAAGCTGACTGTAAAATTAATATGGAAATGCAAAGGGTTATTACTGAAGGCAGATTACAGACTGGGAAGACTTGTTCTATTGCATATCAAGACATACAAATCCCCTGTACTACAGACAATAAGTGGAACGTGTGGTGCCTGAGAAGGAAGGTGTGCATGCTGCTCACTACACAAGCAGCTTTCTCCAAGTCCCCTGCCTAGGGCCTGGAGCACACAGCAACGCTTTGACGTTCCCTCTCAACAAACTCAGGGAAGGCCTGGCTGGGCTGGACCAGTGGACTACTATGCCCTGTAAATGGAGAAGGTATGCCAGGCACCTTAACACATACTCTTAATCCCAGCTATTTGGGAGGCTGAGGTAGGAAGATCACAAGTTTAAGGTCAGCCTCACAATTTAGCAAAACCCTTGACTCAAAAAAAAAAAAAAAAAGACCAAATATAGTTAGTTGGAGACCACACATATCTGTCCACTTTAAATTTTTATCTTCCAAAAATAGCTGACAATTTTCTTAAAATTTTTGTGTAAATAAGATTTTAAATTTTTGATACTAAAAATACAAAATATAGCATAAATGAGAAATTTACATGTCTAATATTGGGAATCTCATTACCTGAAATATCAGATTAAAATAAAGTGGGCGTGGTGGCCCTCTGGAGGGGGAGGCAGGAGGACCTTGGCCAGTTGGAGGCCAGCCTGGTTTACATAGTGAGTTCAAGGCCAGCCTGGACTACAAAGCAAGACCCTGTCTCAAAAAACAAAAAGAAAGAAGGAAAATTTCTATGGAAAATTCAGTACACTTAAAAGTGACTTTTAGCCAGGCATGGTGGCACATGCCTGTAATCCCAAAAGCAACAACAACAACAACAAAAAAAGCAAAATAAAAAACTGACTTTTCAAGTCTGTGCTAAGGGAACCCTTACTAGGCAATATCAATAGAAAATATAGATGTGGAATTTTTATTTATTTATTTATTTACTTACTTGCTTACTTATTTTGGTTTTTTGAGACAAGGTCTTGATATGCAGTTCAGGCTGACCCTGAACTCACTACATAGCCGAGGCTGGCCTGAACTCATGGTGATCTACCTACCTCAGCCTCCCAAGTGCTGATATTACAGCTGTGTGCTACTATGCATGGCTTAGATGTGGAACATTTTAATCTACATGAATTCTGAACTTCTAACATCCAAACAGCTGAGACTGCTTAAATTTCTTTGGAGGGTTCAATAATCCTGTCTACACAGGCTCAATGCATGTACATGCAGTATGAACATGGGTTACAACTACAATGTAAAGAAATCTTAAAATGTGGTCCCCTTTTACATGGATTCTTATTACAAAAAATCCAAACGGTATTATAAAATTGTGTAGACAAACTCTGCCTATTATCTATGCATTGACTTATATAAAATTTTAAAAATTAGAGTTCAATCCTAAACACTGAAAGAGAAATTTTAAAAATTCACATATTTTCCCCATATTTTCCTTTCAGTAGTCATATAAAACTATTCAATGCTGGGTTCCTCCCTGATGGATTATATTGTAAATTCTGGCTTACAAGTAGATATCTAAGCCTAGCATGGTAGTAGCACCTGTAATCCCAGTACTCTGGGAGGCTGAGGTAAGAGAATTGAAAGTTAGACCCCAGCCTGGGCAACTTAGAGACTTAGCAAGACTGTCTCAAAATTCAAGAATAAAATAAAAAGGGCTGGAATGTAGAAATGCAAAGGCTCTAAATGCAACTTCTCCACCACTACCCCCATAAAACACACTTGCAGGCTGTTGACTGCTGACATCCTTCTTTGGGAGCAGCTAGCAGGGTGACAGGGGTGGCTGAGGACACTGGCGGTGCCCAGGTGCCCTGCTCACCATCCCTGCAACCAGCTGGAAAAGACCTGCTGTGGTGTGTGTGTATGTGTGTTGCCAGTAGTGTGAGGCTGAGGCTGTTGATGGCACCTGCAGTGTCTATGATGTGTACACAGGCTACCAGAGCTACCATCAGGGTAGGTCAGAAAACTCAGCCTGCAGTTCCCCTGGTGCCAAACCCTGTCCTCCATGTGTATAAGGACAGCACGCTAGGACAGAGGTTGGGGTAATTGCTCCCCAAGTGGGCACATGTACCTCCTAAGGCAGAAAAACAACAGAAATAGAATCCCTTGCCTCCCAGGGGACCATATTCAAGCTCTTCTCAAGGGACACAGGCACCCACAGCCTGTTATAGGGACTGTGCCTCTGCATCCCATAGCTGGTATGAACACCACCAGAGAGAGGACACTGATTGAGATGTTTCTTCTCAACACCAAGGGAAGGTGTCAGGTCAGTGATGGGGAGAAACCCACATTAGAGCAAATCGGGTCTGATATCTTCACTCTAAGTGGCTCTAACTACACACAACAGCCTCATTCAGGTGAAACTTAGAAGAGCTAAGGAAAATTTTGGTGTTCACTATATAAAATCTTTCCAAATTTGAAAATTTCCAAAATTATATGTTGTAGGAAAGTGCCATAAATTCTAGGTAATGCAGAACCTGTACATGATTGACAGCTCAGAGTAAGAGAAAAAGTCAGCCCGTTGGCATCAGTTTGAAGGTCAGATAATGTCAGGTCCCAAGAGCAAGTTTTACTAGTGCAATGGCAAGCAGAAATACCAAAACAACACCAAGGGTTTGGAGGCAGATTTATTTACATTGATGGGTACTGATTGGAATCATTTCCAGAATATCAGGCCCTGATCTCTGGTGCTATAGGGCTTATATGGGCTAAGCAAGCTGGAAGTACAGAGGCAGAATGGCTTGTCAGTTGGGTATTGGTTTGTACAACGTGCTTCATAGTGACCAGCTATGCATCACAGTGACCAGCCATTTCTAAGAGACCAGAAGCAAACGGAACTGGAACAGGAACTATTACCTGCGCAACTAACAAACTGAAGTGTACTGGCTGGGAGAGAGCATTTTCTGCTACATTTCCCCCTCTTTTAGTTTCCCTGGCAAATCTTTGCTGGGCATATTACATGTTATCTTCTTTTTTGTTGTTGTTTTTGGTTTCAGTTTTTTTTTTCCGGTACCAGGAATCGAACTCACGACCTCGCACTTGCCAGGCAGGCACTGTGCCGCTGAGCTAAATCCCCAGCCCCACATATTATCTTCTGAGACAAGGATCAACTAGAATTTAAGCCTGCCTATTCTGTAACATTACTCTGTCAAATAGTGAAGGAGTTAATCTAATTGAGGAGTGTCCAATGTGTCTTGGATGCTCATCAAATCTTGGTCAAGTGTTTGATTGATTGTTCTATTCTCTTGGAGCAATCATCCACGGAGTTTAAGGCAAAAAAAAACAAAACAAAACAAAAAAAAAACAATCAGCTAGCAGGGGGTGGGGAAGCAAGGACTGGGGTAAGCAACCTGAAAATACACAAAAATCAAGGAGATAAGATATGGAGCAATCCTGTAAATTATGTCCTCAGGCTTCAGTCTTGTGTGGACTGGTCAGCGTGTGTTGTCTCCTCAGAGTGAGCCTTGGAGGAGCTATCCAGGTAAATTTTTCAGTTGATCCAAGGCTGGATTTCTGAAACTTATGGAGGTAGTTAATATGTACCTGGGTTATATGTGTGTGCCTACAGATATAGCTGGTCTTTTAACTGGTTACAAGCTGTTTCTGTAGGATTATGTTTTATTTCTGTGTAATTTATCTATATATCTTTAAATGGGGAGAGTCCACTATAATGCATGAGGTCAGGGCCAGTGACACAGATGCTGAAGCCTGAGCTGGCAGCAGGGGTATGGGTGTCAGTGCTGCAGGTTGAGCTTGCATAACAAATGGTGGGGCACGTCTGGCTCTGATCTTCCAGGAATACTCGGTAAAGTTTTCTGGCTGGGATTGATGTTTTAGTCAATTGGATCCCTGGAGGGGACTTAGACCTCTGGACCAGATTATTTTGAGTTGCTGGTGGCAGGTTTCCAAACAGCAGTTTGCTGTGCAGATAATCCCTGCAGGGTAGTTTTGGCCAAAATAGTTTTGCCCAAGGTGATCACAGCATATCTAGCCTGTTAGACTTCATTTCTAACAGAGCTACTTCCATCTGTAAACAGAGTGTACTCAGCGTCTGTCAGGGGTCCACTTTTTTTAGAACAGTTCATCCCAGTACAGCATGTGGTACCTGAACAGTTAGGTCTCAGTCTAAGGTAAGCTTGTCAGCTTTCTTCATCAGAGGGACAGTGGCTGTTAGAGCATGGAAGCAAAGCTGGGAGGCAGCCTTTAGAGGTTATTGGGTGCTCCCAGGGACTGACAGTCTGAATAAGCATATAGAAGCAAGGAGCTCCAAGAAATTTGTGGAGTTTCTTATAACCAGTTTCTGCCAGATATTGTAGCAGAGCTTTTGTGTCTTTTCAGCAGGCAGCTTGAGTGTTACTAATCAGAAGTGTTTTTTCAGAGAGAAAACAAGTTTTTAAACCCCTGGGAGGTTGAGTCCAGGTCAGTTGGCTTTTGAGTACAGAAGTGGGGTCTTTCCATTTAAAGATGAAGAGTGGGTAGCTGACAGGAATCAACCAAAGGCAGAAGAAGGCATTTTTTAGGTCCAGGCAGGTGTACCAGCAGGCTGTGGGTGGCAGAAGACTGAAGCAATGTGTATGAAGGACAATCATGGCAGCAGTAGCAGCCTGGAGATCTTGAACTGGCTTTACAGGCAGGAGAGGTGTACTGTTTAATGCAGGTGGGGGTTGGTTTGGGACAGAGCTGGATCACCAAAGGGGTATGACTGATAGCAAGCCCTGGGGTGGGGTGACTCCTTTGTCCATATTTCTGGCTATTCTCTCAAATTTTCAGGGTTATGATTATCAGGAATTTCAGGCTGATATAGGCACTGTTCTTCCTCCCAGGGTACAGTTAGAGTCAATATCAAGTCCAGGACAGTGGACCCAAGTGTGAGGGAGGCCGGTCATATCCCAAGAGAAGTATAGGGCACTCAAGTATGTACAGGAATTCATGTTTGATAAAGTGTCCATCAACCTCACAGGATCTGCTTTGGCAGAATTTTTCAGTGGGGGCTCCCAGTGGGTAACTTCAGTAATTTTAAACATGTTTATTGGCTTCTTACCTGCCTCTTTGAGGTCTGCCAGGAGAGCAGTGCGGTACTGATCTAAGGCTTCATTGTCCTCTGTCATATTATAGTCCCATTTTGGACACACTGGGGGGAGGACTGTGTTCACCCAAGTGTCAGGATTAACCACAGTGGTGGGGGACTTTTGACTTTAACTAGGCTTGGGCCGCATCTAAAGTACAGCAGTGTTCTTCAGTATTAAACAAAGTGAGGAGTTGCTGACAGTACAGAACTGGCAACAGTGGCATTGCAGCTTGCTGAGCAGCTTGGGGTTGATGAATGTAAGGAGGAGGCAGGTTGGACTTGGGGTCCTCAGGCAGAATAGGATAAAGCCTTTCTGGCTTGGGCTGAATCTGAGAGCCTCTCAGATGGCGTTGTGGGTTTGTTTTGATGACCAGGATGGCTTTGTTGTCATGCAGGACACAGGTGCCCAGCCAAGGTAGGACAGTTTTTAACCCCTTAAGGTAATTGAGTCCAAGTGAGATGGAATTTTATCTCAGGATTTTCCCAGTTGCAGGGGCTCATGGGAGCAACTCAAAAGCAGAGGAAGGCATCTTTTAAATCTAGAACAGTCTATCAGGCTGATGTGCGACTGGACACTTATTTATGCTTCCCATGATATCTGAAAGTAAAGGGGGTTGCACTGAGGCAGAATGGTTGATGGCCAGGCCCAAAGGCAAGTCTTTAGTTCATACCTCTGAAGGAGCTTTTAGAACTTCAGGATTGCAGTTACCTGTCTCAGGCTGATGCAGGCATCATTCTTCCTCTTGGGTAACAATCAAATTGAAAGTGCAGGATTAAATGAGAGCGAGGCTGATTGGCCTGGTACAAAGGAGATGGTCACTTCTAACTTGAAGAGGAGGTCTCTTCCCAGAAGCAATATGAGGACTGGTTTATACAGGAATTCATGCTTGGTGAGCTATCCTCCCAGGCTGCAAGTTTGTGCCTAGAAGAAGGGGCAAGAGACAAGAGTCCCAGCTGTCTCGGTGATGGTAACTTTTTGATAGAGGAAGCTTTTGAAGGCAGAGAGTTCTGTTCATTGTCTACCAGGAAAGTCATAGGTTTGCTCCTGACTTTTGCAATGACTGCAGGATCTTGGGGACCCAATTTGATAAAGTTCGGTCTGTCCTATCTATTCAGGCCTGACAGGGTGCAACTCATTTGTCAAGGCTGACAGTCCAATTTTTCCTCAGTCAAAATGTAGAACTCAGGGGCTGGGTATTTAGCTCAGTGGCACAGTGCCTGCCTGGCAAGCGTGAGGTCATGAGTTCGATTCCTGGTACTGGAAAAAAAGCAAAAAAAAAAGTGGAACTCAGAAGGAATTGTTGACCGTCATCTTGGGTGGGCGTTAGATGACACCATCTGACCAGAATAGGTATGTAAGCAGAAGGTTTCAGAGGGTCTCTATGGCCAAATGCAGGCAATGGCTAGCTGGAACTGGTTCAATTGGCTGGAGTTCTCAGGAAGAATGGGCCTCTTTTTCCTTTTTTTGGCAGGGTGGGGGATGCAGGGAGCAGTTTGATTTCATTTTTAACTCTGTAAAAGCCCCTTTTCCTGCCGCCAGGGACTGTGGGTTTTAACTTAGTTCTCAATCTATCTCCCTACAGTGTATGTTGTATACCCTTGAATGATAACACAACCAACGCCCACCTGCCTGCACACCTTGAGAGGACTTAGGTGTAACACAGCTAAAGGGGGTGTGAGGCCTCCACTATGTCATATGTTGATTGCCATGCAACTGCAGGTGAGGGTCCAATCAGCCATCAAGACCAGTACTTCCCAGTCTTGGTGCACAGATGGAGCAGCCTGTTGCTTACACTGTCCATTTTATTCACTCACACATTTATTGGGCAGGCACTCAGAGGTTAAACATTCTAACCCCCTTTCCTTGAAGGTGGCCTTAGCTAACAAGAGTTGGTCAAGCTCTTCTCCTCGAACTGAGCAGGACTGACAGACTAACTGGGATGCTCCAGGAGTCTTAACAGCATCAGGCAGCAGGCAGACAGACAGATTGCATCCTCCTCACTTTGGGATCTGATGTGAGCTGCTTGAGAGGGGAGCCAGAAAACCTCCTCCAGTTCTCCAAAGGGACTCAAGAAATCTCGAGGGTGCACCTTCCTGTCAGGACCTGGAGAAGTCCTTGCTCCATCTGCAAGGGCCACAACTGGTGACCAAAGAGGCCAGCACAGTCGGTCTTCCCAGCTGATGCAATGGCAAGCAGAAATACCAAAATAACACCCAGGATTTGGAGACAGATTTATTTACATTGATGGGCACTGACTGGGATCATTTCCAGAATATCAGGCCCTGATCTCTGGTGGTCTAGGGCTTATACGGGATAAGCAAACAGGAAATAGAGGCAGAATGGCTTGTCAATTAGGGATTGGTTTGTACAACGTGCATCATAGTGACCAGCTATGTATCACAATGACCAGCCATTTCTAAGAGATCAGAAGCAACTGGAACTGGAACAGGAACTATTACCTGGGCAACAAAGTGAAGTATACTGGCTGGTGGGGGGCATTTTCTGCCTACTCTAACAGTAGTAATAATTTGCTTATATGTAACAAGAATGTTAATAAGATGTTACCTTAGCCCATGCCAACAAATATAAAGAGGTTCTTAATCCTAAATGGATAACATGTAAATAAAATTAGGAGAGCTGGGCACAGTTTAATAGCAGAGCACTTGTCTAGCATGCCCAACATCCCAGGTTCCATCCTTTGCACCATAAAGGAAAAAACAGAAGATAAAAATAATTTAAAGAAAATGTTAAGCCAGGTATGGTGGCACATGTCTATAATCTCAGCACTCTTGTAGGATAAGACAGAAGGATCATTAATTTAAGTCCAGCCTGGGCAATTTAGTAAGATCCTGCCTCAAAATTAAAATTTAAAGAAGGTGGGGTGTTGGAGAGAGTAGTTTGGTGCAAAGCTCCTGGGTTCAATCTCTAATACTGCCAAGGGGAAATAAAGCTAAAGAACATTGCAAATTTGAGTAGTAGCTGGAAAGATATAGAGAAGATGAAATTTCTGTGTTACCTCAGTATTTGTTTTGACATGAGTTTCTTTCCTTTTTTTTTTTTTACATGAGTTTTTTGTTGTCAGAAACTGATTGTATTAGCCAGCTTTGTGTTACTGTAACAAAGTCTTCCCCCAACCCCCAGGCATGGTGGCGCATGCTTGTAATCCCAGCACTCAGAAGATTAAGGAGGATTGCCTTGAGTTCAAGGCCAGCCTGTACTACATACTGAGACCTTGTCTCAAAAAAAAAAAAAGAAAAAGGAAAAGAAAAAAAAACTTCTATGTTTCACTTGATCACCCCTCATCTTTCTCTTGCACCCTGGTGACCACAGATATTTTTATTGTCTATGTAGTTTTCCCTTTTCAAAAATGTCATAATGGTGGGATAATACATAGCATATTTCCCTGAAAATAAGACTGGGTCTTATACTAATTTTTGTTCCAAAAGATGAAACAGAAGTTATTTTCACGGGATGTCTTATTTTTCATATACAAAATCTATCAAAAAACAAAAAACAAAAACAATCTACATTTATTCAAATACAGTCATGTTATCTTCTTCCAGATAATCATCATAACTTTGCAAACCCTGAATTCTGTCCTGAATTACTTGTAACTCCATTTCCTGTAGAACCACTGGCCCCAATTTCTCATGTAAAGCAATAGGGCTCTCCTTAAATGAGTACTTCTTGTCCATGTAGCCTACTCAGTGCACTGACAACACAGCTGTCAGTGATTTCATCCCGTGAGTTTTTCACCCACCTCATGACCTCTTGCAGGCTGGGCTTCACAAAGTCTCCATTAAATCAAGTGTTCATTGAAGACTTATGAGACAGGAATGGCAACAAACATGGTGACAGTTAAGAATGATGGTCCACACAAAAAATGATGAAAAGTTACAAATACCAAACTTCAGGAAACATTTATTTCATGTGAGTAGCCTAAGTACATCCATTACAACACACAATGTATTGAATTATGAAGATTCATACTGGACACAACCTCCTGCTTTCATTATCAAGTGCACATTTTATTCATGCATTATGTCTGTACTCTGGTCATTCAGCAATAAGTCTTGGGTTCATCTATGTATATAGGTATTTACTTCTTGTTCAAATGTACCCACTTGGGTTTTTACACATAATTACATTTATAGGATCATTTACTTTAAGTGTTATTGTCAATAATATTATTTACAGCTAATTATATATCAATATTATTAGAAGTCAATACATCCATCATATGTTGCAACAGACATACTAAATGTGTCTATCTGGCTGATGATCTTAACTAGGGCTTGTGTTTGGAATAGGGCTTATATTACTGTTATGGTTT
>NW_004955454.1:3304216-3305447 GCF_000276665.1 Chinchilla lanigera
TAATGCCAAACGTGTCCCTCATACTAATACCTTTCTTACTGCAGTTGCTGATCCAGGAAAAGTACACTATCCCTCCCCCTGCACTTCTCACTGGCTAATAAAAATGGGCCAGGTGAAGAGGTCTTTGTGTTTGCCCAGTCTGAGGCACTGACATCCTGGCCCCCTGAACCTACAAATTTCTTTTCTTTTATCCCTCGCTGTAGCCCCCTGAGCAGGCAACCAAGGGTCTGATTAGCCCTCTGTAAGAAAGTAATCATGTGAAAAACAGGAAGAGATTGCCTCACCAAAAACTGACAGTGTGGCACCTTGATCTTTGATTTCTAGCCTCTGGAGATCTAAGAAAATACATTTTTATTATTTAAGTACTATTTGTGGTATTTGTTATAGCAGCAGCCTATTTTTGTAAGGGGTCCCTACATATTTTTTTAACATGTGGGTATCCAGTTATTCCACTACCTTTTGTTGAAAGCATCCCAAGTACTCTGGAAGGGTCAGGCAGGAAGAGCACAAGATCAAGCCCAGCCTCAAAATATAAAAAGTTAATAAGAACTGGGGACATAGCTCAGTGGGAAGGTCCTGGGTTCAGTCTCCAGTACTGCACACACACAAAGAATCAGCTGACTATATTTGCTTTTATTTCTGGGCTCTATTCCTGTCTAATGATCTATTTGTCTATATTTTGACTAATACCACACTGCCTTGATAACTAGCTGTGTAGTGAAGCCTTGAAATCAGGTAGTATGAGTCCAATTTTGTTGTATCTCAGTAAAGTAGGTTTTAATGGGTCTTTTTGCTTGCCATATATACTTCAGAATAAGTTTGTTGGTACCGAAAAAATAACCTGCTGGTTTTTGTTTCTGTGGAATCTACAGATCAAATTGGGAAGAACTATGCTGGGTGTGGTGGCGCACGCCTGTAATCCCAGCACTCGGGAGGCTGAGGCAGGAGGATCGTTGAGAGTTCGAGATCAGCCTGGGCTGCAAAGTGAGCTCAAGGCCAGTTTGAACTGCACCGCGAGATCCTGTCTCAAAAAGACAAAAAATGAAAAACAAAACCCCAAAAAAAGAAACTCCAAAAAATAAACTGGGAAGAACTGACATCTTGATAGTATTGAATATTCCTATCCAGGTATGTACTTCTTTCTTCCTTCCTTTCTTCTTTATCTTTTTCAAATGAGAGTTTGATTATTTTTCTGCATAGATTTTGTATATATTTTGTGGCTTATACCTAA
>NW_004955454.1:3307697-3312923 GCF_000276665.1 Chinchilla lanigera
TAGTTTTTAATATTTTTTTCTACTTATTTTGGCCTTAAGTTTTACTACTTTTTCTGCCTTTGAAAAGGAGAAATTTAGAATACTGATTTTTGATCTTCCTTCTTTTTCAACATATGCACTCAATAACACAAATGTCTCTATAATCACTATTTTCATTGCATTCTATAAATTTTGACAAGTAGTACTTTCACTTACATTTAATTCAAGATGTTTTAAATTTTGTCTTGAGATTTCTTCTTTGACTCATGTTATTTACAAGAGTGTTTTTTACTCTACAGGTATCTTCAGATTTTTCCATGAATCTTTCTGTTACTGATTTCTAGGTTTGTATCCTTGTGATCGGAGAGCAAACATTGTGTAATTCCTATACTTTTAAATACACTCAAGAGTGTGTTGGGCTCAGGATGTCATTTATGTTGGTGAATGTTTCATGTGAGCTTGAGAACAGTTACAAAAAATGTATCATCTGCTGTTGTTGGGTGAAATAATGTAGCTAAGTCAACAGACACCCATTCTACCCAGTTGATTGACCGTACTGGTGAGTTTAATTCTGTCTTTTAACTTTCTGCCTGTTGGATATGTTATTCATTCATTCATTCATTCATTCATTCACTCACTCACTCACTCACTCACTCATCTTGTACTGGGGTTTGAATCCAAGGTCTTCAAACAGAACTACAACTCGCTTTCCTGCCAAGTTTTTTGCTTTTATTTTTGTGTTTTGTTTTGTTTGCGACAAGGTCTCCACCAGCTTATTAAGTTGTTGAGGATGAGCTCAACGTCTCAATCCTTGTACTTAGCCTCTCCAAGGGCTTGGGTTACAGGCATACACCACCATGCCTGGCTTGGAATGTCCATTTATAATAGCAGATTTACCTATTTCTCCTTGCAAGTGTTTGCCTTATGTATTTTAGTGTTGCTGTTAGGCACATACACATCAAGGATTGTTTTGTCTTTCTGGAATGTTAACCCATTTATCATCATGTTCTTCTTTTCCTGGTAACTTCCTTTCTCTTAAGTCCACAGCATCTGAAAATAATATCAGTATTTCCTCTTCTTTTTGATTATTCTTAGTATCTTTCTCCATGCCTTTAATTTTTCTTTTGAGTTTTAAAAATAATCTTTATTTTTTTAAAGTTAATATGTGCAGTACAGGAAACAAAAACACATGAAGCAAAGTCATCCACAGTCATAAACAGCTTAGCTGGATGTGTTCTTCTAGGTCCCATGTGTACACACACAACATGCCATTTTGCACAAATGAGTTTATACAGTGTGTGTCATGCTTTCTACACATCATGAATATTCACCAATTCAAAATTCGAAAGTACAAGACTATTTTTGATAACTGAGACTATATCAACTCAATCTGTTAGGAAAAAAATTATAATCCTCCTTCCTTGGGAACAAAAATTTCACTCAAGATAAAAATGGCAACAAGCTGCTAGGTAGAAGTATCGGCAGAGTTACAATTACAATGCTGCATTTCCTTAGTGCTAATTTAAAATGAGTCATAAAGCAACAGAGCACATCAAGCCATGTGTTTGAGTCATCAGATCTCTACTATTAAGATATTAGCAAGAAGGTATGTTTTCACTGAATTATTAACATACTCATTTTCATTTAAATTTTTTTTTCCCTGTCTTTTTGAGGCTGGGTCTCACTATGCAGTTCAGGCTGACCTTGAACTCACTTTGTAGCCCAGGCTGGCCTCAAACTCGCAGTAATTGTCCTGTCTGTCCCTCCCAAGTGCTGGGATTACAGGCATGCACCACCACATCCAGCTTAACATATTTATACAATACCTAGAAGATGCGCACAACTTGCTTCCTCTCACCAAAATGTAAATCTGAAAAGTGCACAGATCTCTGCTGCCAACCTAATGACAAGTCCTGATACATACTGCCTAGATACATAGTGCCTTGTAACAATTCCAAGTCCAAAATGTATGTTTCTTTCTTTCTTTCTTTCTTTCTTTCTTTCTTTTTTTAGACAAAGTCTGGTTGTATAGTCCCGGCTAGCCTTGAACTCATTTTGTAGCCCAGGCTGGCCTCAAACTCAAGGCAATCCTTCTCCCTCAGCTTCCTAAGTGCTGTGTGCTGAGATAACACATGTGTATCACCAGGCCTGGTCCAAGATGCATCTTTTCTATCAGTTATAACAAAAAGACACTTAAATGTTGTCTAACTCACTACCTCTATTTTTTATCAGACATTGTCCCCTCAGGACATCTATAAAGCTTAGATGCTGTGCAATAGACTATGAACTTTGTGCACAATAAGCCCAAGTACTTTACCAAAAAAAAATGCAGACAGGCCTATGGTTATAACCTAAAATCATTTTTCAGATACAGAGATACGGGGCTTGGGATTTAGCTCAGCGGCACAGCGCCTGCCTGGCAAGCACAAAGTCGTGAGTTCGATTCCTGGTACAGGAAAAACAAAACAAAACAAACAAACAAACAAAAACAGATACAGAGATACTAGCAAAGAGCCCTCACCGCCTTCATCCTCCCTCTTCCCTCTTCACCACTTTAATGACTTAGTTCAGGACCACATCTATCTTTAAGAGGTGACCTTGCCCTTACTTTTAAGCTTTATGTGTTTTTATATTTACAGTGGGTTTCTTATAGAACATATAATTAGGTTTTGGCTTTTGATCTACTCTGAAAATCTAATGTTAAAGACTTTTTTTTTAAACACTTAATGGGGTTTCACTGTGTCTCCCAGGCTGGCCTCAAAGTTCTGGGCTTAAGCCATCCTTGTGACTCAGCCTCCTGAATACTGGGACTGCAAGCACCATACCCAATGACTATGGAGATTTAAAATCATTATCCATAATGCTGAATTAATATCAACCATATTTATTAATGTTTTGCCTATTGTTTATTCTTTCTTCCCATTTGGTTTCTCACACTTTTCATGCATTTTATGTTTCTTTTCTGGTACTAAGGATCGAGTTCAGGGACACTACCACTGAGCTACATTCCCAGCCCTTTTTATTTTCATACACCTTGCCCAGCTCTATTATTCCATCTTATCTTCTTTCTTAGAATATTAATTATGCTTGTTTTTTAAAAAGTGTCTTGCAATCCACATTTATAACTAGTGTAAGTCCACTTCCAAATAACACTACCCCTGCAACCCAATACAGGCTACTAATGAGCCCATAAAGACATTCATTAGTTCTATTAGTATCTTTCATCTCTAGCACTTGTTTTTTATTCTTTCTTAGAATTCCAGTTTCTACCTATTGATTGACATTATCAATCTGTTTTTGGATGATGTTTCTGAATTTTTCTTGTCTTTTTTGTGGTACTGGGATGATACCCAGGACCTTCCCATTGAGCTACATTCCCAGTCCTATTTTGATTTTTTACTTTGAGACAGAGTCTGAGTTGCCCAGGCTGGGCTCAGTCTCACAATCCTCTTGCCTCAGTTTCCCAGAGGGCTGGGGTTATAGGCATGCACCACCTGGCTTGCCTATTTTCCCCATCACAGCCTTCAGCATATTAGATACAGTTTTCAAATTTTTCTGGTCTCTTAATCCCTTATCTGTGCCATATTGGACTGTTGTTTTTTTTTTTTTTTTTGGTTTTTCTCAGGTACCGGGAACCGAACTCACGACGTTGTGCTTGCCAGGCAGGCGCTTTGCCGCTGAGCTAAATCCCCAGCCCCTGGACTGTTGTTTTGATGCTAGTAGTCTCTTCAAACTGCATTTTTGCCCTTTCAGAATGCCTTGTAATTTTTTAAAGCATTCCATGACCTGTTGGGTACAGGAACTGCGGCAAACAGTCCTTTAGCAGTGCTGTGTTCGGGTACAGGGGTCTGAAGTGGTCTGTCTCTTCAAGACAGATAAATAAATCTGTACTCCAGAGTCCCCAACACGGGACAGGACAAGATTCCCCCCAGGACAGGATGGCTGGGACAGCCGGCCATGGGCATTTCCCTTTCCTCATCAGTTAGGTCTGGGATCGGTCTCCCAAGGACAGCACTGTGAGGAAGAACAGAGTGGTCTAGCGTATTTCAGAGGTCTTTTCCCTTCTCCCTGTCAGAAGCATGAAGGGATAGTTCCCTGATAATCAATGTAAGTTCCTGTCAAGCTCCTGGGCTAAGACTCATGAGTGTGCCCCTCACTCTCTTGTGATTTGGTCTCCCGGGAGTTTTTAACTCAGACTTGTCATGCTGAGCCTCTAGCAATTTGTCAGTGGCAGTTCAGGTTTGTGACTTGTGACTTGCAGTTCAGGTTTGTGACTTGTTTTTCTGGACCTGAAAGTTATATATATATATTTTCCCCAGTCCTTTACTTGTTAGGATACAGTGGTATCTTCTATGTTCCTTCCATGCCATAACAGCAAAAAGATTAATTTTTTCTTTTGTTTTTTAAATAACATATATACAGACGATCCCAACTGTTAGTCACTTTTCTGTTACTGTGACAACATACCTGAGATAATGAACTTAAAAGGAGGAAAGGTTTATTTTGGCTCATGATTTGAGAGTCCACGGTCACCTGGCTCATTACTTTGAGCCTATGGCAGCACAGTGCATCAGAGCAGGAGCACATGGCAGAGAAGGCCTAGTTGCCAAATGGCAACTAGGAAGCAAAAAAAACAGAAGGGTCAAAGACCCAATACTCCCTTCAAGGGTGTATTCTCTGTGACCTAACTTCTTCCCATCAGGCCCTACCTCCTAAAGGTTCCACCACCTCCCCACAGCACCTCAGACTACCCTTTAACACACGGGCCTTTTGAAACATTTTAGATTTATAGTACAGCACTGACTTACCATGATTTGACTTAAGATTTTTTCAACTTTATGATGGTACCCAAAAAAATAAAACAGCAAAAACTCCACACATACTTCATACTTTAAATCTTGATCTGTTCTCAGGGCAGTGATATGCAGTATGATCTTCTCTTGCACACTGGGTAATGGCAGTGAGTTGCAGCTCCCAATCAGCCACAAGATCACAAAAATAAAACAACTACATTCTACAATGTGCTGTGTCATTAAGCAGGGAGTCTAGAAATTTAAATGTAGTACACACATTTTCAACTACATTACATTTTCAATGTATAGTATGTTTTATATAACCTATTGTAAGGATATAACCTATTGTAACCTATTGTAGGATATAACCTATTGTAAGTCTTAGAGCATCTGTAACTATTTAAAACTAAAATTATAATGTCTTATATAGTTATATTATAACTATTATAATAAA
>NW_004955454.1:3313028-3317605 GCF_000276665.1 Chinchilla lanigera
AATATTGTCTTATATAGTTTAAAGATGTATATAAATGTATTAATATAACTTACATAGAGGATTGGAGGGATGGTTATAAAATTTCTTGTGAATTAGTACATGAAAGACAGGAGAAAAAAAAAGATTTAAAAAAACAGCGGAAATAAATATAAAGAAAAATTCACAAGTACTTTTCTCAACCATATCAAAAATTACATTTAATAGACTAACTGCTATAATTAAAAGACAAAGGCTGTTAGAAGGGATAGATAGCAAAACCTATTTGTACGCTATCTGGAAGATAGTCACCTCAAGTGTAAAGACTGGTTGAGATTAAATGAATAAAAAAGATATATCATGCTAACAGAAACAGAAGGCTGAGCCAGTTGTGGTGGTGCATGCCTATAATCCTGGCAGTCTGGTAGGCTAAGGCAGGAAGATCACAAATTTGACCCCAACTTGAGCAACTTCTGACTTTAGCAAGCCCCAGTCTTAGCAAACTCAGCGTCAAGGTCATGTATTCAATCCCTAATGCTGCTCTCCCCGCCCCCCAAAAAAGAAGGCTAAAAAGGTTAGAGTGGCTATGTTGGTATCAGATAAAATATAAAACAAAATAAAATGTATTATCAGAGATAAAGAGAGATCCTTTTAATTTATTTTGACTCTTTTAATTTCTGATAATGATTCTTATTATGGTTTGTGTCTAGCCTCGAAGCCTCGCACTTTCAGATGGGGCTTGGTAGCTGAATCTAGAATTTGTGATAGATTTGTAGTTCAATGCTGGGATTGGGATTAAGAAAGTGAGTGCTACACCAACCCTAGGGTAAGTACCCTGCATACACTATAAGGGACAGAAAAAAAGCTTGTCCCCTCCCTTCTCCTGTCTTGTTGCTTTTCACATCTTCTGCCCAGAACTGCCATGATACTGAGACAAAATACCCAACACCCAAAATTAAAGGAGAGAAGGTTTATTTAGCTCACAGTTTGTAGAGGTTTCTGCCCTTAATTAATTGGCTGGCTCCAAGGTAGGGTGGCAGATGGCAGGGGGCAAACCATTCATGGCAGTGGAGACAGC
Organism: Chinchilla lanigera; assembly: GCF_000276665.1. NCBI lineage: Eukaryota > Metazoa > Chordata > Mammalia > Rodentia > Chinchillidae > Chinchilla > Chinchilla lanigera. The sequence goes on from NW_004955454.1 coordinate 3,314,083, forward strand.
AAAAGCAACAAGAAAGGGGAGAAGGAACAAGCCTCTTTCTGTCCCTTATATCGTACGCAGGCTACCTGCCCTACTGCAGATGTAACACACATACCCTTAATCCTAGCACTGGACCATGAATCAATCACAAACTCTAGATTTAGCTACCTCTGAAAATCTCACCCCCCCCATAACTGCATGAGGCTTTGCGGGGGGCGGGGGGCATCTAGACACAAACCATAACAACATTTTATAATAATGAAAATATGCTGAATTAAAAGTTTGTGAAATGCACCAGGAATGATAGTACATCCCTATAATCCCAGCACTCAGAACAACTGAAAGTTCAAGCCTAACCTAGGCAACAAAAACAAAAAATAAAAACGAACAGAGATGTAGCTCAAGTGAAGGCCCTGGGTTCAATACCCAGTACTGAAAAAAAAAAAAAAGGGAAATGTACATGAGGGTATGCTTTGAAAAAGTCTTGTAACTATAAATGTCTATAAGAGAAAACATCATAATTCAATGATCTCCCATCTTTAGAGATGCAAGGCTTCATACAGCCAATTTTGAGTGTGCACACATTTGGGGTATAATATTAACAAGAGCCCTTCTGAGCAAGCTATTAGAAGCCAACAGAAATTTCTAGGGAAAGTACTAACAACTAATAAAGAGTAAACAAGTGAAGTACTCAATTGCAGATAAAATGCAATAGCAAAGAAGGGAAAATGACTGATGAAGTATTACTATATCCTCTGACAGGATACAGACAATACAATCCACAACAAATACATACCAGAAAAGGAGGGGAACGGGAGAAAAGGACAGAAAATAGAACAAGCCTCAGTAGGTAGGAGTCAGTATGTAGAGCTGTTGAATCAAGGACTGGGCAATTTAACTACTTAGCAAGACCCTGTCTTAACAAACAAACAAAAACAAACACCAATAACAAAGGTCCCAGGTCCAATCCCTAACCACCTCCACCCCAAAGACTACTACTGATCTGGGTGTAGTGGAGCCCATGTGTAGTCCCAACTGCTCAAGAGCCTGAAGCAGCAGGATCATCTGAGCCCAGGAGTTTGAGACCATCCTGGGGAACACAGCAAGACCAAACAGGAAAAAAGGGGGTAGAGGAAACGTGAGGAGAGAGACAAAGAGAGACAGAGAGAGACTGAGAAAGACTGAGAGAGGAAAAGGGAGACAGAGAGAGAGAGATTATTGTTGACCAAAAAGGAGGATGGAAGATGGGGGTGGTGGTGGATATGGTACAAAAACAATAGCTACTGTTAAAAGGAGGTGAATCAATAGGGTATTATATAAAGGAGGAAATAGTGCTATATAGGTAATCGCTAGAACAAAACAAGATATGACCAGAAAACCTGTGTATATTTTAAAGCATACAGACCAGCAAGGGAAGATCCTTTAAGGCAAGTGTCTCTGGTCTACTCAGGTGTATATACAGTGAGACTCACATCTTTCTGTAGCCTCTGAGGGTAGACTGAGGCTCCACTCTCACCTGTCCTGCAGGTTCTCAAGACTTCTGGTTCTTCAGCTCCTAGAAGATCGAGGACCCACAGCTCCTCTCCTTGCTCCAGCTGGGAGATCAGCTCTGGTTTCGGGATAGGGAATCCTGTCGAGGGTGAAGAACCTGAGTGAGCAGATGTGGCCTGGGGCGGGACACTGCTTGCTCGCCTTTACGGCCTGGTGAGGAGGGAGGGGCCCTGTTCGAGCGCCCCACGCAGGTCAGGGTGCCTGGGGGGCGGAGAAGGGATGCTGAGGGAGAATGCACTCCTCTCCTCTGCGGGGAAGGGGGTATGGCAGGGCCACGCGCGACAGGCAGCGACGTCCCTATCCCTGGGCACCACGGTGCATCTCCTACGGGACGCTCCTTTGACACAAATCAAATTGTTCGGGCGAGGGTAGGACCCCTCTTCTTGGGATCCAAAGGGCCTGGCAACCCCGAAGCCCCTAGGAGTCCCCGCTGCTAGCCTGGCGCCGCGAGGCCCTCACCCAGCGAGGCCACGTTTCCGTAGTTCTCCAGCATCACATCCCGGTACAATGCACGCTGCCTGGGGCCCAGCTGCCTCCGCTCCGCCCGGGAGAAGTACACGGCCACGTCCTGGAAGGTCAGCGGCATCGCTCCTAGGGCTCCCGTCGGGGTGGCGGGGAGCGGGGGCGGCCCCTCGCCTCGCTGACTGGACCCTGGACCCCAGTGGCGGCGGGAGGCCCCACTCGGCGGGGGAGGACGGCGGCGGGCAGAAGGCCAGGATCGGCCACTACGGCGGCCTCCAGGCTCACGCAAGTCGCAACACCCGTGTGTGCTCCGGCCCGAGACCTGCGAGTCGTGCGCACCCGAGGACTCAGAAGCTGGCAGCCTCGTGCACAGTCGCCGTCCCAGTGCCGGGGAGCCTCACCTGGATCCGCGCTGCCACCCGGGCCACTAGAACTCTGCCCGCGCGGCCGCTACACTAGCACAGCCGGGACAGCTGGGGGCGGGCCGCGCGAGAGGGGAGCGGTTGACACCGCCGGAGACCGGAAACGGACTTAAGCCCGGTCGCCTCGTACTTCCGGCGCTGCTGCGGGGTGGGGTGGGGGGCTGGGCTCCGGGGAACCGCGCGACCAGATATTGTGTACCAGGGTCGCCCCCTCCCTCCTGCCTGGCCAGAGCGTGTGCCCCTCCTCCTCCTCACCACAGTCGCATGTATAGATGTTCCAATAAAGCATAGTTTTAAAGGGGATGTGGTGGCCCTGTTATTCCAGTATTCTGGGAGGCTGAGCAGGAGGATGTAAAATTTGAGCGTAGCCAGGGCAGTTTAAGAAGACCCTCAAAGAAATAAATACATAAATATAAGGAGACCCTGTGTGTGTGTTGAAGGGGTAAGACACTGGGGATATAGCTTAGTACGACAGTTCTGGGTTCAGTCTCCAATACCACAGTAGAACGGTTTTAAAGGAGTGGTTTTGAAGGAGCTCTTGGTGCAGTCGAGAACGATCTAGTCGCCCCAAATAAGCTGTACATTCCACTAGACTTAAACAACAAACCAAAGGCTTGAGAAAGTAAGATTAAGAGAGTTGTTGCACATGATTTGAAAGTGGCCTTGTAAATATAGTATTAAGTGCCAGGAGGGCATGGAGGGCTGGGCATGCCCACTCAGGATTGTGACCAGTACAGACTTGAGGACGAATTAAGCTCCACAGAAAAAGCCTTAGACAAGCTGAGAATGATGAGAATGCAAAATCCCAGCCCTCTGATAAAATGAGGTAGGAAGATTACAAGTTCGAGCTCATCTTGGGCCACTTGGCAACTTAGTAAGACATCACTGATAAATAAAAAAGAAAAGGCCAGGGAATCTATCAATCCCAAGTACAAAAAAAAAAAGTTCATTTGGGGATGAGTGGTTCAAAAGTGGCTTCAACTTTAAGGGAAGTTTTTGCGCATGTTCAGAAGCAAACTGTCCAAAGTTCACTTTTACCTACTCCACCTGATGATGCCTTTTTAAAAAATCCATCCCATGGGGCTGGGGATTTAGCTCAGCGGCAAAAG
>NW_004955454.1:3317705-3326663 GCF_000276665.1 Chinchilla lanigera
TAAAAAATCCATCCCCCATTAGAGTCACTCAGGGTCCAGCCCCTCCCCCTTGAGACAGCTGGGCTTCTGAGTAGGGTGGGTGTGTATTCACTTCAGAGGCAGCACAGAAAGAAGCCAGGTGATATGCAGGCGTTCTGAAGCCATACATGAGGTCTAGGCACTTGCAGGATGACCCAGGCTTTATCTTTCTGAAACTCAGGTGTTGGTGTACTACATACTGTAGTTAATGAGAAGGGTGACAGGTCAGACTTGCTCTGCTGGGAGCTGAAGACACTGCCTCACCTCTCAGGGGTTTTTTCTCCTGCCACCACAACCATAAGAGATGGTCCATGGACAGCACCTTCAGGGCCTTACACAATCTTGGTTCACACAATAAGACAGTGTAAGGGAGCTTGGGCCTGCAGCAGATTACAGTGCTCTGCCAGGGGCCTGGCAATTTGGGGGCTGAAATTGAGTTTTTACTTAAGTCTTTTGCTCCAGCAATTACTTTGGTTAATTTGACCAACACAGGCTGGGGCCACTAGGGTTTGTCCCTAAACCATCAGAGGCTACCATACACACACACACACACACACACACACAGCAGAATGAGGACAAGGACAGCACTGGCCTCTCCTTTCTCCCAAAGTCCCAGTCATGCAGCTGTGAGCATGTTCCAAGGGGACCTGCAGGCCTCACTCGGATCTATTATCTGCTGTGACCTGCAAAGACCTACAGACCTTTGATGTCAATCCCAATTATTATGAACAATATTTGGGTTAGAAAGGCTCCCATCCCTGATAAGACACTTCACGGCCCCTTTGTAAAACAAACCTAACCAGAGGGATCATTGTAACTCTTGATTTAAGTCTTGACTAGAGGAGAGGATAGATGGTTAACTCTGTATCCTGGGGGTTCCAGAAGGTAGGGCTGAAGGAGGTGAAGCCATTAGAACTACCATTTACCTGCCATCTGTTTTCTATTGTTCTGGAGGTTTCTCTAAGGCTCTGGAGTGGCATAGCCAGAGTTTCATGTTGCTCAGGGCAGTCCTTCAATTTGCTGCCCTCCAACATGTATGATTATGCAGTGCTTTAGCTGAAGTTTGTTCTATTCAGGAGCAGTCCAAAACAAAATGTGCAGCCCAGGTTGGAACACCACCTGCCTCCTCTAGCAGCTATGCCACTGTCTGGAGTTAAGAATGTTTTTTTTAATTTTGGGGTGGGGGATATGGCATATGAAACTCAAATTTCTGTGTTAATAAAGTTAACAAAAAGGCCACACCTGCTGTTCAGGTATCACCTGCTTCTGAGCTTCAATGGCAAGAGTTGTGAACACCCAAAATATTCTCTGGCCCTTGAGTTAGAGGAAGTAGGTAAGAAGGGCTACTCTGCTGGCTTCCAAGTCTGTCCCTGCTGGGGTGTCTTCTGGAATCCAACATGTGTATATTTGTCCGGAATGAAACCCCAAGACTTTCCCTGCTCCTACAGTAAGACCAATTCCTGCTTATGGCCTTGAGGGTGGTTCCTGTCCCTGCCCCCACGGCCCATCAGTTTCCAGGAATGTCCCATGGTCCACACACCCTATCCTCTGTATGTCCCCCACAAAGCACTTATTACCTATACCTTTACTTAGCTTGTGTCACCATTTGAGACAACCCCAAGGACTTACAGATAAGCTCAGGCAAACCCAGGATTTCCTAGAGATAGCAAGAGCTCAACTCCAAGTCCTCAGGTAGCTGGGGAAGTAGAAGGGCAGGGCTATCTCCAAAACCACTGTCCCTGCAGGGCCTGCATTAGGCAGTGGGGGCAGGCAGCACCATACTGACTGTTGTAATCCCAGACATAACCAGGCCTACTGAGGATGGAGCCCACAGGCAGGGGCTGCCCATGTTCCTAACCCATGGACAAGAATGTTCAGACAGTGAGTGCCTTGTGGCAGGGCAGAAGCTGAGGGACAGTGAATCAAGCTGGCACCTGCAGGCATGCCCCTCAGAGTGCTCCCAAACTGCCAGTGTAACCATGAGGGAAAAATGCTGAGCTCACAAGGAAGATGAACTAAAAACAGATTTAAAATTTTTTTTGTTTTAGCCAGGTGTGGTGGCACACCCCTGTAATCCCAGCACTTGGGAGGCTGAGGCAGGAGGATCATTGAGAGTTCAAGACCAGCCTGGGCTACAAAGTGAGCTCAGGTCCAGCCTGAACTGCATAGCAAAACCCTGTCTCAAAAAGACAAAAAGACAAAAAAAAAAAAAAATTGTTTTGTTGAGACAGGGTCTTTGCTGCTTAGTCCAGTCTGGCTTGCCTCAACCTTCCAGGGCTGGGATTACAGGCATGTACCACCAAATGACTCCCCCAAATAGCTTTAATACAATATTTTGTGCACTAACATTGGTTATTTTTTAAATTTTAATTTTGCAGGACTGGGGCTTGAACTAGGGCCTCTGCATTGTTATATCCCCAGCCCTTTTAGTTTTTGAGTCAGGGTCTTGCTAAATTGCCTAAACTGTGCTCAGATTTGCAATCTTCCTGACAGCCTTTCAGAGTGCTGGAATTACCAGCACATACATTGCCATAATTTTTAAAAGTTGGAGGCGGAATCCAAGAGAAAACACCAGGAAGCCCTACTGAGGAAATGGTCTAGGAAAGTCTCACCCCATCTGGGTAGAGTGTTTTGCATCCACTAAGCACAATGGTGTGCTTAAGGGAAGTTAGGTAACAGCACTGCATGAACAGAGGAAAATAGAGAGTAGTGGAAAGTCTGACTATCTGTGGACAAAGGGACATTTTTATTTAAGAAAATTTGTTTTTTGGAGTTTTTGCTATTTCCAAATGTATTATAATGAGTACTTGGTCCCTAAACACCTTCAGTGATTAGAACAGAAGCATATAATGTGGAACCTTCCCTCCTGGGTGAGGCAGACACAGGCACTCTTTATCTGTACATGTCCTTGGCGGTTCTGGGTCTCCTTGTTCCTTCCAGTATGGACTAAACAGTCCTGCAGCAAATGACCTGAGCACCCTAGCTGAGGCTAAAAGGCACACAGGCACTCCTCCGCTGAGCCGGGTCTCAGCCACATCCTTGGCTCAGCCTCCAAACCCTCCAGCTCCAAGACCACAGTAGCCTCTCTCGAAGTTCTCCTTGAAGGGCAGCCTCCTTTCCCTGCTTGTGGCCCACATCTAACTTGCCATGGCCATGACCCTCACTCAGAAAAAAGGGGCCTTAACTGAGGAAGTGGGAGCCAAAGCACTCTGTCAGTGGCCTGTGCATGTAATGGGCTGGCACCAAGACAGGCACAGCAGGACACCAGGGTGGGCACCAAAGGTCACTGGCTATTTCTATGAGTTTCTCTGGTGTATTTATCCCTTGAGATTTGTAATCGCATCTCCTGGCACAGAACAGACTGAAGGTAGACCAGAAAACTACAACAGCCAGGGATTCCCTGAGGGAAGCTGCCCAACAGCACTGCACAGAGGACCCAAAGCCTGTACCTAGAAGCAGTTACACTGGAAGCTGCAAAGTTGGCCACAGTTCCCAGTCTCCTTAGAGGTTGCTAGCTGCCAAGTGCACACCTGGCAACATCCCCTCTATTGAGCTCCCAACTTCCTGTGTCCTACACACTGTTCTTAACATAATAGCCAGTGTTACCCTTTTCAAACAATCATCAGAGGGCACACTTTCTCTGCTGAAACCCTCAATGGGCCCCATTGGCTCATCATTTAAGGTCCCTCAGGCCTGGACCTCTATACCCTACTCAACTTTATCTCCCTCCAGGACCACCAATAAGAATGGTCTCCTTCCACTGGCAGCCTGGGTGCCAGGTACTCACTGTGCAGACTCCATCATGATCCTTGCCTCAGGTCTTTACTCAGACACCACACCCTCAAGAAAGCCCTTGCTGGGTCTGGGGGCACATGGCTGTACTCCCAGCACTTGGGAGGCTGAGGGAAAAGGACTGCCTTGAGTTCGAGGCCCACTAGGTTGTCAGCCTCACAAGGACAGCGATTTAGAGCAGAAGAATGAAAATATCCACACCAACAATAGGAACCAGGGAGACAGATCTTCTGCGAATGAGAAGAGGACCAAGATATGGAGGAAGTGGAAGGGAGGAGTGGGAAGTGGAGAGGATATAAAAAGAATCAAGATGTGTTGTGTACATGTACCAAATCCCCATGATGAAAGTAATCAGTATGTACTGCAAACATGTACTAATAAAATTAGAAAAAAATAAATAGAGCCGGGTGTGGTCACACAAGCCTGTAATCCCAGCACTCCAAAGGCAGAGGCAGGAGGATCGTTGTGAGTTTGAGACCAGCCTGGGCTACAAAGTGAGCTCAAAGCCAGCCTGAACGGCATAGTGAGACCCTGTTTCAAAAAAAAAAAAAAAAAAAAAAAGTAAATAGAGTCACAGACCAATGTTGCCCAAAAAAGAGACCACCTGAACAAAAACATACAGAAGTTCCAAACAGCTAGTAGCTGAAGAGAAGAAACATGAGTCAGAAGTATGCCGTTCAGTACAGAGGGCCTTTGCTCTTTGTATTGTTTTGATTTTTAAAGAGGCAATAATGTTATTTTAGCATTTTAATGACACTAAAGTTAGAAATGGATCTGTAAAATAATAAAGCCCTGAAATTTTGTTTGCGAAAAAAGAAAATGCCCACACCAAAATACAGGATTTACAAAAACAATGAGCAGAGAAAGTTCAGGTGCTTTAGAAGGTGAGGCTATGCAACTTCATGGTATCTTCAGAGCCATAACCCGGACCCTAGACCTCCACCTGGCCATAGATGGGCATACCCAACAGCAAAGACCAACAGCCATAAACAGAACAGGTGTGTAGTTTAACATCCACCTACAGAAACATGTTTTTAATAGTTGTTTTTACTTCCGTAAGAAAAAAAGGCACAACTGTCTTCATTTAAACAGAAAATTCCATCCTTACATTCACTCACTCGACAGCCTGCTTCATGGAAAGGAGAAGCTGCTCCCAGATTGCAACACTGGCTGGGTGAGGGTTCAGTCCTGCAGTTTGCGCTCACATTTCTTCTCCAGATCTGCTATCTCCTTCAGGACCAGAGCGACACTGTACCGAAGCTCCTGGAACTTGGCCGTGGGGACCTCAAAGCGGTATGCTGACCCATCTGAAAGCTTGAGCTGCATCAGGACACTTGGTTGCAGGGATCGGGCCAGGGCACTTGTGGAGATAGCCACATCTACCCGCCACCTAAAGTCAGCAAGGTGGGGCAGCCAGGCCCTCTGCTTCCCGGCCACAGAGTCAAGGAAGGGGCGCTGGGCCCCAAATACCACACTGGCCAAATCTCCAACCAGGTCTTCGGGGATACCAAGCTCCTGGAGCTGGTCCCTAAAGGCATCAGGTTTCAGGCTGGTGGGGGGCAGCCGGAGGGCCTGCCGGAGCAATGTGTGTGTTCCTGCAAGCAGGGCACCCAGCCGTTCCTCTGATAGGTTGGCACTGACACCAAGGCGTTGTACAGCCTCCTGGCAATTCTCCCCCTGAAGGCTGCTGACCACAAGCTTCAGTAATTTTCTGAACACGCTTCTGTCCAGGTCCTCTAGGAGCCGGGCCATTGCTGCCACCTGTGGAGGGAGCTGGGCCCCCAGAAAACTGACCCCGCCACTGTGACTGTCAGCAGGATGATGCAGGTACAGAGCTGCAGCCCCTAAGGCAGACATCACTGCTTCTTCCTCCTTGATCAGCCCAGGATCAGCCCTGGAGAGAGGTCCCAACCTCAGCTGCCTGGAGGGAGAGGGGAGGGAAAAGGCCAGTGACTCCCACTTCCTTAGGGCCTTAAGACTAGCAAATGGGGGCTGATGTGGTCCCGTGTGAAAGACCAATGAGAGTAGGTGTGGTGGGACTAAGTAAGTGGCCCTGGGAACGAGTAGCAAAGGGGCCTACCTCAGATGTCCCAGAGGAGGTGATATCTGAGACGAGCAGGAGTTAGCAGGGGAGTAGGTAGGGAAAAAGACCACACATAAGTCCTTTAAATAAGTCACAGATGTACGAATGAACTAGGAGAATGGATTGAAAGGAGGTGGTGTGACCAGGTCACAGCAGCCGAGACCCGGGCCCCACACTCGGAATCCTCACAGTATCTCTCAAGAGTTAACGATTCGCACCTTACAGACATGGAAATCAAACTTCCACATGCAAATACCTAGCCAAGAACGAGAGCCCCAAAGCCCGGACTCTCACAGGCCTGTGCAGTCTCTGCACGGAAGGGACCTGGCTACAGGAGTTCGCGCGGCAGTGACGATGCGCGCTGTGACACTACCAGAGACAGCGCAACGTCCCCGGGATGGAGGCTACGTGGCCCATAGACCTGCGCCCGGGGAGCGGGTCAGACAGCGAGGACCACAGCCCAGACGTCAGGATTGCCGGGATCCCCAGGACCCGCTCTGATCCCCAGGACCCGCTCTGATCTCCACCGCCTCCCTTCGTTACCTGGCTGGGTCTCTGTGCCTGGGAAGACAACCCCACGACCCCACAACCCCAAAACCCTGACAACCCCCGCACCTAGCGAAAGCGATCCACAGCTGTAAGGCGGGTGCCGGAAGCGGGCGCGATTAGAGGAAGCAAGCCACGGCCACTTCCGAGCCGCTCTAGGAACGCCGGAGGTCCCTCCTCGGTGGTGCGGTGGTGAGCGGCCCGCCGTCCGAGCGGGAACAAAGCGGAATCTCGTGGATTCCCGGTCGCTCAGTCCTTTGACACTTAAATGTTTTTAGGAAAAAGAGTATCGGGAGCGTTTTTGTTTCGGCTTCTGAGGCAGCAGAGACTGTGCCTGGCGCGAATGCGCCTGATGCCACGGTTCGCATCCTGAGAAAAGGATGGAATTTCAACAAGCTGAGTCTAGAGATGGAATTGACATAGACCATGGGACCTGGAGGTCAGCATCGACCCCATCCTAGTCTGCCCGGCCTTGCCGCGGTCTTCTTGGCGTCTCTGTATGATGACCCGGCTCCTGTGGGTGACCCCGTTCTCGTTTGACCTGCTTTGCTGGGGCCCAGTTAGAAGCTAAAGGCAAAACGATGGCCTACCATACATTTTAACATATTTCACTCAAAATTTTAAAAATAGCGTTAATAGACCCAGACCATTGAAATGGGTGAATTATATGGTGTGAATATTATAGTTAAACAAAGCTATTTTTAACTCAATGAAAAGTAGAGAATGCCAATTAACTAAATGGGCAAAGACTGGAATAGACATTTCATCAAGGGTGCTATACAAGCATTATGAGATGTTCAGTATCCTTTGTGTTAGAGAAACAGAAGTTGAAGTTTGGTGCCATCTCACACCATTATAAAGCTTGTCATAAATCAGGTCAAGTGCCACATGCCTATAACCTGAGCACTCATATGGCTGAGGCAAAAGGATCACCATGAATTTCCAGGCCAGCCTGGACTACATAGTGAGTTCAAAGCCAGCCTGCACTACATAGCAAGACCCTTCTCAAAAAAAAAAAAAAAAAAAAAAAAATCCAAGCGTGATGGCACACACCTGTAATCCTAGCACTGGGGAAGCTGAGGCAGGAGGATCACTGCAAGTTCAAGGCCAGCCTTGGGTACAAAGTGACCCTATTTCAAAAAATGAAAAGGAAATTTGGCGTTCTCAGAAGACTATGGACTTAAACTAATAAATGTAGATCTTCAAAGTGATAATGCTCTGCAGGTAGACATTTCTAATGTTCTTAATGAGAAGGATAAAGTAAAACTCATGTTCACATAAAAAGAGTTCATTGTCCAATTTTAAACAAAATGAGTTTTCTGTTGTTCGACAACATGAAAAATTATCTGTGTTCATTATTCCTTTGTGGAAAATTAAGATTATGTAGGTTATATCATCCTGCCAGCTCCACCAAATCATCCTGCCAGCACCACCAAGACCTGATTCTGATGCTTCAAGGAAAAAGCTACAGAAGCTTGGAGAAGGGTCAATGACAATAGAAGAATTCAAAGATGAAACAGGAACTGGAAGCAGAATATTTGGCAACATTCAAGATGACAGTGGCAATGCATTAAGTGTTCCTGAGTTGTGTGGCAGCAGATGCTATTTGAGACAAGATTTAAATTTCCATGTCTTTTTGGAATATAATCAAGGTTTGAGTGCTCAAGAAAAAAGTTAAAAAGAGAAACTTGAAAATTTCTTTAAAAACACTGCCAAATCAGCGGATGGAGTTATCATTTCAGGAGTAAAGGATGTAGATGATTTCTTTGAATGTGAATGAATATTCCTTTTAGAATATAATAATCAAGTTAAGAATGCATCTGCTAAATCTGATAGGATGACAAGAGCCTAGAAAAGTGCTGCAGGGCTGGGGATATAGCTCAGCATCACAACACCTGCCTGGCAAGTGCAAGGCCCTGAGTTCAATCTTGGTACCCCCCCCCAAAAAAAGTGCTGCAGATGATTACATAGAATTGGTTCTTTATTCTATACTTTAGGAACTCAGGGGTCTATAGATATATGCAAGTTTTCTCTCAAAATTTCACAACTGTTTGATAAACCAAGAAAAATAGAAGGGCAAGTGTCTCCTAATGAAGACCTAAAACTTTCTGACCTTTTAGAATATCACTTAAGGGAATCTCTAGCAGCTAAACTTCTCCTCTATCAAAGGTCTCTTGACATTTGCGGATTATGAAAATGCTAATAAAGCACTGAATAAAACTAGGGCAAAAAGTCAAGATGTTCTGTAGGCTGAAACTTCCCAGAAATTATGCTGTGAGAAGTTTGAAAAAAAAAGTCTGAATGTGTAAAACAAGAACTTATACATTTTAAGACAGAAAGAGTTTCTACATTCAAAAAAATATTTAGTGCAATTTCCAGAATTAGAAGTGTGCAAAGAGTCACCTCCAATTGCTGCAGAACTGCCTGTCAGTGTTGAATAGAGAAACATAAACTGGGAAGAGCTGCCTTCCTTCAGAACTTGATTTTCTTTTCTTTTTCTTTTCTTTCTTTCTTTCTTT
>NW_004955454.1:3326763-3357719 GCF_000276665.1 Chinchilla lanigera
TGTAGCCCAGGCTGGTCTTGAACTTGCAACGATCCTCTTGCCTCAGTCTCCCGAGTGCTAGGATTACAGGCGTGCATGACCACACCCGACTCTTGTTTTTATTTTCTTAAGATGTTAAGCGTTTGTGCTTGCTGGAAATAAAACTGACAAAGGGCATCTACTCCTCTTCCTCTGAGAAGCATCGGAGAAATACTGCTCATAGGCAGTGCAAGTCTATGTGGTGACACTGAGCCATGTTCACTGGACAGCGTCTGGACAGTGTCTTAACTTCTAGAACTTGGTTTATTTTAAAATAGTATTCCTTATAGCTGCCAATCTTATTTACCTTTAAATATTTTCTGAAGATTAACCTCTTCAAAATACATTTATTCTCTCTCTCTCTCTCTCTCTCTTTCTCTCTCTCTCTCTCTCTCTGCTTGCTTTTGCTGTCTTCTGCTGCAGTGAACTATTGCCCTCTGCCATGTGCCACTCTGCCTTGGAGCTAGCTGATTATGGACTGAAACCTCTATAAACTGTGAGCTCAATAAACCTTTCCCTCTTTAAAAAAAATACATTTATTCAAACAAGGTAAAGATGGCTTTTCTTGAATTTTTAAAATTTTGTTTTTAAAAAGTATTTTCATTTGATGAAAACCACTATGAAGCAGCTCTGAGCAGGATTTCAAAAAGGAATCTGAGCAAAATTTAACATTAATCAATTGGCTTTCTATATTTACTAGTGAGTCTGTCCCAGGCCTATGCCCCTTGCTTGGGAGAGGGCAGTGGATTCATAGTAAGTGAACCTCTATGAATCACCGGTCCCAGCTGAGACTTGTAGTGGCCTGTGATGCCATGATGCCTCAAAGGGCAAGACAAGGCCACAGCTGAGGATGCCTGGCTCTGACCCTAATTATCTAGACAGAGACTGCAGCTGCAGGCATTTCACTCCTGCTATAGCTGTCAACCTGGAGATAAGACAATTCTCCTAATTGGCAAAATTTACTACTTGGAAAAGTCTTTGTACTGACTCCCAAGGTCCTGCTCAGTTTTCCGTGTTTGCCTCAGTATCCCTTTCCTTTGTTTGAAAACCAAATAAAACGGGCTGCCCAGAGAAGTTCTTTGGCCTCAACCCCAGAGAATCGTGAGTTCTGTTAGAGGGTTTGATCCTCATGGAGCTCTAAAATCATACCACTTGTCTCTTTTATCTAAGCCTTCTTCATCCACTTGTTTGGGAGACTGCATGCCTGATCAGTCTGTAATATTCATTCATTTCTCTTTTTAAAGCATTGAATCAGACTTACTTTTAATTAATTAACATAAAAGTTTTTGGCCAGGCTTTTTTATAATCTTTGTAAGTATGATTTCTGAAGAAAAGTAAATGTGTTCGTATGTTTGCCTCAAACTTGTAGACCAAATCAATTATTGTAAAAGAGCCAATGATCATGATGATAGTTTTAAATTCTGAGGTCACTGTATCATTCTAAAATTTGGACTAGGTATAATAAATCTACTCTGATATTAACGCTTTACTGTGCAGTTATTATTTTTCTTCTTGTTTCTTTTTAAATGGCACACTGAGCTGGGCATGGTAGCACACACCTATAATCCCAGCAGTCAGGAAGGTTAAGGCAGGAAGGTCATCACAAGTTCAAGGCCAGTCTAGGTTACATAGTGATTTCAACACCAGCCTGAACTACATAGTGAGACCCTGTCTCAGAAAACCAAAAAAAAAAAAAAAAAAAAAAAAGCAGATATGCAAGTAGAATATTACTGACAAACTTCCAGTAGTTTAACTACACATATTACTGACCTTCCAATGTGAATGAACATTATTATCATTCCCAGTTTAAATTTAGACTGATTGGTCAGATATGGTGGTACATACCTATAATACGAGCACTCAAGAGGCTGAGGTACGAGGATTGCCACAGGTTCAAGGCCAGTATGAGCTACAGAGTGAGTTCAAGGCCAACCTGAACTACAGAGTAAGACCCTGTCTCAAAAAAACCCAAATAAAATAAAATTAGACTGAGTGGTTGAACTTTTCCACTATCTCTTTCTAATTTTTCTCCTATTTGGAAACTACAGGCACTTGGGTTGGTTACCACCTGAACAGGTTTCTAGTTTACATTTTCCCAAACCATTCTCAAGATTGCCTGGTCTAGGGCCAGGGATATAATTCAGTGGCACAGCGCCTGCCTGGCAAGTGCAAGGTCCTGAGTTTGATTCCCTGTACAAAAAAAAAAGATTTCCTGATCTGTGTCTCCCCACTGCCCTGATGATTCCAGCCTTTCTCAGCATGTTCTCTTGTTCACATATGTGCTGTTAATGCCTGTCTCTTTAACTAACATAACCTTTGATGCTGTTTGAACTGTTGATTTTTCTGTTATTGGCTGAGATATCTGTATGTTTTGTCCTTAATGTAACCTTAAGTGGTAAAATATGGCCATGTGGATGGACATGGGACCAGGAGCCCTGCTAGTGTCTGCACTTGGTTCCCATCCTTTACCAGCTGCCCTGTGGCTTCAAGCAGGTTTGGGCAAGTCTGTTTGACTTCTGCCTGCCTCAGTTCTCTACGCTAAAGGACATGTTGACCTACCTCACAGGGTTGTTGTGAGGATTAATAAATGCTTTGGAGAAAAAAAGAAGAAAACAAAACTTGGAACCACAAAGACCTTAGAAATGGAATCACACAGAGGAAAGTTGATGTGAAGATATGGCAAGAAGGCATCCATATGCAAGCCGAGGAAAGAGACCAAACCTGCCAACACCTTAATCTCAGCCATCTAGACTCCAGAATTGTGAGAAATGAAATTTCTCTTGGTTAAGACACCCACCTATAGCACTTTTTTGTTTGGTTTGGTTTGGTTTGGTTTGGTTTGGTTTGGTTTGGTTTGGTTTTTTTCCAGTACCAGAAATTGAACTCATGACCTTGCGCTTGCCAGGCAGGCGCTGTGTCACTGAGCTAAATCCCAAGCCCCCTCACCTACAGCATTTTGTTACAGCAGCTACAGCTGAGATGTGGGGACATACAGTGTGATCTGTTTTAAGTAAGGCTTCTTTCACTCACCATGATGTTTCTGTGAGTCACTCATGTTGTTGTTTACTGTCACAAATTTGTTCCATTTTATAATTCGGTAAAATAAATGCCAATTTCTTAGCTTTTATATGGATGGACACTTGTGTTATTTCCCAAATTTGCCTATTTTAAATGGAGCTGCCATAAACTTTCAGAAATAAGTCTTCTGTGTATATGTGTTCATTTACCTTGGATATGGATGGGAATGAAGTTATGGGTCAGAATGGTGCTCTATATGTTTAGTTTTCTGAGTAAGTACATGATTATTTATTCAGAGTGCTTGTACCATTTCATAATATTCTCATAAAAAGCATCAAAGAGTCAGGCATGGTGACACATGCCTGTAATTCCAGCACTTGAGAGACTGAGGCAGGAGGATCACTGTGAACTTGAGGCCACCTGGGCTACACAGTGAGGCTCTGCCTCAAAAAAAAAAAAGGTATTAAAGATCTCCAGGTGTTCCACATCCCCAACATTTAGACTTGTGGACTTTGAATACTATCTGTCCTGACAGGTGTGTGGTAGTTTCTCACTGTGGTTTTGTTTTTTTATTTCCCTGATAATTAGTAATACTGTGCATTTTTAATGTGTTTCGTGAACATTCATGAATCTTCTATTTAAAAGGATTGTTCGTAAGCCAGGCGTGGTGGCGCACGCCTGTAACCCCAGCACTCGGGAGGCTGAGGCAGGAGGATCATTGTGAGTTTGAGGCCAGCCTGGGCTACAAAGTGAGCTCAAGATCAGTTTGAACTGCATAGTGAGACCCTGTCTCAAAAAAAAAAAAAAAAACCAAAAAGGATTGTTCCTAGACATGGTGGTGCATATCTGTCATCCCAACACTCTGAGAGGCTGAGGCAGAAAGATCACAAGTTTGAGCCCAGCCTGGCTAACTTAGCAAGACTCTATGTCAAAATAAAAAATTCAAAAGGGCTCAGGACTTTTTTCTTTGTCTTTTTGAGACAGAGTCTCACTATGCAGTTCAGGCTGGCCTTGAGCTCACTTTGTAGCCCAGGCTGGTCTCACATTTGCATTGATCTTCCTGCCTCAGCCTCCCGAGTGCTGGGATTACAGGCGTGTGCCACCATACCCAGCCCGGGATATATTTCAAAAAGGGCTTGAGATATAGTTTAGTGAGAAGGCCCTAGGTCAGATCCTCCTCACAAAAAAAAAGAAAACATTTGAAAACATCATACAGCATAACCACGCTGGCTTGCCATATGTAAATGAATAAATGTAACACAACACTGTTATGGTTCACTTCTAAAATGGTCCACAAAACCTTACATGTTTAGAAGGTGACTGGATTATGGGGGCACTGACATGCTGTTATAAGGCAGGGTCTTTTCAGAAGAGACAGGTCCCTGGAGATGTGACCTAGAAGGGTATCTTTCCCTTTCTGCTCCTGCCTTACTCTCGTCTCCTTTCTGCCTGTTATGCTACGAGTAGCCCACCTCTGCCATGCCTGTATGCAGTTCCATGCAGGAAACCAGCCTGCTATGGATGCCTAAACAGAGCAGAGAATGGAGATGAAAAGACACAGAGATAATTTTAAAAGAGGGGCCAGGAGGCTCTAGTGGACAAAGAGCCCTGAAGCATTTGATGCACCTCACTGTTATTTACTTAGACACAGGAGGAAGCGATTAGGGCAGCAGAAGATTCGTCTGCCTCCTCTTACCTATAGTATATCCTCAGGTTAACGACCAGATCTCAGCAGTGTTGACTCTTCTCTGGAACTTGCAATGTGCAAGCAAGCATGCATGTTGTCAAAGGAGAACACCTTGCTGTTTTTCTCCTTTGTGCTTGCAGAGAAAGTCAATTAGTCCTTGATCCTCATTATCTGGTCTCCTGCAATTCTGTCCTGCCTTGGAGCCAGCAATCTATGGACTAAAACCTCTACAAACTATAAGTCAAAACCAATCTCACCTTCCTTATATTCTGGGTGTCAGGTACTGTCTCAGTGAAGAGAACAGTGATTAAGACAACCACACAAATAGAATGAAGGATTAAAACCACATGTTCATCTCACTAGACAAAGAAAAAGTCTTTGACAAAATTTAACAGCATTTATGATAAAAAAAAAACAAACCCTGAAGAAAATAGGTCTAAAAGGATCATTCCTCAAATTGATAAAAACCATATATATCTAACCCATACTCAACCTCATACTGAATAGAAAAAAAGTAAACACTTTCCTCTAAAATCTCAACTCACTACTCCTGTTCAATGTAGGTCTTAAAACTTAACCAGGGCAATTAGGGAAGAAAAAAAAAAACAAGATACAAATACAAAAAGAAGAAATAAAATTACCCCTGTTTGCAATCAAAATGATCTTTAAATAGAAAACCCTAAAATCTCTACCAAAATACTCTTAGATATGATTTTTAAAAAGATTCAGCAAAGTGGCAGGATACAAAATTAGCACACAAAAATCAATAGCTTTCCTTTGTACCAATAATGAACCCATCAACAAAAAAACCATGAAAACAATTATACTCACAATAGCCCCAGAAATACAAATATCTAGGAATCAATCTAATAAAGAGGGTGAAAGAACTCTATAAGGAAAATTATAAGAACAGTGAAGAAAGAAATTGAATATATTAGAAAATGGAAAAAATCCTTTATTCATGGATTAGCAGAACTGATATTGCTAAAATGGCCATATTGCCAAAATCAATCCATAGATTCAGTGTGGTCCCTATTAAAATACCAATGACATTCTTCACAGAACTAGAAAAAACAATTCTGACCTGGCCATGATGTCAGCATCTACAGCCAAGCCCTAGGATGTTCCATCAGGTAGTTAAGATGGCAATGTTCCACTATCTCAAATACTTCCAGGACATCCTGGACTCCAGTGGGCCCCTCAAGCAAGGTCTACAGCTGTTGGCAGACTGCTGAGGACATGGCAGCCAGTCTTACAATCCAGTTATAATCTGTTTATGCCAACGAAGTGAAGTACAGCTTGCACAACTTGCAGAATTTTCTCAGCAATTCTGACTCCAGGTACTTCCATAAAGTTATGCCTGACCTCCACCCCCTCTTTTGTCTGTCTCTATCCATCTCAGCCTGGTCCAGAGCAACTGAAAGGGCACCGTGGAAAGTCTCTACTGCTCCTTCTACAGAATGTTCCTGCAAAACGCAAGTCAGAAGGATGCCATTCAAGCAGCTGCAGAATACCCAAACCATCCAGGACATTCTGTCCAACTTCAATCTTCACGCATTCCTGGGTAACAAGTATATGGCCCATCTCCAGGAAGACAGTTACAACTACCTGGTCTACTACCTACAAAGTGAAAATACTGCATTGTGCAAGCTCCTTATTTTATGTACTGTATTTACTTGGATGTGTAGCCAACTGGGGGAAAAGACTCCCAGCTCTCTGCCAGTGGCAGCTCCTCCCACAGTGAGAGCAGCAACCTGCAGCCCATAGAGGTGCCCAGTCCCATTCTGCAGAGCAAGACCACCCTGGAGGTCTTGTAGGAGACCATAAAGCTGTGAAGGGTGGGTCCCCTCCCTCAATACTCTCTGCTTCTATACCTTCTACAGCATGGAGCAGTTGCCAAACAATGCAGAAATCAGCCTGATAGAAAGCTGCTTGTTGCTGAATTTGGCACTTCCTGCATAAAACTCTGGAGTCTGTGGTGCGAGAAGTTGAAGTCAAAGTGTGACCATGTGGAAAGAGCACATATCCACCTGGCCTCTGATGCAATAGAGGAGGAGGAGGCCAGCAGGCACAGACATAAAGATCCTTCCAGGACACTGTGGACCAATGCAGAGCACACAGATCCTCGAAGAGAACTCAGGTTTTCTTTCTTGTTTTGAGGATATCTCCATCTGGTACTGGGATCTATAAAGTCTTACCAACACTATTCTTTTTTTTTGTAGGTACTGGGAATCGAACTCAGGACCTCGTATTTGCCTGGTGGGTGCTATGCCACTGAGCTATATGCTCGGCCCACCAGCACTGTTTTGTACCAAGGACATATCTGCCATTGTGGGAACTGGGCACCAGCCTGTACAGCCTGTACTTTGCCAGCAGGTCTCAACTCTACCACCAGGCTATTGTCCTTCCACTGTAGATGCTCAACGAGTATATACACAGGAAAACTGGCCAGTGTGGACTAACTCTACTTAGACATGGGGTTGACTAGCAAGACTGGCTGTGAATCACCTAGCAGGAAACTTGGTGAGGCTCTTCACAGGGCCAGAGGTTGAAGCTGTGGGACTTGGTCTCCGGTACCAGGAATCAAACTCACAACCTTGCGCTTGCCAGGCAGGGACTGTGCTGCTGAGCTAAATCCCCAGCCCCTCAGGACCCTTTTTAAAGAGCTGAAAGGCCATATGGACAGTATCACCAACCTTGCCTTCAACCTAGACAGCAGCCTGGTGGCCTGTGTCTCCATGGACAACTTGGATGGTTCCTCTAGCAATCTCATAGGATCTATATTGGACAGATAAGCAGCATCCAAAGCATGTAATTCACGGCCTGAAACCTGCTTCTGGTAACTGGAATCACACAGGAGAATCATGAACATTAGTTCTTACCTTGGTTGGATTGGGTTGGGCCATGGTGGGAGGCCTCTAGCTGCAGTATGGACATACTGAACAAATCCCTAACAGACTGTAAAAGAGTATCCCACCCCCATCAGGCTTAGTGTTGCCAGTCGTGGGCAGGGTAAGGGCATGGCTCAGTGGTCCCAGACTCTAGATGAGGACTGGGATGCCTTGGGATCAGTGGCATGTCCCCAGAGGATCCTCAGGACCCTGAGTGTCAGCACTTTCTCATCTGTGTCTTGTACTTCTCTCAGCTTGTTTGCTGAGAGTCATTACTCAGTAAGCTCCACAGCATCCCTGGAGCACCTCAGTTGGGCCACCCTCAGAAAGAGAAACTAGGGTATAACTGGGGAAGGGAGAGATGAACCTGGCAAGACTTTCCTTTTTCTGAATGTTTTAGTTACTTTTATTGTTGCTGAGACAAAATACTCAACACTTGCTGGGCATGGTGGTGCACACTTTTATCCCAGCACTTGCGGGGTTGAGGCAGAAGGATCACCATGAGTTCAAAACCAGCCTGGGCTACACAAGCAAGTTCAAGGCCAGCCTGCACAATGTAGCAAGACCTTGTCTCAAAAAACAAAAACAAAAATAATCAACACCCAAAGTTAAAGGAGGAAAGGTTTACTTGGCTCACAGTTTGTAGAGGTTTCAGTCCATAGTTGGTAGGTTTCAAGGCAGGATAGCATAGCAGAGGGGAATGAGAGAGGAAAAACAGTTCATGGCAGGCAGAAGGCAGCAAGAAACAAGTGATAAGCGATGAGTGGCAATAGCAGTTTCTTTCTGTCTCTTTATGTTGTCTAGGCAACTTGCCATGAGCAAGTAGCACTGACACCAAAACTATGTCAAACCAATCAGTGGGCTAATTTAGTAATCACACACCCTTAATCTCATTATCACACATTCTAGATCTAGCCATCTCTTAAAAAGCCCCACCTATGACCACATGAGGCTTTGGGGGGACATCTAAGACACAAGCCATAACACTGAATGACAGATAACGAAGATGTTTTATTATTGTTATTATTATTAAAAGGAGACACAGCACTGGCAGAGGGAAACAAATCTGCTTTTATTTCAGGTTTGACTCCTAGCACTGGTTGTGATTCTTGGAATTTTGTGCTTCACGGAATTCAGATATTTTTAGAGAATTCTTCACAGAATTCAGAGTGGCATGGTACACTGGGAAAGAGAGAAGTCTTGGGTGCAGACTGACCACAACAGAGGATTCGTTTTTGGAAATGGGTCTGTGGGTTAATTGAGAACACTGGGTATTTGCAGTGATGGTGGGAAACAAAGATTCCTTTTTAGCTGTACTTTATTAATAACTCTGTCCCTATCCTGAGGTGCACCTACCTGTAGGGTGTTTGCCTGGCATGCATGGGGTACTAGGTTCAATCCTCAGTAACACACACACACACACACACACACACACACACACACACACACAGGGGATTATGAGAAAGAATAGTTTGGAGTAAGCCACAAGATCATATCAGAAAACACTGGGTTTCTGAGTGACTGTTGGTCAGAGCTCTCTCCTCCAGTGAACACATCCTGAAGGAGTTCTGAGAGCACATATATATTATCAAACTGTCAAGGATAAAGCAGGCTGTAGTGTGTAGGAAAAAGATTAAATATTTCAGTTTTCTGAAAAAAAATATTTTATATATTGTTTTCTATTATTTTGTCTGCTTTTTGGTACCAGGAATCGAACTCGAGACCTTGCTTGCACTGCTGAGCTATATCCCCAGCTATTGTTTTCTATTAAAATTTATTTAATTTTTAAAAATCCTAAAGTTCACATGGATGGAAGGACAAAAGATCCTGAATAGGCCAGGCATGGTGGCACACTCCTGTAATTCCAGCACTTGGGAGGCTGAGACAGGAGGATCGCTGTGAGTTTGAGGCCAGCTTGGGCTACAAAGTGTGTTCAAGGTCAGCCTTAACTGCATAGTGAAACCCTGTCTCAAAAAGACAAAAAAAATCCAGAATAATCAAAGCAATCCTGAGATAACAGAGCAACATGGTAGGAAAATTTTTATTTCAAGTTATTTCCAACTTCATTTCAAGTTTTAATAAAGAGGAAAACAGAAAGTTAAGTTTTTATTTCTGAGGTCTTTTGCCAACCCGCAACTAGCTACTCCCCTGAGCAGATATGTTTTCTAACACCAAGTGCATATTTCCCTTATCTAACTGACCCCATCTTGAACCCATATGTTAGTTACCTCAGCCAAGTGTTTCCTGTAATTCTCAGTTACCCAGAGTTTGAACTTGCCTATAAGATATAATTATCCCTTAGGCCAATCAATAATAAGGAGATGGGGGCTGGGGATTTAGCTCAGTGGCAAAGCGCCTGCCTGGCAAGCGCAAGGTCGTGAGTTCGATTCCTGGTACCAGAAGAAAAACAAAAAACAAAAAAAAAAAAATAAGGAAATGATGTAACCAGTGAATAACCACCAAATACTCTGCTTCTATACTTCCCTGTTGCAAACCCCATATAAGCCCTAGAATACAGAGATTAAGCTTGACACCTTGGGAATGAATACCAATTAGGTCTGCTGACATTAATAAATCTGCCTCCAAACGCTGGGTGCCACTTTGATGTTTCCATTTACCACTGCAATACTACAAAGCCACAGTAACAAAAACATGATACTGGAACAGAAACAGACATGTAGACCAATGGAATAGAACAGAACACAGAAACCCATACACCTACAATCATCTGATTTATTTTATTTTATTTGTTGTTCTTTGAGACAGGACCTCTCTATGTGATTCAGGATGGCCTTGATCTCACTATGTAGCCTTGGCTGGCCTCAAACTCGTGGTGATCCTCCTGCCTCAGCCTCCCGAGTGCTGGGATTATAGACATGTGCCACCACACCTGGAAACCATATGATTCTTAACAAAGGGGCCAAAACAGAAGAAGAAAAAGATAACCTATTTAACAAATGGTACTGGCAAAACTGGCTATCTACCTGCAGAAGATTGATCAAATCAATATGGACTGAGACCTACATATAAGATTTGAAACTGCTAGAAGAAGACATAGGGGAAGCTGGGCATGGTGGTGTACACCTTTAACCCCAGCACTCAGAAAGCTGAGGCAGGAGGCTCACTGTATATTGAAGGCCAATTTGAGCCTGACATTCATAGTGAGTTCAAGGACAGTGTGACATGCATAGTAAGACACTGTCTTGAAAAAACAAAAAAAAAAAAGGAGAAAAAGAAAAGAAAAAACAAACAAAAAATAGAGAAAACACTTGAAACCAGAGACATAGGCAAAGACATCCTCCATAGCACAGGCAATAATGTCAAGAATCAACAAGTGGAGCCACATCAAATTTAAATCTTCTGCACAGCAAAGGAAACAACAGAGTGAAAAGACAAACAATAGACTAGGACAAAATCTTTGCTAGCTACTCTTTTGATATAAGATTAATATTTAAAATACATAAAAACTCAAAAAATTTAACTCCAGAAAAACTAAAAAGCCCAACTAATGAGTGGGAAAATGAATTGAAAAGCCATTTCTCAAAGAAGTAGTACAAATGGCCAGTAAGTACATGAAAAAAATGTTAAACATCTTTACTGATTAATGAAATGTAAATCAAAACTACCCTGAGATTCTATCTCAGCCTTATTAAAACAACCATTATCAAAAAGTCAAAAAACAGGTGCTGGAAAGGATGTGGGAAAAAGAAACCCTCTTACACTGTTGATGGGAATGTAAACTAGTACAACCATTATGGAGAGATTCCTCAAAAAACAAATTATGCAATTTGATCCAGCTATTCCACTCTTTGGTATACCATCAAAAGGATTAAAGATAGAATAATATAATGATTTGTATATTGTGGGGAAAGGACTGTGATTGCTAATGGATGGGTTACTGATGGTCGGCTTATGATCCCCAGCTGAACTGAGTGCACATGGTGCTGGGTGTGGGAGGCTCGCCCGAGGATGGTTACCATCAGCTGAGAGGCAGAAATGGAAAGGGTTAATGAATTTCTCCTGTTGGTCTTAGTTACGTTCTTGGTTCTAATAAAAGGCAGTTGAGATGAGTGATCGGGGTGGCAGTCCAAGAGACTGTAAACCCCCTGATCCCAAACTTCTAGCTTTCTTGTTTTTCTTGTCTCTTCTACTTTCCTTTTGTTCATCTGCAGACACCTTGTTCCCAGGACCTGTCACTACAGTTAATACCAACAGTATATATACATATTTATAGCTGTACAATTCACAGTAGCTGTAATATGAAAGCAGCCTAGATGCCCATCTAGAGATAAATGGATAAAGAAAATGTGGTGTATATACACAATGAAGTATTATTCCACCATAAATAATAATGAAATCATGTCATTTCATAAAACAAGTTTAAGGCTGGGTATCATGGCACATGCCTGTAATCCTAGCTCTCAAGAGGCTGAAGCAGGAGAACCACTGCAAGTTTGAGGTTAACCTGGGCTACAAAGTGAGTTCAAGGCCAGCCTGAACTGCACAGTGAAACCCTGTCTCAAAAAAGGAATCAATCAATCAATCAATCAAACAAATTTTTTTTTAAAAAATCATGTCATTTGCAGGAAAATGGATGGAACTAGGGACATTATGTTAAGTGAAATAAACCAGTCTTTAAAAGTTGAATATTGCATGTTTTCTCTCATATAAGCAATTTATAAATAAGTGAATAAATGAGATGACAGAAAGCTAGAAGGTAGACTTTTAGAAATCAGAAAAGGGGGTCATGTGTAGGAGGCAGGAAAGGGAGAGGGTATAACAGAAATAAAAATTATCAAAATGTATTATATGCATTTATCAATATGCCAAGATGAACCTCATTATTCTGTACTGCTAACATACACTGACTTAAAAAGCTGCTGAAGTACCTGATGGGCTGGCAGCTGACACCTGGATAACTGTCCAAGTGCCATACTGTACTTGACTTCTTGAGTAACTGTGGACATCGCTGGCTTTCCCATAGCTAGGTCACCCAGTACCAAGGACTCCTATGTAAAAATTTTTGTCTGATTCTTGTGGTGGTAAAACCACTCAATCCTGCCACATACCTGCCTACTGAGCTGGGCCCTCCAGACCATGACTGCCTGGCACCAACTAATAAGCTGTTCTTGAGCTGACCAGACTTAAAGATGGACCCCCAACAGATGCTGAGTACACCCTGTTTATGGATGGAAGTAGCTTTGTTAGGAATGGAGTCTTACTGGATATGCTGTGATCACCTTGGACAAAGTTATTTTAGCTGAAGCTCTCCCGAAAGGATAGTCTGCACAATGAACTGAACTATGGGCCTTCATACAGACCCTCACTTGGTCAACATCTACACAGTCTCTATATATGCCTTGCTACAGTTCATGTTCATGGAATGATATATGTAGAGAGAGGATTACTCACAGCAGAAGAAAAAAATCATTAGAAACAAAGAGGAAGAAACAAACCTTGAAATTCTAATAGACAGTCCTCCTGACACTGTGATGGGAATAAAAAAATCAATTCCTTGCATACACAAAGAAAAAAGATGACTGGCAAAACAAGAGCAAGCCGCTAAGGGACCCAGCCCCTGGTAGACATTTCCAGATAGACAAACTGTCATCCTACAAAAGATGGCTTATGCCTGTGTTAAAAAAAAAAAAAAAAAAAACCAGCACAGTCTAACCCATGGAGGAAAAACAGCTATGGAAGAGCTCCAAGGCTGCTACTATTACATCCCATACCTGACCAGCATCTGCTCCACTGTCTGCCAGTGGAAAAAAAATTTTTTTATCTTTTTGAGACAGGGTCTCGCTATGCGGTTCAGGCTGGCCTTGAGTTCACTTTGTAGCCCAGGCTGGTCTCGAACTCTCAATGATCCTCCTGCTTCAGCCTCCCAAATGCTGGGATTACAGGCATGCGCCACCACACCTGGCAGTGATGCTGAACTTGTGCTCAAAATAATCTAATTCAGAGGCCTGTATCATCTTTTGAGAATACACAAATAGATGCCACAGAAGTCAAACCAGGTGAAGGATACAGCTATCTTCTGGTCCTAGTCTTATACTTTCTCTGGTTGGGTAGAAGCCTTCCTCACTAGAACAGAAAAATCCTCCCAAGGTCAGTTGAGCACTCCTTTGAGAATTATTCCCAGATATGGACTCCCTTTGTACATAGGAAGTGATAATGTCTAAGCCTTTGTGGCAGAAATAATTCAAAACCTCACTAAACTGCTCCAAATAAAATGCAACTCACATACTGCATATCAGCCTCAGAGCTCTGAAAAGATAAAATGGATCAACTGGACTTTAAAGACAACCCTAACCAACTTCTGTCATGAAACCAAAGCCCCATGGACTGACCTTCTTCCTATGGCCCTTTGTGTTAGATGCTCACATGGGCCCACTAGATTCATCCCCTATGAAGTATTTTACTGGCAGCCACCTCCTATGATTAAAAACTTTAGGAGAGACTTAAAACAACTAGGTGATTCAACCCTAACTTGCCAGCTCCAACAACCAGGAAAAGTGTTAGCCTACATACATAAAACAGCCTCAGAAAGGGTCCCCATCCCTACTGACACCTCTACACTATTCTCACCTGGAGACAGTTTGGGTTAAGGACTTGAAAAAAGAACCTCTCCAGGTGACATGGAGGGGATCATATATGATAATCCTAACCATCCCACAGTTGTTACAGTTGCAGAGATCCAGCCTTGGATACATCACATCTGCATCAAGAGAGTCCATCCTGATATCATTAAGGATTTGGAGGCATCACCTGATCCACACAACCCCATAGGGACCATCCTCCATAGCCAGAGAACTCCAAGCCCTGCTCCTGTCACATGCAGAAGCCAACAGGTGTATGCATGGCCAAAGCCTGAGGACACTGACCTTAAGAGTGTTTTATTGGCTGCCTTTCCTTCTTCCTAGGACTCCTTAAAACTCTAAAATTTGCTATTTGCTGTAGGACTCTAGACTGTCACATCTACTGACTGAAAAACTAGAAAATGCATATTTTTATTGCTATGCTTATTGTTAGTCTTGGGATTGGTTACCCTCAGTTCTTTCCAGAGACAATAGCAAAACACCTAACTCAGAATGTTACCACCACTGACAAATCTATAACTCTTAAATTTGATGCTTACCTTATACTCCCATGTGGAGGCCTAATTAGCCAATACCAAGTTAGTTGTTTTTTGTTTTTTTTGTTTGTTTGTTTGTTTTTTGGTTTTTTTGAGACACGTTCTCACTATGCAGTTTAGGCTAACCTTGAGCTCACTTTGTAGCCCAGGCTGGCCTTGAACTTGCAACAATCTTCCTGCCTCAGCCTCCCAAGTGCTGGGATTACAGGTGTGTGCCACCATGCCCGACTCCAGTACCGAGTTAGTTCTGTTAGCTTTTTTCCTCTGTCCGTACACTCTCTCTGGCTGAGACACTCAAATGGTGATGCCCCACAAAGTCCCTGAGGAGCATCAAGAGTGGGGAACGAAGCAGAAATCCTGACCTAACCGCAGCCATTTTGTTAAATAAAGCAGCAGTCATTATGTTCTTTACCACTGAACTCAGCTAAATTATATTTGTCATCAAATTGAAACTTCTGTGAATGTGCTAAAAACAATTTTGCTACATACAGTGTGCTCACCACAAAATATCCATTGTACCGTGGCCAGCCAGCAGCTTATCTCATTCTTGCAACTTCTGTTCATCACTCTATAAAAAAGGTAAGCTCTCTGTAATCAGGACCTCAGACTTTGGAGATTACTCCTCTGGGGTCTGCTAAGCATTGATAAAATTTCCTTTCTTCTCCTGAGCTCCTGCTACTATTGACTCAATTTTTTCTGCTACATCTACTATTGGGGAGAATATTGGAAAGAAGGATTGCCCCAAAAGCACCAGAATAGGCCAACCTGGCAACAAGTCACACCAAAATCAGAGCCACACAGACTGTCCTGAGAGGGTTTTTTTTTTTTTTTTTTTTTTGGTTTTTTTGTTTTTGTTTTTCTCCAGTACCAGGAACCGAACTCACGACCTTGCGCTTGCCAGGCAGGCGCTTTTGCCGCTGAGCTAAATCCCCAGCCCCCTGGGAGGGTTTTTTGTTTGTTTGTTTTTTCCAGTACTGGGAATTGAACTCACGACCTCGTGCTTGCCAGGCAGGTGCTGTGCCGCTGAGCTAAATCCCCAGCCCCTCCTGAGAGGGTTGACACTAGACTAAGAGGTCTGAGAATCCTCTAGGTTCCCCTATGATCAGATGGCATCACTATCATATCAGTGGAGTCTTAGATAATCAGGTAATCGCTGATATAACTGGTAGGCAAACAGAACTTCTATTAAACATGGAAAATGCCTCTTCTGCCCTGGCCCAATGTGTTGGCCTCTCTCCAATGCCAACTGAATAGTAACAGGAACAGATAGCCTAAGGTAAGAAATTTTAGTCCCCTCTTAGCTGTGAGATAGGATCTATTGCCATTACTCACTCCTTGTACAACCCAAATGTCCTGTAACTCTACCTGGGACCTTGTTGGTAAATTAGGTGCCTCTATCTCCCTAAAAGGACAGATACAGGTTTATGTACTGCCAGAGCAAGGCATCTATCTGTTAGGTCTTCTTACAGCAGCCCTGATGGGGCTTCAGTAAACCCCTGAAATCCCAGTCTGGGATACTAACACTTTGGACTGAGCTGTAAATGTACAGCTCATAAGGAAATAGCTCAAGACTGAGATAGGCTATTCCTGGAGTAAACAGTATCCCTTAAACCTGAGAAGTATACAACCTCTACTAAAAAAGTTCCTGGGGCCTGGGGGTCATCAAACCATGAAAGTTCCCTTGAGTGAGTCCTACTCTGCTGATAAAGAAATCTAATGGTGAGCATTGATTTATTTAGGATCTGTAAAGTCCATGAAGCAGTAATTCCAATATATCCCATGGTACCTAATGCCTACACCCTTCTCACCGGGGTCCCTGGGGACACCAAATATTTTACTCATCCTGGACCTGAAGGATACTTGCTTTCTTGTCTTTCTTTCTTTCTTTCCTCCTTCATTCCTTTATTCTTTCATTTTGTTTTGTTTTCTGAGACAGGGTCTCATTATGTAGTTCAAGCTGTCCTTGAACCCACTATGTAGCCCAGGCTGGCCTCAAATTTGTGGCAATCCTCCTGCCTCAGCCTCCCAAGTGCTAGGATTACAGGCCCAGGCCACCATATCCAGCAGAATGCTTTTTTTTTTTTTTTTTTTTACTGCATTTCCTTCCATCTAGAGTCACAATACTTACTGGTATTTGACTTTGAAAGGTGAGACCTTGATTCACAGGAGTATACTCAATACTCCTAGACCAGTGAGAGCAAACCTTTTAGAGACTGAGTACCCAAAATGTAACCCAAAACCCACTTATTTATTGCAAAGTGCCAATACTGCAATTAAACCTGAATACTGAGGTTTTAGATTAGAAAAAACAAATGTTATCTGATGCTCAGCTGCTGAGGTGACTTGGCTCTTCTGCTAACAGAGAGGGTTTTGTGTGCCTGCTGCAGCACGTGTGCCATAGGTTTACCACCACTGTCTTAGACAGTACTTCCTCAGTGGTTCAGGGACAGCCCTTATATATAGTACCTGGAAAACATTAGCCAATGAATTGAGAATCAACACTAAAATATGAGACATTGAGACAATGTGTGTAAACTTTGCTAACTGTCAGGGATGCTCAGCAGGATTCAGGTAATACCATTACTCTGAAATTCCTTGCAGGTTGCCATACCTCCCCTTCTAAGGCCCCAATTTCCTTAGAGAAAAGACAGTATTTGGTTTTATTCTGACACCAGGAACCTGAACTTTGGCAATGGATAGGAACAAGCAGTCATCTCACTGCTTTCTCCCCCAGACAAGATTAACTAAAGGGCTTCCTAGGCACCAGTCAAATTCAGACACCCAATTTTGGGCTTTGGCCAAGCCACACTACGAATCCCTAAAGGGTTAAGAAAGGAGGTCTGTTTACTGAAATAAAAAAGTCAGAAGAATTCAAGGCCCTCAAAACTAAGATGGGCCAGGCTCCTGCAGCAGGACTCTCAAGTCTAAAGAAGCTTTTCACTTCCATGAGGGCAGCTGTCTTCTTGGAGGCTGTATTTCAGAGCCGACTCTTGCGCCCTGGGAGGTAGATGATTTATACGAAACAGGTTCACAGAGCACTTGTCACTAGCTAACTTATTTCCACCCTGACAGAAAAAAACAAAATCAGATGCAGCAACTTGCATGAAGTAGCTATTACTTATAGCCAGCCAGGGACAACAGAAGCTTTGGGTCCACTGGTTCCTCACAACTCAAGAAACCTGTCCTAAAAAAAAAAAAAAGAAAGAAAGAAAGAAAGAAACCTGTCCTAAACTGCATGTGCTCCACTTGCATCACAGCCAAGGAACCTCAAATGGAAGCTGTCTGGGACACCCAGCAACAAAAGGATACCCTGGGTAAAACTTTGAAATACAAGCTGCTTTCAGGGGAAAGGGCAATGAAATGCTGAGGGTACCGAGTACACTTTTTAGTAGAGGGTACCCAGTACACTTATGCTCTAGATCTAAAACATCTCTCAAGTCTTGTGTTCAGATGGGCTTTCAGAAGATGGTTAGATCGTGGATGTGCTACACTCATCAGATTAATCCTTTGATGAGCTCACAGCTGAATCTGTTGTTAGGAGGTGGGTACTGAGGTAGATATGGGCCACTGAAGACATAACTTTGGAGGATGCATCTCTCTTTGACTACTCCCTTCTGTTTGCCACCATGCCCTTCTGCTATGCCATTTCTGCCTTGGCATAGACTGAACATTCTGAAACCATGAACCAAAATCAACCTCTCCTCAAGTTGTGCATATCAAGTGTTTTGTTCCAGTGATAGGAAAGATGATTAACACATTAATAGACTAAAATGAACCCCTACAGGTCTGTCTGAAACATGCTCACAGGTGGATGACTAGGATCTTGGGTGAAGGAGAGGTCAGCACTATCTTTGTCTTCATCCTGTCTTGGGAGGCTATGGATTGTAGCATCAGATGGTTTAAGAGACAAACCCCAGTGTCCCAGCCTGTGTTGGTCAGATTAACCACAGTGGCTACTGGAGCAAGAGACTCAAGTGAAAACTCAGTTTCAGCCCCAAAACTGCCTGGCCCTGGCAGAGCACTGTAATCTGCCACACTCAAGCCTCCCTATACTGTCTCACTGGTTGACACAATAGTGTAAGCTGAAGATCCTTTCCCTTGGCTATCTCTCAAGGAAGTGTCAGCAGGGAGGCTATGTTGTTAGTTGCCAGCAGAACAAGTCTAGCCTCTCAGCATAACAGTGCCTCCTTCCCCAGCAATGTTTGTCACCCACTACGCCCCACTGTGTGAACGAATGCATCTAGCAGGGTTTTCTACCCTGGAAGAAGTGGTAGAGGAGCTCACAAGGTCCTGATTACTGTTCCACTTGCCACCTCCAGATCCCTGAGATGGCAACAAGCTCTATATGGCCTCTAAAATGAGTCCTGGGTCAGAGATATAACTCAGTGGCACAGAACCTGCCTGTCAAGCACCAAGTCCTCAGTTCAATTCCCAGTACCAAAAAAAAAAGTGTCACTAAAATGAGTACTTGCAATTTCTGATTCCAGCTGAACTGTTCCAAGGAAATGTTATGCAGTACAAACAGTATCTCCTGACCTTTCTGATTGTATCCTTTGTAAAGTATGCAGACTTGACACAAAAATGGTCATCCAGCCCAGGGGGGGGTCTATGCCCACATAGTGTGTAAGGCTCCAAGTGCTGATGACAGGGTTGAGTGATGTGAGGGAATGCATGCTAAAGTTTATTCCAGTGCTTGTCTCTGGCCAGGCACATGAATTTATGTTCCTATATTGAATTCTCATTGCCCTATAATAGTACATCAACTAAGCTCTGAGTTTCAGGGAGGCACAGAAAGCCCGAATCATCTTGCAAGCATCTGGACCCCATGTATGACTTTAGAATCCTTGCATGTCACCTGGGTTATTTCTGTGCTGGCTCTGAAGTGTGCTCTGTGAATGCAAGCCACACCCACATCTGGTTGTACTCAGGAGCCAACTTGCCTCCCAAGGGCCTGGGTGGATCTAATGGAGGCTAAATTTTAAGAAAAGGCATCAGATAGAGCAGTTACAAGTGAACTCTGGGCACTTTACTTCTAGACACGAGTGAGAACATTCACTTACTGTTGAAACCACTCTGAATCACTGATTCCCTAGGAAAAACACTTTGAATGACATCGTAAACCTGCTGTCTATTGGGGATTATGCCTGTTCCTCACCTGCAGACCTTGGGATCCACTCTCTGTACTAAGCTCTAAACTCTCAAGTACAAACTGCACCCTGAGTACAACAGATGCAGGCTTTATTGAATGGATGGCAAACATTCCAGCAAGTAAGTGCACATTTTGTATGAAGTTGGACACTGCCTTTAAGAAAGCAATTCTCAATTTTTTAACCAACATTCTAAGTTCTTACCAATACATGTGGTCTCATATAAAATTATTTTAAGGCTACACATTTATTCACATTTATACCAGTAAATGGTTCATCCCATGTGAATTTTCTGATGTTGAGTAAGCCTTGAGCTCCGATTAAAAGCTTTGCCACAATCATTACATTTGTAAGGCTTCTCTCCCGTGTGAATTCTCTGATGTATAATTAAATGTGAGCGCCACCTAAATATTTTCTCACAGTCATCACACTGATGCAGTTTCTTTATAGTGTTCACTTTTTTACGGCTCACAAAGGTGGGCCCTTGTAGGGTGTTCCCATATTCGTAGTACCACTGGGCTCTTGTATGTATTCTCTGGTGTTCAATAAGATATGAGCTGCGACTGAAGGCCTTTCCACATTCATTACATTCATAGGGCTTCACTCCTGCATGAATTATTTGGTGTTGGAAAAGGGTCGAGTTTTGACTGAAGGCTTTCCCACATTCATTACACTTATATGGTCTCTCCCCAGTGTGAACCCTTTGGTGGATAGTGAGCTGTGTACTCATACTGAAGGCTTTTCCACACTGAAGGCATTCAAAGGGCTTCTCTCCTTTATGGATTCTCTGATGGTAAATGAGGCTGGAGCTCTGGCTAAAGGCTTTCCCACAGTCATTACACACATAAGGTTTTTCTCCAGTATGGATTCGCTGATGCTGAATAAGATGTGAACCCTGGACAAACCCTTTCCCACAGTCATCACATTTAAATGGTTTTTCTCCAGTGTGAGTTCTCTGATGGCGAATAAGCCGGGAACTACAACCAAAGGCTTTTGTACATTTGTTGCATTTATAAGGTTTCTCTCCAGTGTGAATCAGCTGGTGCTGACTCAGGCGAGAGATCCACCTAAAAGCTTTCCCACACTCATTACATTTAAATGGCTTCTCCACAGCATGACTTCTCTGATGTGCAATGAGGCTTGGACCTTCTGAGGCTCTTGGGATTTGAGGTTTCTCTGCAGTGTGCATTCTCTGGTGCTGAGCTAGAGTTGAGCTCTGGCTGAAGGCCTTGCCACACTCTTTGCACAGGTAGGGCCTCTCCCCAGTGTGAGTTCTCTGGTGTCTGACCAGTTGTGACTGCTGGCTAAAGGCCTTGCCACACTCACGACAGCTGTAGGGCCTTTCACCCGTGTGGATTCTCTGATGATGGATGAGGCTTGAGCTCTGACCAAAGGCTTTGCCACATTCATCACACCTGTAGGGCTTCTCTCCGGTATGAATTCTTTGATGCTGAATAAGTTTTGAGCTTAGGCGGAAGGCTTTTCCACACTCAACACACTTAAATGGTTTCTCTCCAGTGTGGATTCTCTGGTGCTGGTGGAGCTGTGAGCACAGCCTGAAGACTTTTCCACACTCCTCACACTTGTATGGCTTCTCCCCACAGCACTTACCTGGAGGACTCTCCTGCAAGCATTCAGGTAATTGTTCTTGGCATTTTTGACATCTGTGAGGTTTCTCCTGGTTCAAACCCAAGTCTAAAGAGGTTTTGAGACCTCTGCCACATACCTCACATCTTTGCAACCCTTCTGCACCGTCTCTCTGATGTATCTCAGGCTGATGATCCAGATCACTGGCTTTCAGCTCCCTGTACTCCTGGGCAGTGTCCTTGGTGACAGTCTTCAGTGCTCCAGTTCCTTTTTTCAAATGGTACTTCTGGAAGAGGGAGTTCTTCACTGTTAGCCCACAGATACTTGAACACTTCTCTGACCAGACTTCAGAATTCCAAGTGTCTCCACAGCCAGGACCCTGAGGTTTGAGAAGATTGATATCCTCACAGGGCTGCTTACAGTCAAGTTTAATGGTGGACCCTGAAACAACCAGGAAATAAAAATCCTCCTCATATACTGAGCTTAGAGAAAGGACAAAGACTATGGGAAGAGGGTGGAAGTCCACACTTCCAAGGCAGGCTGTGTATTTGTGACACACCCTAAATGGAAACATGGTAAGGAGATTCTTGGAGAGTTCTCACAATGTGGCTTCAATTACATTCTACTCATTCATTTTACAAGGATAAAGTGCTCATGTCTATTAGGCAGAGTGCTGAGAGTTGCATGTCCTAAGAGGGGTCCACCCCACAGGGTGTTTTGGAATGAATGCCCACAAGGATGCCAAGCGAGGATAGACAAGCAAATATGAGAGTGTGAAGAGTCTGCCAAGAAGGATTTTGCTGGTTGAGTGTGTGTAGGGGTGATCAGAGGTCCCCAGCATCCTAATTAGCAAGTGAGAACAGGTCTGACATGTGAACAGAAGGAATGGGTAGGAACAAGAGGCTGACGAGCTGCTGAGGGCACAAGAGCTTAGTAGAGAGTTGATCTTGGAGGGCTGTACCAAGCAGTACTCCAGCCTCTCCACTCCCTCCAGCTGCACTGACACTGACATTACTTGAAAGGTCTTGGCCAACAGGCCAGCCTGTAGCCCATATTGACTTCTCCTTCCTAAGAGTCTATGCACATACTGGCCCCTAAGATACCCACTTCCCTTCTGGAGCCTCCCAATAAAACACAGGTACCTTCCTATTCTGAAATCCCCAGAGTACCTCTACTGAAAGACTTCTTCCTGATAATAACTTCAAAACACAACAACCAGGCTGGAACTAGCTACAGCAAGACCACAGCCCCCTTACAGGGCTTTAGCCTTGCCATGCATGCCCACTCCTCATCAGTAGAGCTGAGCCTCCAATTAAAGTGATCTTCCTGTCAGTCCAACAGTGAGGAAGGGGCACCACTTATGCAGCCTCTTCTGTGCAATAAACAATTCCCTGTCAATCCTCTGCTGGTCTTCCATAACCCAGTGAGGGCTGGAAAATTCCCATGCACAGCCAAGCAGACTGGCTCACAGAGGACACAAGTATACCCAGGGACACATAGGTAACGACAGGCCCCGGAGCCCCAAGTCTCCCCACCTCACCATGCAGCAGAGATGTGCCTTGCCTGGCGCTCCTCTGGAGCCTTCCTCTGCTATGGGGGTGAGAAAGGGCAGTGAGACACACAACAAGTACTATTTCTCTGTTGGAACTCATAGTTCCCTTGGGAGAACCTCAAGAGACCTGAATGCAAACCTGCTATTGTTCAGCCAGTAACTGCCCAGCCTCCTACTGCTCAGGAGGATGAAACCTCCACGTGACTAAGCAACCAAGGGCAACCATGACCAAAGGACAAAATGTCACAAACCACTTGGCTACATTCCTAAGTACTGCCCTTTGATTCCTGTGACTGTCAGTGAGCAGCCTGGGCTAAAACTTCTGCCCTAACCCTGAACACCACCAGGCCATGGCCCATCATCCAGAGCCCAGCCCCAGCCTCCCTGGCTAATAGCCTCTCACAGCCACCTGCTATTGGCAGCCCCTGGCCTTTTGCCTGGCCCATGTTTTCCTGACCCTACTCAGCAATGATAGCACCCCCATGGTCCTAAAATTGCAGTGCAAAGCTCTCTTCTCTGCCCTTGAACAAAAGACCTTCAGTAGGCTTTGGAAAACCCCTAAGAAGATGCAAGCTCTCAAGAAAAATGAAAATGCTCTCTAGAAGTAGAGATGCATGTCTTCCACGAAAAAGCAGGGTCAGGCTCAAGACCCACTCAGGCCACTGTCCTGGAGCATGATGATGGGAACCACCTCTTGGGGCCATGGTGGTGGGTGAGGGTGTGGGGAAGGCAGAGCTGCAAATGGTATCCTCTCCCCTATCCATCTGACTAATATCCTTGGATATCTGATGCTGGCTGCATCAGCCAGAGGCAAAATACACACCTGGGAATTTCCACTGCACTTCATATATTCTGAGTAGTGCTACTGTATACTGTAATACAAAAGGCCACACTCTTGCCTTGTACACACTGTTACTTTGTTGTCACTTCCTCATCTTAAGGATCACTTGTTAAGCATAAACCCATGAATTTGATGCCATGGTGCACACTACAACCTCCCTACCCTGGAGACACTTTATTGGAAGGCTGGGTTTTAATGACTATCCTGTAACTTTGTCTCCTTTTCAGGGAGGATCAGAAGGAACCTATCCCTTTAGGAGGGCTATGTAGGGACTTATGTGGAAATAGGGTTGCTGCTGATGTAATTAGTTATAGTGAATTTGTTAGGGTGGCCTTTATTTCAACAGGACTGTGTCCTTATAAGGATTTGGGCATATGAAGATGGGCACACAGGAAGAAGTCAGCTGAATGCAAATGGAAGCAGAGACTCGAGGGATGCTGTTACAGATGGAGGAGCACAAAGGACATACTACAAGAAGAGGGGTCACCCAGAGCTTTAGTGAGGAAATGTCCCTGCAGACTTCTGGCCTCCACAATTCTGAGACAACTTCTGTTGTTTCAAGCCACTCAGTTTGTGACTCATTACAGCAGCCACAGTAGACTAATACATGCAGTCTTGATCTGAAGGGCTCAGGTCACCCACACCCCAAAGTGTTCTGGAGAGAGCTGCTGGAAAAGGATCTGACTCAGCAAACATGGACCTGAGAATCAAGTTCACTGCTTTACTTGGATCCAAAGATTTGTGCTTCTGTTTAAATGACTAGTTGGTAAAATTAGAAACTGAACAAAATTTGGTAAGATTTCAAACACCACTATGTGTGGTGGCACACACCTGTAATCCCAGCACTCCAAAGGCTGAAGAAGAAGGATCAATATGAGTTTAAGGTTAGCCTGGGCAACTCATTGAGTTTAGCACCAGCCTGGACTACACAGTGAGACCTTGTCTCATAGGGGAAAAAAAAAAGAGAGATTTCAAACACAAACTGTCCTTGGTGAATGCACAGCTGTTTTGTGTCCTTGCTGTTCTGTGGTTTGGTCTCCCTACACTTGAATAGGATTCCTTCCAGGGCTGTGCCTCCTCCATGGGCTCCCCAGCACTCCAGCCTCTCACTGCCTCAAGGCCCTACTTTGGCTCCCTTTCACATAGAGCATCTCTGATAAAGCCTGCACCTCACCTGTCTGGAATGTCTGTGGTGCCTCGGTCCACTCCGCTCCCTGAAGGTCTAGGACCCACGGCTCCTGTCCCTGCTCCAGCCGGGAGATCAGCTCAGGCTTGAAGACCAGGAATCCTGCTGTGTATGCAGCAAAGAAGAAGATGCTGGAAGCTCATCCAGGGCTCAGCTGGTGCTGGTTTCCAGGTGTGGAGGATGGGGGCTTCCAGGACAGGCAGACCCTTGTGGAGGGTGAGGATGTGGACACTCCATAGCCCCTTCATCCAGGTGTGTTCAGCTCCCCTGGCTGTATACAGTGAAGGGCACCCCAATTCCCACAATCTCAAGAGGACTTGGTCTTCAAAGAGTCTGCAAAGAACAGGCTATTCTACCGAGGGCAGAAAAGAAGGAGAAGAGGAAGATCCAGCCCTAGCCAATGCCTTACTCAGCAGAGCCAGGGCTATCCAGGGCTCTTTCAGCTCAGAGGGATGGGCTGCCACTAAAGGTAGACAGTGAAGAAACAAGACTTTCAAATGATAGCAACAACAACAACAAAATAATAATCAAATGAAGCAGATTTCAAATAAGGCCTCAAGGTCCAGTCCTCACCCTTGACCTCCTAGGCTCAGCCCTTGAGCAAATGGCCTATCAAGAGAACATAGAGGGGCTGGCGATTTAGCTCAGCAGCACAGCGCCTGCCTGGCAAGCGCAAGGTCATGAGTTTGATTCCTGGTACCAGAAGAAAAACAAACAAAAAAAAAGAGAATGTGGAATAGTGGAGACCTGTAGGCATATCCCTGGTACCTCACTTCTGGGGGCTACCAGCCCCCATGCTATGCAGCATCCCAAAACCCCCATCAGTGCCTGTCAATATAGGGAGAAGCATCTGACAAAAAGCAGCCAAGTCCTTGGTTTTGAAGCTTCACTCAGACTTCCTGCCAAGGGGGAAAAGGTAGGCAGAGGTCCCCAAGGCCCATACCAAAAGTCTCAAGCCCTCACATACAGGCAGGAGCTCACACTCAACAGGAAAGTGTATTCTCTCTAAGCACAAGTGGAACTGGAAAATATTCTCAGGTACAGCCACAAGGGGAGTATGGCTGTACTAAAGAGCATACACCCAGCCCAATGCCACTCATTATGAAATTAACCACAAAAAGGCACCTCATAAACTGTTAGTTACTTGGGAACTAAATGATGAATCATTGATTCTAAATGATACAAGAGGCAAGAAAGGATTGTTCCCCAGAGCCTTTCAGTGTATATGGCCCTGAAGACTTCTGGTCAATAAGTCAAAATTTGTAGAATGAAGCCAAAGTAAGTAAAGATAAAACTTTGTATTTTAAAACACATTTACTAGCAACAAGAATAGTAAGACACACATATGGTAAATATTAAACTCAGGAAGTTGGAAAGAAAACAGCACAACAAAGGCCCAGGAATATAGCTTAGCAGTATAGCACCTGCTTGGCAAGTGTAAGGTCCTGAGTTCAATTCCTGGTACCAAAAAAAGAAAATAGCACAACAAGCTCAAATGAATAAAAAGGAAGAAAATAATAGAAGTAGGGTAGGAATCAATAAAAAAAGAACACAAAGAGAACATTTCCCACCCACACCCAGCAAAAGATTTGTAAAACCAAAAGCAAGTTCTTTGATAAGATAAACATGATAGTCCTGGCCCAGTGTGATGGTACATGTCTATAATCCCAGCACTCGGGAGGCTGAGGTAAGATTGTTTTGAGTTTGAGGCCAGTCTGGTCTACATAGTGAGACCCTATCTCAAAAGTGAAAAAGAAGGAAAGAAAGAAAGAAAGACTAAAACATGATTAGAAATTCAGAGCTGAGTAAACTATCAAACATTAACAGAACATAAATGTTTCTAAGGCCTTCTTTCCCCCAGGTCTAGATGGTTTTGCAGCAAGTTCTACCACAAGCATGAAGATTCCATTAACTCCACCTCTATAAACTCCTCCAGAAATTAAAAAAACAAAACAAAACACAAAAACAGTGAGGACTGGAGATGCAGTGCAGTGATAGAGCACTTACCTACCACGTGTGAGGCCCTGGTTAATGGCCAGCACCATAAATGAATAAATGATAGTGAAACCTGCCCAGCTGACTTTATGAACCTTGCATGCCAAAAGCCATTTATCAAAAATGTCAAAATTATCTAAAGATAATATACAAAAGGAAATAATTAAATCCATTTCACTTATGAATATAGATACAAAAATCCAAAATATACTAGCTGGTGTAAAAACCTATCAAAATTTATATGTAAATATCACTATTTAAGTAGCAATTATTCCAGGAATATAAAAATATAATGTAATTTACTACACTGATAAAGAAAAAATATCAGATGAGTATCACACTTGGTGCAGAAAAAATCTTGAAATAGAACACTTGCCAGGTATGGTGGCCCATGCCTACAATCCCAGCACTCCCGAGGTGGAGGTAAGACTGCTGTGAGTTGGAGGCCAGCCTGAGCTCATAGTGAGTTCAAGGCCATCCTAAACTGCATAGCAAGACCCTGTCTCAAAGAAACACAAAAGAAATCCAACACTTATTAATGATTATAGGCAAAACAAAAAACCTAGGCAGCTTCTGTGCTTAGGTGGACATCTTCCCTTTAAAATGAGGAACAGTGTCAGGTGTGGTGGTTCATGCCTGTAATTACAGCACCCTGGGAAGGTGAGGAAGGGGATGTCAGTTTGCAAGCCCATCCCAACAAACTTACTGATTTAGCAAGATACTGTCTCAAAATTAGAAAAAAACAAAAAAAACCCTGGAAGCTGGACATGATGGCATAGACCTATAATCTCATCACTCAGGAGGCTGAGGCAGGAAGACTGCCACAAATTTGAGTCCAACTTGGACTACATAATTCAAGATCAGCCTCTAGAGGGGCTGGGGATCTAGCTCAGCAGCACGAGTGCCTGCCTGGCAAGTGCAGAGTACTGAGTTCATGCCCAGCATCAAAGAAAAAAAACCCAACAAGATCAGCCTGGACTATATAGTGAAACAAGTACAATCCCCAGTACAATCAATCAATAATAAAATCAGGAACACAGGAACATACCCACAAGGCCACTATTCAGGCAGAGACAGGAGGAGCAAGAACTACACACTTCTGAAAACACAAGTGGAATCAATATCAATAACTAAACTAAGTAAGTGAGCCCCACAAAGTTGCCAAATACAACATCAACCCTCTGAACCAATAGTGTTCTATACAAAAGGAGTAATCAACTAAAATTATAATGACATAAAAAGCACTAAGCACAATGTGTTGGCACAAACCTTTAATCCCAGCTACCAGGGAGGCTGAAGCAGGAGGATGACAAATTTGAAGCTAGCCTGGGCAGTTCAATGAGAAAGAAGAAAAAAAAATACTACAAAACCAAAGCAACAAAACAAGTAAATATAAAGCCAAACAAAAAGCATGGAAAGGAACACAGCTCTGAAACATTTCATAAACGAAGTTATCAACAGGAAAAGGGGACAGTTAGCTGGGCATGATGGTACACAACTGTAACTCAAACACACTGGGAGGCTAAGGTAAGATGATTACAAGTTCAAGCCCACCTAGGACAATTTAGTGAGACCCTGTCTCAAAATAACAAAAAGTGGGAGGACAGAAAGAGCTAAACAAAAGATTAAAGATGTGTTATATACATGTACAAACTCCTGGGCCGGGGATATAGCTCAGTGGCATAAGTGCCTGCCTGGCAAGCACAAGGTCCTGAGTTCGATTCCCGGTACCAAAAAAACCCCATGTACAAACTCCTCACAAATAACGTAAACATTGTGCTGCAAACATGTACCAATAAAAATTTAAAAAATAATAATAAAGAGCTGGGGAAGTAGCTCAGTATGAAGGTCCTAGATTCAAAATGAGATTTAGATGATTCTGGAGAAACAGCTGCGCAGACAAAATATCAGAAAGCTAGACTTTGCCAGATGTGCTGAGATGAAGGGTGCAGGCTTGGCCCAACACTCTGAGAAGCATTAATCAACCAGCTATACCTCCTCCCACCCCACTGCTCCTCCCCTCACCTAGGCACTCTCTCAAGGGACTAAAACGTTCTTACGTTATGGGGCTTGAAAGGATTTGGACCCAATAGAATAAAGGATTTGGTAATAACTGAGAGGCCCAAGAAGAAGCAAGTTGGATCCACAGTCCCTTCACAATGTTGAAACCCAACAAGGGGACCATGTTTCAAGGACACAAACACAAAGTTGGATATGAAGTGTGCTGCAGTGGTAGTGGGGTTGTGAGAGGAAGACTGTGCAGGACAGGAGGAGGAAAGGGATGCCTGATGGCACCTGCAGAACATCCCCGGGGCACTGATGACCTCTGCTCTCAGTGTACAACAACTTACATGGATTCCTCAAGCCAAATTTTCCGTCTAAGATACCTCTGATTTGCATCTATTTCTCACACACTGAACTTAGGAAAAAAGGAAGACTTATTAGCTCCTAGAATTACACCTAGCCAGTGGGAACTGAGTCACTTCACATGCACAAAGCCTGGAGCCAGCCTGACTCACTGAACCGCCTCAAGGCCGCTGTTTAGCCCCCCAGGGCCTGAGCACTCAGCCTCAATGTCCCCAGTCTCTGATGGATGTCTGGTATGCCGTGTACTAACGATGGCACACAGGAGAAGGTTCCCAGGTGCAGCCTCACCTAGTCCAGCAACACTGCTGTGGTTCTCCAGCATCACCTCCCTGTAGAGGGCCCTCTGGCCAGAGTCCAGGCACTGCCACTCCTCCCGGGAAAAGTGCACAGCCACATCACCAAATGTCACCGCCTCCTGAAAGGACATACACCAGTCCCCCAGGGATCCCTGGTTGACAACCCCATTCTGGTGCCACATCATGGCATTTCTCAGACAGGGGCACCTTGGTATTGGTGGACAAGTCATCTGGCTCCTTTGGCTCTAAAGTCCTGGGAAAGGGGAATTGTTTGGGGGAGAAGGGACCCAGACAACAGTGACCTTAATAC
This sequence comes from Chinchilla lanigera, assembly GCF_000276665.1. Lineage (NCBI taxonomy): Eukaryota > Metazoa > Chordata > Mammalia > Rodentia > Chinchillidae > Chinchilla > Chinchilla lanigera. The sequence goes on from NW_004955454.1 coordinate 3,356,794, forward strand.
CCCCCTGAAGAACCACAGACGGGCCCTGGTCTGGGCAGAGGTTTGCTCCCTCCCTGGGGGATGGGAACAAAGGGGCCTTCCTGAGCCTGGCACAGGCCACAATGAGGGCCAAGGCTGGGACTGGGCACAGGTCCAAAATCCAAGGTTTTGGCTTCATGGGACACATGAGGGAATGGAAGCAGGCAGGCTCCCTACCATGAGTTCCACAGCAAGGCCTCCAGTTGTCTTGGCTGAGACACCTGTTGGAAATTATGAAACAGGTCAGAGGTCAGGGTGCTAGAAGGTGCCTATCTTCCAGGAAAATTAAGGGGATACAGCATTCCCTGCTCCCACCCTAGATACTTCTACTTTTCAGCGACAGGGAAGTTGGCTGAAGCAGCCCTGGTACTTGAGTATCTGCCCTTTGAAGCCTTGTCCATCCTTCAATCTGCATATGTGATGTGTGACTCACTTCAGGAACACATCAGGGGAGGGAGGGGCACCCACGCGCCACACACTCAACTAAGCAGTGGAAAGGCAACAACGAAGGCTCCATCCTTCATGGAGCAGTCTATTGGAAGAATCAAATATCCACAGATCACAATGATGATAGAGCTGAAGGGAGCTAGGAAGCATTTAAACTAGAGAACTGAGTTTTGAAAAGTCTCTTCCCTAGGGACCTATGCCAAGGTGACACTGGTGGGGAGAGCACTTCAGGTAGCAGAAACAGGTGCAAGGGGCCTGAGGAAGACAGAAGCTAAATGAGCAAAGTGGCCAGTGTGTGTAGACCACAGGCAGGGAGGGAGTGACTGAAGCTAGAGCACACAGGAGACAGAACCACAGGCTGGGCCGGGTGTGGTGGCACATGCCTATAATCCCAGCACTCGGGAGGCTGAGGCAGGAGGATCGTTGTGAGTTCGAGACCAGCCTGGGCTACAAAGTGAGCT
>NW_004955454.1:3357819-3362946 GCF_000276665.1 Chinchilla lanigera
ACAAAAAAAAAAAAAAAAAAAGGAACCACAGGCTGCAAAAAACAGCATCTGATCTGAGGCAGGAACCCTATTCCCAAGTACTAAACACATCCAGCTACAGCTGGTCTGTCACCAGGATGAGGTCAGCCAATGGATGCAATCCGATGAAGATCATCCACTTTAGCTGAACCAATGACCTCAGATCTTCTGTAGGCATCCCCTTCGGAGGTTGGAATGGGAAGCAACCAGCTTCCTTGGTAAATTTGTAATACAGACAGTAACTCCTCCGACTCCTGACACAGGGAAGCTGAACTGAGCACGACTGACCTCTGAAGAAAGATCCCATCCCGCGCCTGAGCAGCAAGAATGCAGCTGCCAGGGCTGGACCTTGAGTCCGTTGCAGAGAAGGGCAGGCCCGGGAGGCGGCCAGAATTCGAGATCAACTGCCTATCCCACCCAAGGCACCACCTTTTTTGCAATTGTCACCGATTCTAGCCCTTCCGGGGCAGAAAGTGAGAAGACAGGGGCCTAGAAAGTGATTATGTAGGGGAAAAGGGGAACCGGGGTAGCCCAAGCTTGGAAAATCCGCAGTTAGAGCTCGCCTTGCTCAGGCCCGAGACCCGAGCCCGCGGGCGGAGGAGCCGCAACCCTGGACCAGTCGATTCCTTCCATCCGCCGACGCTGGCCGGGGCGGCCGCTGCCCGACCAGGTCCTCCGCCTGGCGCTCACCGAGGCTCCGAGCCGCCCGCGCCATCTGCGCTCCCCGAAGTAGCGGCCACTGGCCACTCTGCCTGAGGGCGGGGAGCACAAGACCAAGCCCACCGAGCCGACTCACCCTCCCCGTGGCCGGCCCGAGGCCCGCCGGAGGTCCGCTGTGCGCGACGCCGCCGGAAACGGGCCTCGGACGCCCGCCCTGCCCCGCAGACTTCCGGCCGTCCTGGTCCACTCGGAGGCTCGGCCTTCTCAATGGTTCTCAGCCGCGTCTCCCGGGTTGGGGCGAAAATGCAGGAGCCAGAGCCCAAAGGAGACCCTGACGCGCGAAACGAGGGAGCCAGACCTGCAGCTCCGGGAGGGAGTGGGCCGGAGGCCAAGGAGGGCGGTCTGAGGCCCCGAGGTGGGCGTGACCGGCGGCAGTGGGCGTGACCGGCGGCAGTGGGCGTGGTCATCGCCAGTGGGCGTGGCCCGGCCCTGGCGCCCGGGCTGTGGATCCTGGACCCTGTTGTGGATGGTCGATTCTGCCTCACTCACTTCGCCTCCCGCAACTCTCCAGGAAACGCGGCTGGCCCCGCGGGCCCCGCGGCTTCGGGGAGCCTTCCCGATTCGGACCCTCTGAACGCCCCGTGTGGCTCCTGTCCTCAAAAGGTGCTGGCTCTCGGAAGGCTTAAAAACTAGACTCACACCTAGGGTTAACGATCAAATACCCAGGTTCCTGACAGCCGCTGACCTCTGGAGCAGTCAGCTCTCACCTTCCTCAGGGGGTCCCGGTGGAAAATAAACTACCTTCCTACCCCAGTGGCAGGGACCCTAGCACCCTTGCCCAGCGGTGCTGAGACCCCAGCAGCTCTCTGCCCAGGACTGGGAGCCCCACAGATCCTAATGTGATGGGGAAAAATAACTTACAACCTGTTCGATGTCAGATGTGCTGAGTGCATGCCTTGACATCGCAGAATGAATTTCGAGCACGAAGGAGGTTAGGAGTAGGAAAACTTTGAGTGAAAGCTTCATAGAGACAGGAGGGGTCTCGCAGGTGGGTTGTGGCTGAGCCTCTTTGTCCAAGAATATTTTGTACAGCAAAATTGAAACATGGGTATATTGTGTGTCAAACTACAATCTACCTATACGATTACAAGCGTAGTCGCTTAGCTAATATTGATCTAATACGGAAGCGAGGCACGTAGCCAGGGTACTGTATGTAGCAAGCATCATTAATTTTAGTTTATCTACAATTTCTAACATCGAACAAAGGCAAGGAATGGGACTGTGGATCCGGATGTTCTGGTCGCCCACCTAGATGCTCTTTCATGGCTCAGTGGACCAGGTAGTGCTAATTACTGGATAATCTCAACATGCTGTTTATTTCTAGAAAGGCTGGTAGGCCTGGCTTTTCCATCTCTATCTTGAGGCCTCACGGTCTTCAGAGTCACCTCTAGCCGCGATTTTGATGTGTCTTATCTTCTGCACTGACTTCCTCTAGGGCCTGATCCCTATCTGAGTGCCTATCAATTTTCTATCTAACCTGTCTATAAAAGACCTTCCTTTGGAACCCCTACCTGAGGATGGTTTGAAGCACTTCCTTTCCTCCTGCTCTCTGGGTACTTTCAGCATTAGGTTCAACTGGACCACGATCCCGAGGTTAAGGGGCAACTGCATGCACGTCAACCCCAAAGAACACTGGAGACATTTTTAGTGGGAGGGAAAAAGGTTTATTCAGAGTTGGCTCTGACTGATACAGGGAGGCCCCTTGCTCCCTGCAATCTCTATCTCCCTTTGCTCAGGCGTGCACAGGGTTTTTATTGTTAGGAAGAGTGGGGAAGCACAGTGAGATCGTAGACAAGAGTCCTGGAGTCTTGTCTCAGCAGTGGATGATTTCTTCTTGGTCATGCTTGGCTCCTTCACCTCCCTTGTCAAAAGGAAACCAGATCTTGGGAGCAGCACTTGCTTTTTTTTTTTTTTTCTTCTAAACAGATGGGGCTACATTTTTGCAAGTCCATTTCTATGAGTTGGGGGAGCTGTTTAAGGAGGCTTGTCTTTAAAATTTTAGAGTAATGAACTGTTAGAGGATTTGGAAGAGAAAAGTTTTGGGAAGAAAGGATGCTTGATTGAAAATTTTGTTTGTAGGCCGGGCACGGTGGCATACACCTGTAATCCCAGCACTTGGGAGGCTGAGGCAGGAGGATCATTGCATGTTCAAGACCAGCCTGGGCTACAAAGTGAGCTCAAGACCAGCCTGGACTGCAAAGTGAGCTCAAGGTCAGCTTGAACTGCATAGTGAGACCCAGTCTCAAAAAGACCAAAAAAAAAAAAAAAATGTTGTTTGTTCTTTTAAATGAGATTTCATTATGTGGTTCAGATTGGCCTTGAAAACACTAGGTAGCCCAGTTGGCCTGGAAAATACTAGGTAGCCCAGTTGGCCTCAAACTCATAGCAACTGTCCTGCCTTGGCCTCCCAAGTCCTGAGATTACAAATGTGTACCACTGTACCCAGCTTTGAAAACTTTTTTTAGAAGCCAGTTTGGTTGAAACAGAACAAGTTTCAAAACTGTTTTTGGACAAATATTTTTGGACAAATCCAAGTAGACAGGACTTTCTGTATCCTATCAGGCAGCCAACTCGATGCTGCTCTCAATGGATAAGGACAGACAGGGCCATTCTACAGGGCCAGCACCACCCTTGGACAGGCACAAGTTTCATGGTTATTGAATGTACTCAGGGCTGGGAATATAGCTCAGTGGCATAGCACCTGCCTGGCAAGCACAAGATCCTGAGTTCAAGGGACTGGGGATTTAGCTCAGCGGCAAGGCACTTGCCTGGCAAGCGCAAGGTCGTGAGTTCGGTTCCCAGTACCGGAAAAAAAACAAAACAAAAAAAAGATCCTGAGTTCAATTCCTGGTACAAAAAAAACAAAGCAATGAAATGTACTCAGGTTTGTTTATTTATTTATTTTTTATTTATTTATTTATTTTTGCTTTTTGAGGCAGAGTCTCACTCTAACTCAAGCTGGTCTTAAACTCACTATGCAGCCAAGGCTAGTCTCAAACTCACAGCGATCTTCCTGCCTCAGCCTCCAGAGTGCTGAAATCACAGGCATGGGCCACCACACCCACTGGGATTTGTTTTATTGGGGTGTGAGACATGCAAACACAAATAACTGTCATGAAGGAAGGAGTTTATGGTCACAGGTCCCAAGAAACATGAGGGTGTTGTGGTTTGCACCTGGAATGTCAACCAAAGGCCATGTTCTGGGGGCTTATTTGCTAGCTGATGGGCTTTTGGAAGATGATTGAATCAGGAAGATTCTAACTTCATTAGCTAATCAATCCATTAGGGCTAAGGACAGATGCTGAATCCCTATCTTCCTGGTATGGGTGTACTGATTGTCAGACCAGCTTTTAAAACTTCCTATTCCAGACCATGGGAATGGCATTACAAATCTCCAATCACTGGCCTAAACCAGAAGGAGGGTCCAATTATTTATGTAACTAACTCCATCTTGCCTTCTGACTTGTTCTGCCTGACTGTCTCCTGTGGTCACATTGGATTCCAGCAAAGATAAATATATTATGACAAAAGCCAAACTACTCCCAGCAGTAGCAGGTTTCTTCCTTAGCCAAGGCTCCACGTGGCCAAAAAAAAAAAAAAAACCTGAGAAACAAAAACAAACAAACTAAAAGCCTCCATATGGCTGATCCCGAGGTAATAGCCAACCAGGTAATGGCCTAAGAATGCCAGTTAATGAAACAAGCCCCAACCCTATTTTTGTTGCTTCCTTATGAAACCCCAAGGTTATTGTTTCTTCCCTATAAAGCCCCAAGAGTATTGTTAGCATCTTAGAAAGACAGATTTTCAGTCACAATATAGGAAACAAAAAAAGTGGTCTATTTTCAGAAGATTGTTAGCCTACAGATATGACTGAGGTCACAAGTCTGGGAGGGTCTCAAAACAAAGGGATGGAGTATAGAGGTGCATATGGAGGTATACCAGGTATGGAGGTGCATGCCTGTAATCTCAGCACTCAGGAGGCTGAAGAAGGAAGATCACTGTGAGTTCTAGGCCAGCCTGGGCTACAGAGTGAGACCCTGTCTTTTTTAAAAAAAAAAGGGGGGGGGGGAAAGGTAAATAGTTAAGTATGGAATTCATTATGCTAATTCTAACTGGAAAAGCACTCACAGTTAACCACAAAATGGTTTTTCTGGGGGCGGGGCACTGATAAACTTCCAAGTACTAGTGACATAGGGGATATTATATAGGAATAATATAGGACCTCAAAATAATCCAAAGGAAATATAACTCCAGGCCTGCTAGATGTCTGTTATTCTGAGTTCATGTTCTCTAAAATTGAAGAATGAATTCTAAGAATAATGGATTTTAAGAGTAGCAAGTATTTATTGAGAGAAAGATAGCTTCTGTCTTAATCTCAGCACTTGGGTG
>NW_004955454.1:3363186-3375283 GCF_000276665.1 Chinchilla lanigera
GAGTTTTATAGAGTAAAACCACAAGGTGAGGCAGATATAAAGTGGGAGAAAACTATAGTTTTCTATAATAAGATTACAAGTATAGTTGCTTAGGTAATATTGATCCAATGGAAAACCAGGTGGATATGAAGTGGGACAAAACTATGGTCAATCAATAAGATTCAAAGTATGGTCACTCACGTAATATTGATTAAATGGAGACTGAATGGGGAAACAAGTCACCTAGCAAATGCACATGGGATGAATAAGGACTTTTAGAAGGGGTGAGTTAAGGAGGTTTTGGTTCTACACTCAAAGTGATGTCTATTTATTTTTGTTGTTTTGTTTTGTCTTTTTTTTTGCAGTACCGAGGATCAAACTTATGACCTTGCACTTGCCAGGCAGGCGCTTATGCCACTGAGCTATATCCCCAGCCACTGGGCTTATATCCCCAGCCCTTGTTTTGTCATTTTAAGACATGGTTTCACTATGCAGTTCAGGCTGGCCTTAAACTCACTTTGTAGCCCAGGCTACCCTAAAACTCATAGAGGTCCTCCTGTCTCAGTTGCTGGGACCTGTCTCAGTTCCTGTCTCAATTGGTAGGGTCCTCCTACCAATTGCTGGGACTATAGGTGTGTGCCACCAGGCCTGGCTTTGATGTCTATTTAGAATATTAATCACTGCTGTTTATCCCTAGGGGAAATATATGGGTGTAGTAATTGCTCTTTGTCCTGAGACTTGACTTTCAAGGAATGCTCCTCCAGCCACAGTGGTCTTCTACACTGACCTCAAGGGCCCAGCCCTGTCTGACTGCTTGTAAATAACTTAGCTATTATACTAGTGGTATAGGGAAAGTGCTAGATGTTTGATACACTGAGTTCATGTTCCCTGTTGTTAAGTAATGAATTCTGAGGAACAACAGATGCCAAGAGTAGGAAAATTTATTGGGAAAAGGAATGGAGAATAGGAATGAGGAATAGGACTAGCTCCTGTGAAGTTTTGGGAAAAGAAGAAGAAACAAAGGGGGAAGGCCTTTACTCCCGACCCAGAGAGGAGAGGACTGCATGCAGCACAGGGCTCCTCTGGGGTAGACAGAAGAAGCTAGGGGTTTATGAGGACTCTGGATAGGGGCAGAGTTTGAGGGGAGGGCTCAGCGACGTGTTAGAAGCTGATTGGGGCTTCCCTTGAGCCTGCAGGAAGAGTAAAAGGAAGTTGTGTTCAGGGCCAGGCAGAAACTGATCCCTGAGAGACAGGAGTGGTCCTGAATGGTTTGCCAAGGAGCCCACTTCTCAAAGGGTTTTATAGAGCAAGATCATGGAGCTGCTGGGGCTGGGGATATAGCTCAATGGCATAAGTGCCTGCTTGGCAAGTGCAAGGTTGTGAGTTCTATCCCTGGTACTGCAAAAAAAAAAAAAAAAAAGATCATGGAGCTGGTACAATGTGGGTCAAAAATTATGATTAACCAATGAGATTGCAAGTGTAGTTGTTTAGATATTATTGATCCAATGGTAGTGAGGGCACATGGGTGACATCATGGTTAATAATCTATAGTTAATAATAATCTTGGTTAATAATCTATAGTTTCAGTTTTAGTAGTCTTAGTCTTAGGGGTTTTAGTCTTAGTGGGTGGGTGAGGATGACCCAGCCCTAAGGAGATAATGAGAAATCTGAAAAAGGTGATACTGGTCATCTCAAGCTTTTGTTTACCCCTTAGAGAAGTATGTAAATCTAGCCACTGTGACTTTAATCTTCTTCAGATGCACCTCCAGCCACAGTTTGGATTCCGCTGCCCAGGCATGGTGGCACATGCCTGTAATCCCAGCACTTGGGAGGCTGAGGCAGGAGGATCATTGCGAGTTCGAGGCCAGCCTGGGCTACAAAGTGAGCTCAAGGTGAGCCTGAACTGCATAGCGAGACCCTGTCTCAAAAAAAAAAAAAGACTTTGTCACAGTTTGGATTCAGTCGTCATCTTCAGCACTGACTCCCTTAAGGGCCCAGCCTTGTCTGACTACTTACTATCTTTCTACCTAATTTAGCTGTCTATAATATTCCCCCCTCTGAAGAGATGTCCCTAACTGTGGGGTTAGGTGAGAAGGAGCATAGTTTCCATCTAGCTGCTTTGAGCTGAAAAGAGTCAGTATAGGGGAGACTGCAGTTAGGAGCCTTCTCCAGAGAGCTAATCTAATGGGCCTTGACTAGAAGTAGTACTGCAGATTAGCAGTTATAAACTCCATTTACAAGGTCGATCTAGCGGATCCCAATAAAAGAAGTCTGGCACATTTATTGTTGGTTCCACATTTGTTGTTGGTTCCACCTGCATGACCTCCTGGAGCTTGGCAGCCTCTAGGCAAGAATAAATAAATTTTACAAGAAATTAAAGCATATATAATCCAAGCATGAGCACTAGAATGAAAAGACAGGTTGGGGAAAGAGACATGTCCAGAAACTGCTCTTTAGGGACTGGAATAGTGATTGCAACCAGTGGGCTTTTAGACTCCTCTACTACTGGAGGTTATAAGTCTGATACCTCTTGACATAAGTCCCTCCAGCTTTACCTGTAAGAAGCTGGAGAGTTTGCTGGTTTTAAAGGACAATTTTAGCTAAAGAATTTATTCACACTTTATTTTTATTTTTGGGGGAAGGGGGTACTGGGAGTTGAACTCAGGACCTCACACTTGCCAGGCAGGCGCTGTGCCACTGAACTAAATCCCCAACCCTAGTTAAGGAATTTAAAGACTTGCTGAGCTTTCATAGATTCTACTGTAGTTTTTCCTTAATATATCATAACAGTGGTCAGCTACCAGTATAGCTGGAAATTGCCAGTAAGAGTCAGTGGTTGAAGCCTACCTTTTTTAATCTAGCTTTTATTACTATGGCATTGTTTTCTGCGTCTTTTGGTTATACTTTTCTGCTGGGTGCTTAAGACCAAGTTAAGGGCTGGGGATATAGCTCAGTGGCACAAGTGCCTGTCTAGCAAACACAAGGTCCTGAGTTTGATTCCCAGTACCCAAAAAAAAAAAAAAAAAAAAAAAGACCAAGTTAAAGTGAGACCTGTGTTAATCAAAATTAACCTCTTGCTTTCTACCAACGTCAGTTAAGCCTTCTCAGGCATTACTTTTGGAACCATGTACAGAGCCTCTCAGATCATCTCTCAGTGTCAGCTGCCAGGATGGGTCATTGTCTTGCTTGATCATGTTGCTTTCTATGAAAGCATGAGAGACTTTTCCCTCTTTGATGACCCTCTTTTGGCGCATTGTACATTTATTGATTCCTGTCCCCTGGGGCGGGGGGTTCCAGCAATGTACCTGCTCAGGAGAGTGGGTGACTCACCAACATTGTAAGATCCTGTAGAAAAGGTTCCCTCATGTCCTGAATGCTCATTGACCTTGGAGGTTGAGAGCCAAAATATTGGCTGCCTTCTTAGCCCAGTTACCTTTCTAGTTTTAGTTTCCAAACTTCAGTTGTTGAACATTCAGAAGAAAAGATCAATTACATCTGTATTGCCAAGGTAGGAGTGATCTTAACTATTATAATCTCATCTGATTATCAAGCACTTTGAAATACATAGACAGAGGACTGTTATTCCTTATCAACCATGGTAGTTTTAGTAGTTGGATCCTTGCAGAATGTTTTTTGGTTTTTTGGTTTTTTGGTTTGTTTTTTTTTTTTTTGGTCTTTTTGAGACAGGGTCTCACTATGCAGTTCTGGTTGGCCTTGAGCTCACTTTGTAGCCAAGGCTGGCCTTGAACTTGCAGTGATCCTCCTGCCTCAGCCTCCCAAGTGCTGAGATTACAGGCATGCACCACCACACCTGGTTCCTTGCAGAATGTTAACAGAAAATAGTTATACAGTTTTACAGAGAAAACTTGAGATCAGAAGCCACACAGAGTATTTCAGCATGACGGTCAAGATGACATTATCTTTGCAGTACACTTAAATGTCCGTCTTTGGATAGACTAGCTTTTTTAATCAAACATCTCCATCTGATCACAAGACATTAAATGACACAAAGAAACTCTCAGCTAATTTGTTACCCTTCAATAGGACCTGAACCAAGGAGAATGCATCTGTCTATAATTATGCCTTAGAAGTTTATGATGTCTAGCCTTTAATTTTTTGTGTGTAACATTGGTTAGACTGCTTGGTGCCTGAACATCTCTAAATGTAGTGACACATATGTAACATCTATACCACATAAGTTTTTTTAAAAAACTATTCATTTGACTAGTGATCTCATGCTGGTTTGACGTACCTTTTATCACAAGCACCTGGAGCACAAGAGAAAGGAAGTTATCTGAGTCTAAAAGAAAAGGTTTTCACCATAAACAATCCTGGTTTTACATCTTAGAAGACCTGTACTCCTGGAAGACATGAATATATTTATTTTTGTTGTTGTTGTTGTTTTGTTTTGTTTTTCTTCCAGTACCAGGAATCAAACTCATGACCTTGCACTTGCCAGGCAGGTGCTTTTGCCACTGAGCTAAATCCCTAGCCCATGAATATATTTAATACATCATGAAATTAGCAATAATAAGTGTCACAGCTAAGTGAAAATATTCTTTTGGGTGTGGTGCTGGGGATCAAACCCAGGGCCTTATGCATGGAGGGCAAGAGCACTGTCACTGAATCACTTCCCCAGCCCTTCATGAAAATCTTTTTTTAACTTACTTTTGTATCAAGAGGATCTTTTAATAAAACATTATTTTTACACACAGAAAGCTTAATATTTTGATGAAAACCAATGCAAACATACCACAATAATATGTTTAGCAATGTTTATTGGGGTGCATCTCCCATATGGCTATAGAAATTATTGGGGTCGGGGCTGGGGATTTAGCTCAGCGGCAAAAGCACTTGCCTGGCAAGCACAAGGTCGTGAGTTTGGTTCCTGGTACCGGAGAAAAACCAAAACCCCCCCCGCAAAAAAAAAAAAAGAAATTATTGGGGTCCCATTAGCAAACAAAGACTGGAATAAAAATGTTTCCAGCAGCTGCTGCCTTATTCACAAAGGGGAGTCCTTCAGGAAACAGCTGTTTCCTTGAGACTAAGAGGTCCCTATTTAATTATCTTAACAAATTTTTCAGATGACCTATGAGAACCAGATCATACTAATTAACATATTATGCTTGACCAATGAAAGACTCTCAAATTATTTTACACAATCAACAATATGCACTACATTTGTAAAACTAGTCTTGACATCATTTTGATCAGCTAGAAGCCTGAGTGGAAGCATGTCTTTAACTCTACTGACATTTATTCTTTGTTTTTTTGGGGGGAGGTTTTTCTTTTCCGGTACTGGGAATCGAACTCATGACCTTGCGCTTGCCAGGCAGGCTCTGTGCCACTGAGCTAAATCCCTAGCCCCATACTGACATTTATTTATAAGCCAACTTAAGTTGTAAACAAATATTTCAAAAATCCAAAAAGGCAAAAAGAGAAACAATGTTGAGCTCAAACAAAACAGCTGTTAGGTATTGTAACTGATCATAAATTGAACAGACAGACAGTCACACGTAAGACAACTGTTAACAGACCAGAGTACATTCAGATGTATTTGGCCAAGTTGAATTATAACTATTTTACAGTTTTTAAGTTTGTAATTATAAATAGACTAGTCAAAACTTTTTGTAGGTCAATGAAAAGAGATCTCATATAATAAGAATCAAAAGGAATAAAAACATTTTACACCTGTGAAAACCAAAACCATTTTTTAAGACAGGCACTACCTAGGCTTATGGTTTATCTGACTGGAATATCCAGCTATATAGGCTTCTCAATGTTGCTTTGATAGCCATAGTTGTTTGATAGTCAAAGCTGATAGCCAAAACTGCTCTTTTGATAGCCACATGTAACTGTTCCATAAAAAGGGACAGAATGTTAAAGGTAATTTTAACTACTTTTTTGGGGGGAATGTGGTGTGCAGGCCAGATTTCAGTGTAAAAATGGAGTTGGCGGCACTCTCTGGAGCTAAGTATGAATTCAAGACACTGGGGGAAGAAGGTCTGCCAAGGCTCTAATCTGCCTGCCAAGGCCCTGCTGCAGGTATCTACCCTATGATAGTTCTTTTCTCATTTTGAAAAGAAGCAAGGGGAAAGAAGGTGCCCCTGTTTATCCACCTTGCACTGTGACCAATCTAAGGCATACCTTAGACTTTGCCCCATCCACTGCCAGCAGTGGCAGACTGGAGGTGCAAAGAAGTGCCAGAGCCAGGTTAGCCACTCTTACTGTGCATGTGGGCCCCTGTTATGGTTTGTGTCTGGATGTCCCCACAAAGCCCTATGTGGTAAAGTGGGGCAGGCTTTTCAGAGGTGGCTAAATCTAGAGTTTGTGACTGGTTCATCATCTAGGTCTGGGACTAGGCCTTTGAGTCCTACACCTACCCTAGGTAAGGTAGCCTGCATACAATATAAGGGATGGAAAGAGGCATGTGCCTCCCTTTTGCCTGTTTTGCTCTTATTGCTTTTGCAACGTTCTACCACCATAAATGGTTTCCCCTATGCCATGTCATCCTGTTTTGAAGCCAACTAATTATGGTCTGAAACTTCCACAAAATATGAGCTAAATAAACTTTTCCTTCTTTAATTTTGGGTGTCAGGTATTTTGTCTTAGCAATGAGAGAAAAGTAACCAAGACAGCCCCCTTCCTTGTGGTCCTAAGACCCTTGGACCTTACTTAGGTATAAGCCTTCCTTTTTCAGACCCCCAGCATATCTCCAAGAATAGAGAGACTGGCCTGGTAAGATATTCTGGAGAGAAATCATGATGATACAAGTAGCCTTCTGGGAACTGGGGCTGTGCCTATTTTTTAATACCTATTCCCATTTAAAATTGTTATTAGTTGGGTGTGGCGGTACATACCTGTAATCCCGGCACTCATGAGTCTGAGACAGGATGATCACTGTGGGTACAAGGCCAGCCTGGACTACACAGTAAGTTCAAGGGCAGCCTAAACTACTTAGGAAGACTCTGTCTCAAAAAAAAAAAACAAAAAAAAAAAAAAAAAAAAAAAAAAAACAACCTGTTATTAAACTCATAAGTTCCCCTAGGAATGTTGTTTTATCAGTAAACTTATCTGTGCTATAAAAACCAGTCAGCAAAACAAAAAAACAAAAAATAGTCAGCAGACCCGGGATGTAGCTCAGGGGCACAGCGCCTGCCTGGCAAGTGCAAGGTCCTGAGTTTGATTCCTGGTACCAATTAAAAATAAACCAGTCAGCATCATTTTTGAGAGGGAGAGAGAAGTAAGAGGAGCTAATCTCCAATTCTGCCCAAGGACTAAAAGGCAGATAAAGTCAGACTACAACTTTTACATTTATTCTTTGAGAGTTTCAGGGTTAAATCTAGACCAGTTTTTAAAATATGGCCTGGAGATAAGTGAAAGTCAGCTTCACTCTGGAAGGGTCCCAGGAAGGGGAAACTCACCATTCTGGAAACTCGGTCATAAAATCCAGCAACCACAGAGGGGAAAATTGTCTTGGACCAAACACCATTGCAAACTGCATTATTTCTCAGAGGCAGGGTGGTGGAGAAGTGACAGAAAGAGTGACTCTAAGTGTGGCACAAGAACTAAATCCTAATCACCTCAGGTATAGAAGGACAGTTAAGATCAGGAGCTTTCCCAGGGTGGGTCTCTAACCCTTAGCAAAAATGTGCCTCCAGAGACAAAAGCTATGACTGACTCTAACTGTGTTCCCAAGCACAAAATTAAATCAAGAATAAAAACCTGAATGGATGATTTTTAACTTTTTGAAAGTGAGAGAAAAAAATTAAAGTTCTCCAACTATATTGTTTAGGGATTACTTTCTAAAAAATTACCCTGAATCAAAAAGTTCTAAAATTCCAGCCTGCAAAAGAGATCTATCACCTCCAGGTTCAGGTAATAGTTCAGAAACTATCTTGGCCCTAGGACAAAGAGGTCTTTGGGACATTTTGCTTTCCCTATCTAGTCACCCAGGTAATTTCCCTCTTCAGCAGTGCTGGCTCTACTTCAATCCACTCTGAAAATATATATCCCTGGGCATCTGCAATTCACTTAAGAAAATCTGAGTCTGTACCCATTGTCTCCCATTGGAAGATGATGTTTGATTTAAGCATAGCACTATATTTCCCCAATCTAGTTTATAGGTCTGAGTAAGTCCTCTGAAGACCTCAATGTACTTATCAGGGTCACCTGAGAACTTCCCTAGCTCTTACTTGATCAGTTTTAGGTCACTGAGAGAAAAGGACACATGAACTCAAATAGTTCCAAATTCCCCACTTACTTACTGTAAGATGTCCTTGAGGAGCCTGAACAAAATCAGCTAAGGATGGATACAGCCTCATGGAAGTTCTAATTATGGCTGGCCTAGAAGCTCCACCCTCAGAACCTGAAGGGTGAGTACAGGAAGACTCAGGCTCAGTGGGCGTGAGGCTTTAATTAAAGTTGTCTTGGAAACCCCTTCCTTGGGTTCCAAAGGTCCAGGAAGAGTAGCCTCAGGCTCAGTGACAGTGGATGCTTTAAGGGCTAGGTGTCTGAATACATTTACATTTGGACAAATACAAATTATTTCTTAATGCAAAGAAAGTCTGAATGTAGGGCAATTTTGACCATTTTTCATTTCTTACACTAATTATAGTTGTGAAATCACACTGTAATCAATACTTTCCACTGCATTCTATCTTGGCTCTAGAGGATAGGCAGGCCATGAACAGGTGCAGAAAAATAGTAAACTGCTCTTTTTCAATATATGAGGGTTGAACCTCCACCAGTGCTTAAGAATACATTCCAAAGGAGTAAAATATTTTGACATTGAGCTCCTGGCAAAATGAAAAAATAAAAAATCAGCATCCCTTTAATTTCTGGGTTTTTTTTGTTTGTTTGTTTGTTTGTTTTCTGGTACTGGGACTCGAACTCACAACCTTGCGCTTGCCAGGCAGGCGCTGTGCTGCTGATTTCAGTACCCTGAAGGTGTTTCCTGAGTTGATACCACTCCAGCGTAGGTATCTGCCTTCTGGAGACTCAGAAGATAAATCCTACCATACTATCCACCCTTGTACTGGTGCATGATCTTGTTTTCCTAGGAAACTTGTATCTTTACTCTGGTAGGTGCTTTTGAAAGCACAATTACAACTGATTTCAGCCATAGCAATCATGTTTAAAGAAGGAAGCACTGCCTAGAATTGAACCACTGTTTTCTAGTTCTTTGAAAAAGAGTGAGGGCAAATAACAAAGAGTGAGTTGGAAGTAGTTGGAGTGCTTCTCAGCCTGCAAAAGAATCATCTCTAGAGATAGTCAGGTAAAAATGGCTCAGAAAAAAATCCTGCCTTGGACCCTCGGGTGAAGAAGTCTCCAAGATATTCTTGCTGTCTGCCTAACCACCTAGGCAACCTTCCTTAGCAGTAAGTTAAGACTACCCCCCCCCTTTTTTTTTTTGGTCTTTTTGAGACAGGATCTCACTATGCAGTTCAGGCTGGCCTTGAGCTCACTTTGTAGCCTACTCTGATCTCAAACTTGCAATGGTCCACCTACCTCAGCCTCCTGAGCACTGGGATTACAGGTGTGTACCACTGTGCCTGGCAACAAGGCTACCCTTTTTTCTTTGGTACCAGGAATCGAACTCAGGACCTTGTGCTTGCCAGGCAGGCACTTATGCTATTGAACTATATCCCCAGGCCAGGCAACCCTTTTTGAAGTTCATTCTAAAATTTCTACATCTCTGAAGCTTACTTGTTAAACTTATACCCATCACCTAGCAACCACAATTTACATGTTAGTAAAGGCACATCTATCAGTCTTCTACATACACATGAAAGAAGAAAAAGGCTAAAGTCTAAAGACCAAAGTCTCTCTTTAACTCTTAGCATATGCAAGGCATGAATGTAAGTCATTCCTCTGATAACTGTTTTTTTCTGTGAAAGGCAAACAATTGTTGCAAGCTGCCTCAGTCTGATTTCTGGAGGGAGGACCAATCTAACAAGAGGGTGATTCTAATGTAACTCTCAGGAAGTTAGAGAAAAACTGAGGAGTCTAACTTACTAGCAGAGAAAAGTCTGAACCTGTAGCTCAACTCTCGATGGAGCCTTTAATGAAAGGATCTAACAGCATCATCTTTGGTAACCCTGGGACAGAAGATACCAGAAGATCATGGAAAGAGTTACCTCTCTCCTCAATGAGGAGAGCAGGTGGGAACAATAGGTAAGTGGAGGTTTTTCTGCTGGTTACCCTGTTGGGCTATCAGGACTCAGCTTCCACAGAGGAACCTTTGGGTTTCCACCAGAAAGTAGCCTTGGCCATGACCCCTCATGTTTTCTCAGTTTTCATTGGTCCATACAACAAGAGATCAGTCTCTAGAAAGGAATACAGCTGCCCATCTGGTCAACCTTCCATTGGCCATTGGCTTCAGTGTGTATTCACCAGAAGGTGCTGGGGAAATCTGTCCTCTACTTTAAAAGTCGCAGCTACTATAAGAGCATTTAACTAGCTGGCAGTGACCACTGTTTGTAAAAGTTCTATAAGAACTTGCAGATAAAAGCCTGACCTAAATATAGACAGGATTTCATTAAAAAGACCCATTCTACAGCATTTCGTGTCAAAATCCACTAGAGGGCGCGCTAACACTATCTTTCCCTACCTTTTTTTTCTTTTTTTTTTTTTCTGTTTTACTTCCGGTACCAGCAAGCGAACTCAAGACCTTGAGTTTGCCAGGCAGGCGCTTTGCTGCTGAGCTAAATCTCCAGCCCCCTCTCAACTGCTGTTTCAGAAGTAAAGCAAGAAACATCAGTAAATGGAGCAGAGTTCAAATACAAGATATACAAAACAGGAATAAAATGTCCCATTAAAAAAACATAACCATCACATGTTCTCAACTTAAATTTATAATCATTTTAACAGAAGAAAATGCATAAAAGAGACAAGGCCTAAGCAACTGATAAAAACAAGGAATAAAATTCAAGGATGACAATTTTGATTACCTAAGCGAGGCTCAGCCCAGAATCCAGTTGAAATATTTTAGGGGTGCTGTGAAGCAAAGCAAATTCTTATTTCCTCCCAAGTATCTCAGTGGCACTTCCAAGATGATATAGGGGAAATGCTAGATGTCTCATATGCCACGTTCGTATTCCCTGATGTCAAAGAATGAATTCTAAGGAACAACAGAGGCTAAGAGTAGGAAACTTTATTGGGAAAAGGAATGGAGAATAGGAATAGCCCCTGAGAGACAGGAGAAGTCCCCAGTGATTTGCAAACAAGCCCACTTCTCAAAGGAGGTTTTACA
This sequence comes from Chinchilla lanigera, assembly GCF_000276665.1. Classification (NCBI taxonomy): domain Eukaryota; kingdom Metazoa; phylum Chordata; class Mammalia; order Rodentia; family Chinchillidae; genus Chinchilla; species Chinchilla lanigera. The sequence goes on from NW_004955454.1 coordinate 3,374,420, forward strand.
GAGCAAAATCATAAGGTGAGTACAACGTGGGTCAATATTATGATTAACCAATAAGATTACAAGTGTAGTCACTTAGGTAATATTGATCCAGTGGTAGCAAGGGAATATGGGTGACATCATTAACCTTGGTTAATAATCTATAGTTTAAGTTTTAGTAGTCTTAGTGGTTTTGTTTCTAAAACCACTGAATGGGTGAGGATGACCCAGCCCCAAGAAGATGAGAAATCTCAAAAGGATGATACCAATCATTTTAAGCTTTTGTTTACCCCTTAGGGAAGTATGTAAATCTGACCATTTTGACTTTAATCTTCTTCAGAATCACCTCCAGCCACAGTTTGGATTTGGTCCTCACCTTTAAAACTGACTTCCTTAAAAAAAAAACAAAACAAAAAAAACTGACTCCCTTGAGGGCCCAGCCCTGTCTGCCTATAATATTGCTACCTCACTTAGCTGTCTATAATACTAGGACAATGAGGATAGGGGGAGGGAACTGCAGGTTGGGGTTTAAATTGCTCTTTGTGACCACTCTGAGGAAGTCAATCTGTTTGTTGGGCTGGCACCGTGTTCCTGTAAGAATGAGAAATAAAAGTCTTGATTTTGCTGCTCTTCCTGCCTCTAAAGCCCAGTTTTTGGCTCTGGACGAGTAGTCATTTTTCACAATGAGACTGCTATTTTTTCTTTTCAGTGTGGCCACACTGAGAATAGGATCCTTTCTTGCTACTTGCATTCTGTTTGGTGAATTGGGCAAGCCTGGTGGATTGGGATTCCTGAGTTGGGCCTCTAGCCTAAAACTTCTAACAGTCAGAGGCACAGTCATTCTGTGAAATAGATGTTTCCTACAAGTGTGGAAACGTAAAAATAAGG